>NC_139231.1:126508282-127066641 GCF_977018435.1 Lepisma saccharinum | reverse complement strand
TATTGGTTCAGAAAATGGAAAAAGAACTGATATGGAATGAAATAAGGGCAAGAAGAAAGGAGATAAAGATAATAAAGGAGAACCTGACAAGAATTGAAAAAGCTATTGAAGATGGTCTCACCATTTTTACGAGAGAATATACATTTCATGAAATGAAAATCTGGCAGGAGAAATTTAGAGAGAAAATAAAAATAAAATTGAAGAGGAAAGGAGAGGGACTAGGATGGAAAGAAGAAAGAGGAGAAGAGGAAGAAGAAGAGGATACCAGAAGAAGAGTTGTGGTGATAGGGAATGTAGACCTAACAAAAGAAGAGGAAGCTTTTTTTAAAACTAGGCAGAGGTTTCAAAGTTAAAGAAAGAAATGTAGATTATGAGGAAGTTATATATGACATTGAAGAAGCAGTGCTCCATATAAAAGAAGAACCAGAAAGAGACAAGATTAGAAGAAGAACAGCAGCCATACTGAAGAAAGAAATGGGAAAACAAGGAAAAGTAGATAATTTGAGTCAAAAAGAAAGGGAAGGGATGAAGAAAATCAAAACAAGAAATGATGTGGTGATAGAGCAGGCAGATAAAGGAGGAGCAATTGTGGTGATGGAAAGAGAATGGTACGAGAGGAAGTTTGAAGACCTAAAAGAAAATGGATATGAGGAGATTTGTGGAACAAGTGAAGAACAAACTATAAAAGAAAGAATCATAAAAGACTGTAGGAGGAGTGGTTTCAAGAAATGCATAAAGGAGACAGGAAGACTACCAAGTTTGAAAGGCTTTCCAAAGATACACAAAGAGGAGATAAAGTTAAGACCAGTAATGAACTGCAGAAACAATATTTTGGAACCCTTAGAAAAGAAATTAAAGAAAGTTATTGACGTGTTAGTAACACAGCAAGAAAGCAGAGCAGTTAAGAACAGTGAACAAGTAGTAGACCTCATAAAAGGACTTAAGTTAAATGAGATGAAGACGACAATGTTTAGCTTAGACGTGAAAAGTATGTTCCCGAGCATCAAGAGGGGACACGTTTTGGACATTATTAAAAAGAGAATGGGACAAGAAATTATAGGAGAATGGGATAGTGAAAGGGTAGTGAAGGCGCTGGAAACCATTTGGAATAACGGTTACAGTATAATGGGAGATAAAATAATGTTAATGAGTGAAGGACTAAATATAGGTTCCAGTCTAAGCCCAGCATTGGCTGAATTGGTTATGAATGAATGGGAAAAGAAAGTGATAGAAAAGGGAGGTGACAAAATGATTCTGTTTTGCAGATATGTGGACGACTGTTTTGGCATATGGAAGGGAACGAAGAGGCAGCTTGACATTTTTGCCAAAGAAATTCAAGATGAAGAAAGAGGGATATTATTGGAACTTGAAATAGAAGAAGAAGACAAGTTAAGCTATCTAGATATATTGATGAAAAGGAAAAGAGGACAAGAAATTGAAACCGCTTGGCATCAGAAGAAGTGTGCAGCAGGAGTATTCTGCCACAAAAGAAGTGATGTAAGTGAGGCGACAAAAATAAATTTTATAAAGAATATGGAGGACAGAATCAAGAAAATATGCATGAAAGAATGTGAAAAAGAAGGCAAAATAAATAGCCTATGGAAACAGCTGGAAAAGAATGGCTATGAGAAGCAGGATAGACTGGACATAAACAGAAAAAGTAAGAAAACGGGCAGGGGAGAATTGGAAGAGAAAGAAAAAGAGGAGAGAAGGTTTGGAATAAGGAGTATGGGGAAGACCACAGAAAAGATATGCAAAGTGCTTAGGAAAGCGGGAATTAAAACTTACAGGAAGGGAGGGAGAAGCATCTTAGGAATAGCGAGGAATGCTAACAAGAAAAAGGAAAACAGAGAAGAAGAAGAGGAAGGGATTATCTACGAAGTAAAATGTAAAGAATGTCAGAGTGTGTACATAGGAGAAACGAAAAAAAGGCTGAAAGACAGGTTGAAACAACATAGGGATGATGTACGACTTAAGAGAGAGAGAAATGCAATATTTAAACACACGAGAGAAACAGGACATGACATAGAGTGGGATGAGGCTAAGCAGATAGGAAGGGAGAAGAGAATGCTAGTTAGAAAATGGAAGGAAGCCAAGGAAATAGAGAAGAAAGGTGAAGAAGACACTATGAACTGGAATGGGGGACTGAAGTTAAACAAAGAATGGAAGAAGATGTTGGAAAAAGTGGAAAGGACAAGAGAAAAAGAGGAGAGGAGAAGGAAGAAAAATGAAGGGAAAAGAGCGTGAGATTAAAAAGTCCAACCACATTCTATGGAAGTAATTGTGTTTAGCCTTTTAGGTGAAAGTAAAGTTGGGAAGTGAAAGTCATCTGCTAGAAAGTTCCAAACAACTTTCTAAATAGTCTGGAGGGAGTAATGTTTGTGTATATATATTGCCCTTTTGTTGTATCTGGTTACTTTTGTACTTGATACAGAGTCTGAAGAAGACCTTGCTAGAAGGTTGAAACGTTACGTTAGTTTATGTTTTTAATAAAATAAATTACTGCCTTGGTCAGCATATTTAGTTTTTCATAAATTAGATGTAGTAGCTGTCCAGGAAGTTAGGTGGCCAGGAGAAGGGAATTGTAAAACTAAAAATTATACTTTTCTCTATGGTGGTACTGAAAATCATAATTTTGGAACAGGCTTTTTCATAAATAATAGAATTATCTCGGCTCTTAAAACAATAGAATTTATTAATGATAGGATATCATATGCAGTTTTACAGGGTAGGTGGTGTAAAATTATTTTAATAAAAATACATGCACCAACGGAAGATAAAGATGATAATACTAAAGATGATTTTTATACAGAGTTAGAACAGGTCTTTGATAAATTTTCTCAGTATGATATGAAAATTCTGTTAGGTGACTGTAACGCACAGATTGGGAAAGAAGAGACATTTAAACCCACGATTGGTAAAGAAAGTCTTCATGAATTGAGTAATGATAATGGTATAAGATTGATTACTTTTGCAACCTCAAAGAATTTAATTGTGAAAAGTACCACTTTTAAACATAAAGATATCCATAAATATACCTGGTCTTCTCCAGATGGTAAAACTCATAATCAGATAGATCATATTCTCATTGATAAGAGAAGGCATACTAGTATAATTGACGTTCGTACACATAGAGGTGCTGACTGTGCCAGTGACCATTATTTAGTAATTGCTAAATTAAGAGAAAGACTCTCAGTGATAAATCATAAGCAACAAAATCTAAAAGTTCTAAAATTTGATACAGGAAAGTTTACTGATGAAAGAATTAAGAAAGATTACCAAATTAAACTGTCAAATAGATTTGATGTTTTGCAGGATTTAAATGATGATGAAAATATAAATGAAACAGACGTAAATAAGAATTGGGAGCACATACGTAATGCAATAGAATCAGCAGCTAAAGAAAGTATAGGATACCATAAACCGAGAAAAAGTAAGCCATGGTTTGATAATGAATGTCATTATCTAATAGAAATAAGAAATCAGGCTAGACTTAGGTGGTTAAATAACTCTGATGATAGAAATTTAAACAATTATAATAGAATAAAGCGAGAAGTTAACCGCACGTTTAGAAGTGAAAAAAGAGATTACTTGAAAAGCAAAATTAACGAAATTGAAACAAACAGCAAAAATAAAAATATCAGAGATTTATATAAAGGTGTAAATGAGTTTAGAAAGGGGTGGCAACCTAAAGTAAACTTGATAAAAGATAAAGACGGTGATTTTCTTTCTGACCCAAGCGATATTCTAAATAGATGGAAGAACTACTTTAATGACCTTTTAAATGTCCATGTAGGAGATAAATCAGAAGTGAATGAAGTACACACAGCAGAACCTTTAGTCCCAGAACCTAACTTGACTGAAGTTAAAGATGCAATTAAAAGGCTAAAGAATAACAAAGCACCTGGCATTGATTTAATACCAGCTGAGTTAATTAAATATGGTGGAAATTCATTAATTTGTCAAATTCATAAATTAATTTGTTTAATATGGAATAAAGAAGAAATCCCTCAACAGTGGAAAGAATCCATAATTGTTCCTGTGTTTAAAAAAGGTGATAAAATGAACTGCAATAATTACAGTGAAATTTCTCTACTCTCAACAACATATAAAATATTATCTAACTTTCTTTTAACAAGATTAACCCCATATGCTAATGAAATTATAGGTGATTATCAATGTGGATTTAAACGCAACAGATCAACTACAGATCAAATTTTTCACATCAGACAGACACTTGAAAAAAAGTGGGAATATAATCAAAATGTCCATCAGCTATTCATTGATTTCAAAAAAGCATATGATTCGGTCAAAAGAGATAAATTATATAATATATTAGTAGAGTTTGGAATACCTAAGAAGCTTGTTAGTATGATAAAAATATGCACCAGTGAAACAGAAAGTAAAATTCGTGTGGGTATTAATATGTCTGACAAATTTACAATTCATGATGGATTAAAACAAGGAGATGCATTATCTCCATTGCTCTTTAATTTTGCCTTAGAATATGCTGTTAGGAAGGTAAACGAAACTAAAGAAGGACTAAAATTAAATGGTGTGACTCAGTTGTTAGCATATGCAGATGATGTAGACTTACTGGGGGATGATGTGAATACAATTAAGAATAATGCTAAAATATTTTTCAAAACTGCTAAAGAGATAGGTTTGGAAGTTAACAAAGAGAAAACTAAATATATGCTTACAGGCCGAAACCAAGTGTTAGGTAATAATCAAAATCTAATTATTGATAACAACTCGTTTGAACCAGTTTCCAAATTCAAATACTTAGGAGTAATATTAACAAATGAAAATTATATTAAAGAGGAAATAAAAAGTAGGCTTAATTCAGGAAATGCATGTTACTTCTCTCTTCATAAACTTTTGTCTTCTCGTTTAATATCTAAGAATCTAAAAGTTAAAATATACAAAACCGTAATTTTGCCTGTAGTATTATATGGGTGTGAAACTTGGTCCCTTACATTGAAAGAGGAACATAAATTGAGAGTATTTGAAAATAGGATCCTTAGGAAAATATTTGGACCTAAAAGGGATGAGGAGACAGGTGAGTGGAGAAGGTTACATAATTTAGAACTACATAATTTGTATTCATGTCCAGACATTATTAGAATAATTAAATCAAGAAGACTTAGGTGGGCAGGCCATGTGGCACGAATGGGAGAGGAAAGAGGAGTTTTCAGGATTCTTGTTGGGAAACCTGATGGTAAGAGACCAGTAGGAAGGCCAAGACGAAGATGGAGGGACAACGTCGAGATGGACCTAAGGGAAATCGGTAGGGATGGAAAAGAGTATATAGATCTTGCTCAAGATAGGGACAGATGGAAGGCCTGTGTTGCTGCAGCCATGAACCTTCGGGTTTAAGAAGGCTAGAGAGTTAGTTAGTTAGTTAGTTAATTTTCCGAAGTCTCTTCTTGAAATTGGAAACTAGACCAAGACTTATCGGAGCTGTAGCCCCACTCAAATAGCCTAGCATGGAAATTTCAAAGAAGATGGGAAAGGAAATGAAAAAAGGAAAGGGTGTAAGAGAGATAAATGAAGGGGAAGAAGAATTGGGAGAGAAAATAGAAAAAGAAAGAGTAATTGTGGAGAAGAAAAGCGGGGAAGGAGATGAAAGTGCATGGTGATGGAAAGGGAAAGTGAAGAGTAGGCAGAGAGAAACAGAAAGAGCAGAAGAAAGAAAAAAGGTTACGAGTGAAAAAGAGATATAGTAGAGAAGAAGAATAGAAAAAGAGGCAAAGAATAAAAATAAAGAGTACAAGAAAGAAAAAAGGAGAAAGAGGCAAAGAGTGAAAGAAAAAGAAAGTAGAAGAAAGGAAAAGGAGAAAGACAAAGAGTAAAAGTAAGTAGAAGAAAAGAATAGAAGAGACACAGAATAATAGAAAATTAAGAGTAGAAGAAAAAAGGAGAAAGAGGCAAAAAGTGAAAGAAAGAGAAAGAGTAGAAGAAAAGAATAGAAAAGAGACAAAGAATAAAAGAAAGATTAAGAGTAGAAGCAAGAAAAAGGAGAAAGAGGCAAAGAGTGAAAGAAAGAAAGAATAGAAGAAAAGAATAGAAAAGAGGCAAATAATGAAAGAAAAAGAGTAGAAGAAAAGAATAGAAAGAGAAAGAATAAAGGAAAGAAAGAGTAGAAGAAAATAATAGAAGAGACAAAGAATAAAAGAAAGAGAGTACAAGAAACGATAAAGAAAGGAGAAAGGCAAAGAGTGATAGAAAGAGAAAGAGTAGAAGACATGAAAGAGAGAATAAGGCAAAATGCGAAAGAAAGAGAAAGCCTAGAAGAATGCACAAAGACTGATAGAAAAAAGAAAAACGAGTGAAAAAAGAAAATCTCACCACAGCCGAAGCACAGTTCTGAAAACGTTTTGTTCACCTTGAGCCAACAGTCGATTGCTGTCGACACCATCGACCGCTATCCGCCCACGCCACGACAGAAGGTTGCAAATCCGCCACTGAAACTCATACCGAAACATATTTAAGGAAAGGGGTGGGTGGTTTGAAAAAAACCATCATGCCCGCGTAATTCACTCCCTTCATTCTCAATCTCTATAACGTGTTGACCATATGATACATCCGTTCCATACCCCCCTAGCACGAATACAATAAAAATTCCCACACAGAACATAGGAAATTGTAGAGGGGAACGCACCAGATGCCAGCTGGTCTCGTGTTTACACCTGTCATTTTTCACGTAACAGTAAAGCACCATGAAATGATCACTCACCCCCTCTGCACGCTACCAAATCTGCGAACTCAGTTTGCCAGCCTCCTGAGTGTAATGGTCAGATACAGAGCCAGGTAAAATGGTTTGATTTGATTGGATTTTTGTTATTTAGCGTCGCTTTTCTTCCACTTTTGGCTAATCGCGACGATGAGGATAAGTGATGATATAGTGAAATTGATGATGGGACTGACACTCCCAAAGAACATCCATGCCCAGGCCGAGATTCAAACCTGGGACCCCTGGCGTCGTAGCGTGCTGTACTAACCAATTCGCCACGAAGGTTGACTAGGTAAGATGGGTGTTGCTTTACATTCTGTTTCTTTCCTTCATGAAATAATCACCCTCGCTTGTCGGCTTGATGAACATAGAGTGATAACGAAACGACTTTGGCCTTCATTAAAGTGCCACCCTCCCTTTACTTTTAAGTCTGCAACATTAACTGTTTAGTCTGTCTCGGGGACCTGTACAGAAAGGCCGCGCATAACGGTAGAAGGGGAGAAAGCGAGTGGGTGGAGCAAAGCAGTGCGCGATGCTGAAAACTGCTCGTAGATACAGCCACGCTTTCCCCTCCATGCACTCACTCCCCTCTCACGCGTTCATTGGTCGAGCCCTCTCGAGTAACTACATGCGCAGAGGACTTGCTTTCGTTCGCTTGCTCCAGAGCTTACTGAGACAGAGTGTAGTAATTGAATCGGTCACATATGCAAACATTTTAACCAATGTTTTTTAGCCACACTGTGAAGACAGTTGAATTTTCTCCTTGGCAGCGAGATAATGGTAGTGCTGTTAGTTCCACCTTCATGGATAGATGGCAGCCTAGTCTACACTGTGCAACTTCTGTTTCCAAGAAAAAGAGTTAAGAGAAACTGTATTGCTGGTTAACTCCGCTATTACAGTTAAATTTTGGGTTTTATTGTATAGAACATTGTTCATAGTACCGACTCAATTAATCAATATAATTTGTAAATAAGTTACCGAGTCTTGAGACAAATGTTACTACGTATGCTATAATAACTAAGGGAATAAATTTCCCATAAATCAGCTGTGTTAAAATCTGTGCGAATGTGACATACTTTTCAGTAGCTAAAATTGAACACTGCCAATTATTCGTAGACTACATCAGGTTAATATCTAGCAATTTCTAAGTCAAGTCAAGGTGGGGCCAGAGTACGATTTCATATTTTGCAATTCAATTATAAAAGTTCATGTTCTACCTCCCCCCCCCCCAATCGTAAATATCTTGGCATTCTTGTCAAATTCAGGCTTGAATCTACTGTACAAAAAAAACAAAACTGTATTCACCTTGCTTCCTTTCCATAAACATCTATCACTTTGTTGATGTCAGCTTTGTACTTTTTCATTTCACGATGCACAGATATCAGAGACCACTTAATCTACTGCCGTCCATAAGCTTCGAAGGTTACTTTATGAATAAATACATTTTGTGAGGAGGGAGGGTGGATTAAATACTTCCAAAGAACTAATTTTCAGGTACCTCAAAAATGGCATCGCTTCTCGGTTTTTGGTTCAGTTTCAAACAATGAAATTATGTTGCGTTCAGCTGCTATTTGGGAAGTGTACTATGTTACGCCCTTGCATTATTTGATTAAGTTAATAAAACAAGAAAAAAAGAAAAAATGTATATGATACATTCCTGTTCACATAAAGTGCCACATTTTATAAGGTTGAACAGTTGAAGTATGTGCCAATTTATCCTAACTGGAGTATACAAAATATAAAGGTTGATAGTTAAAATATTAAATATAACCAACAAAGTAGATTCGGTTGTTCCAATATGTTAATCATTATTATGATGTAAATGAATGAACGCCAATAAAATATTAATGGATGTTGAAGTACTAACCTTTATTTATCCAACTGATACTTTTTGATGTAGAGATCCGTTAACTCAAAAAGATATGTCGAGACATATTAAATAATTTATCAAAAGTTACCAATGCACATACAGCAATTTTTATTGCAACCAAAGAAAATGTTGTCATAAAAAACGCAAGAAAGGAGTACGCTACTACAGAACATGGGTATAAAATACGCCTAAATTTTGCTACTAAAGTTAGTAATTTTATCCACGCCTCGCGTTTGTCTGTCTCCAGATAAAGTGCTGAGTTATCTTAACACGAGGTGACAATACTGGGAAATTCTCGCGTTGTCTGCTTGAAGACAAATTGTTGTTGGCTCCAGTACCCCGGTAATCTCTACCTAAGTCCCCCAGGTACGAACTCAGTACTGTGGGATACCAAAAGTTCTAAACTAAAGTACTACATACCAGTCTTTATAAACTAAAATTATTACGTACTCGATCACACAAAAGTCCATAAATACCCGGATCGCGTGCTGCTTCTACCCGGATGTACTCAGACTGACTTTCCAATAATAAACCATTATCACACTCTACCCGGTGGTCAGAGCTTTCCTTCGAGCCCACTTGAGAACATTTCAGTGTAGACCCTTAGTTTCTCCATGTTCCAGACTGTAGAATAAGAGGGAAAGTAACTGTGGAGGAACGTAACAATCACTCCGCGAAAATTTGTCTACATAGCCCTTGTAGTTTCGGAGACATTGGTAGGTGAGATAAACACGACCAGCGCCAATGCAATGGGGGAAGGGAGATACAGTTGCATTGCAGCAAGCAACGTTTTCGTTATAGTATCCTCAGTGATGTGCCGTAGACTATAAGTTTACATCTACATGCGTTGTCTACACGTAATCTACGCGTAGATTACATTGGGTTGTAGTTTACATAGACTACGTAGACAATCTAAAGTGCATTAAAATTAATTTTCTAGGCTTTCATGAAAGGATAGTGACACTTTCAACTATATTGGTTCCTAACGAACTGAAAAGAATAATTTTTACAACAAAATTCCTCTTCTCTTCCATTATCAACTATGGAAGAAAATAAATAGTATGCAAAGAAAAATAACAGATGGCAGTCGTGAGGCAAAATTAGTCTTTTTTCCATAAAACCAGTGATGTGCCGTAGACTATACGTTTACGCCTACATGCGTTGTCTACACGTAATCTACGCGTAGATTACATTGGGTGGTAGTTTACATAGATTACGTAGACAATCTAAAGTGCATTAAAAGTAATTTTGAAGGGTTTCATGAAAGAAAAGTGACATTTACAACTATATTGGTTCCTAACGAAATGAAGAGAATCCTATTTACAACAAAATTTATCTTCTCTTGTATCGTCAACTATGGAAGAAGATAAATAGTATGCAAAAAACAACAACAGATGGCAGTCGTGATGCAAGAGTTGTCTTTTCCCCATAAAACACTAGAATATATCCTATATTAGGTTTCTTTCTAGGTGAGAAATTGTTCGAATTTGGAAGAAAGAGTATGAAAGGTTCTTCTCATACATTAGCAACTGATACGCAGTATGATTTTCTTATAATTCCACGGCGCCCTTTGCTAAGTTATCACCTTTCGCCATGTTGTTTACATAGATTACGTAATCTACGTGTATAAAATAGTCTACGTGTAGAATGTAGACTATCGTTGTTTACGCGTAGACGCACATCACTGCATAAAACACTAGAATATTTCCAATCTTAGGTTTTTTCCTAGGTGAGAAATTGTTCGAATTTGGAAGAAAGAGTATGAAAAGTTCTCCTCACACATCAGCAACTGATACGCAGCATAACTTTCTTTTAATTCCACGGCGCCCTTTGCTCTTTTAATTCCACGGCGCCCTTTGCTAAGTTATCAACTTTCGCCATGTTGTTTACATAGATTACGGCGTCTACGTGTATGAAATTGTCTACGTGTAGAATGTAGAGTATCGTTGTTTACGCGTAGACGCACATTACTGAGTATCCTTCACACAGATATACTCCATACTCTTTCCCCTCTCTTTATTTCTTGGTACCATTCTCTACTGTCGACGTCAATCACTGCGCAACTCCCTCAAAGGAAGGGGAGAAGAGCACACATCCAGAAAGGGC
The DNA here is from genome assembly GCF_977018435.1 of Lepisma saccharinum. Taxonomy (NCBI): domain Eukaryota; kingdom Metazoa; phylum Arthropoda; class Insecta; order Zygentoma; family Lepismatidae; genus Lepisma; species Lepisma saccharinum. Next base: position 127,055,929 of record NC_139231.1, on the reverse strand, counting down.
ATGTCGCGGTAGGGACTGAGTTTCCCGCAAACAAGGAAAAAAAATGTTTGTTCTGAAACCATTTAAAAGTGGTTTTTCCACCCACGCTCTTCCAACATGCTATGGCTTCTTAATTGAGTTTTAAATATTTGCGTAGGGGCTGGTAGTAAGTGTTGGGTTACGAGACCGAATGGACAACGAGTTACTCTCAAGTGTCAACAGACCGCCAGGGGTGCCTAATGAAGGAACAACGAAGGCCAAGAACAACAGAAGGATTGCGTCATCAAAAAGCAGAGTTTCCACGTATACATTCTTTGTTTTGTACGTTCATTACTTGATTTACAACTGGCATTGATTTACCTAATGCATATATTGAACGTTAGTGTTGTATGTTTCTTTTAAACAGCGGGGCCTTTCTGGTGGCGTAGTGGTAACGTCTTCGCTTTGTAATCAAGGCGTCTCGGGTTCGATAACCGGTGGAGGCACATTGCACAGTAGTTTGGATCCCACTTAAAACAATTTAATTCTTTTAAATCGCTTGCACAGGTCTGTCACAGTAGTCTGTGGAGCAAGGCCGTGCATAACGGCACAGAAGGGAAGAAAGCGAATGGGCTGAAGGAAGCAGTACGCGCTTCTGGAAACTTCGGGTAGCTGCAGCCGCGTTTTGTCCTTCATACATTCCCTCTCAGGCGTTCATTGGTCGTCCAGCCCTCCCGAGTCACTACTTGCGCAGAGGACTTGTTTTCGTTCGCTTGCTCCACAGACTCCTCTGACAGAGTATAGTTTGGTGGTTAAGGATTTGCTATCGTCCAAGATGTGACTATAAGGAGGATTTAGATCTTATCTTTGTAGTAGTCTGTCCTTTTTTTCACTTTAAAGTCCTCTGTGGTTGAGTGGTTATGGTAGAGGGCCACGAAGCCAAGGATCCTAGGTTCGAATGCTGGAGAAGCTATGGCCGTTTCACTGATCCAGCATTCATCTCCATCGTCATGGAAAACTAGAAATTAAGAGTCCAGGGTAGAAACCTGTTAAGTCACATTTACCTGTTTTTACAAGAGATTGATTGATTGATTTGCTTTATTGTACCACCTTGGGCTAATTTGAGAAGATGGGGATGAGTGATGACATTGATGAATGGACACTCGCAAACATCCATGACCAGGCCGGGATTCGAACCCGGGACTCCTGGCGTCGTAGGGCGATGTGCTAACCGCCACGGGAGCGAATACACAGAGAGTTTGATCAGTTACCGCTCATTGCTTCAAAAACTTCATTTGTTGGCTTAGAAACAAAGAAGTGCAAATTTCTTCGCTCCCCCTAATTTTAATAGAGTAGCTGTGGTCCTGTCAGTAGTGCGTTCGACCGCCACTGGAGAGGCCCGGGTTCGATTCCCGTGGTGAATGATATCAGGTGGGAAGTTCTCCGACTTTGTCCTTAGATTGCGCTGCTATGGGACCCTCACAGATCCTAATCAGTGGATACATGAGGACAACCCTTGGGGTAAAGGCGGCCTGAGCGTGGTGCTCATCACATCGCCTTCAGTTTATTCGAGATCGAGAATGTGTCGGGCCTTTACTCACCATCCTCCCTGTGTGTCTTTCTGGAAAAATAGATTTACTTTTTACCAGCTTATGTCTACCACAGAAAGGCAAAACTAACAAAAAGCTATACTGTCCTTTCAAAGCCGCAAATTGCACATAAATAGGACTGGATTCGTAAAATTTTGCCCATTTCGTGGACTCAATCCTTGTTCGGTTTTGCAAAAACCATCAGGGTGGTCTCAAAAGCCTTTTCTTCAAAGCTACACAGGAAAAGAAATACACTCAGAGTTTCATTCTACCTAACAATAACAGCAACGACAATTATAGAAACAACAAGAGTAAAACAGCATTTCTTTTCACTTAAACTCGAGTTCTTCAATCTTAATACAGCGATGTGGGAGGGGAAAACCTATTAGGTCGTTAAAAATAACATTACGGTTACCATTGGCCAATCGAACTACCTCCTAACGTCTCAATGCCTCGATAATGGCCTAGTTTAAGTTTCGAAAATAGCGTAATAAAGCTCTCGTGATGATCCAGTTACGATCGAAGCTCGATACGAAACAATTCAGAAATTGCCAAGTAGGCAGGAATTCGTGCACAATTACTCGCAACCCCCCTCTCCCTCTTGAAGATTGGTTCTTTACTGCTGAAGATGGTACTCCGGTAAGGAGTAGCCGAAGAAGACATCGTAAACGTTCCAAAAAGCTTGAAGAAATGAAGTCCCACGATCAAAGGGACCGTCTTTCTGTCTTTCTGCCAAGTGGTATCCTCTCGCGAAAGTCCAAGAGCAGTGTTGCCATACCCGACCTGAAAAAAGGGCTAAACTGTCAACCGCAAAGCCTTGTACTGAGAAAAGCTTATTTGTACTTCGGCTGACACAAAAGGAGCATATTTAGAGTAAACAAGGCCATTCGGCTCAATTTCAGTAAAATTTTTGCAACAGGGCACAAAAATTCAACTTAAGTGAACATGGGAGTAAGAATAAATCCACTTCGAAAATTGCTGTACCCTTGAAAAAGCGAAAATATGACAGAAAATCTATCAAAATATGCTCTATCACGTAGAAATGGCCAAATATGCATAAATATGCCCTTAAAAAGCACCTTAATTTAATTACTTTCTTCATAATATGAATTTCTGTATATTTAGAAAACACATCGCCCTTACCAAAAAATATATACTAAGTCATGAAAACCCTAGCCCTACTAATGTGTGTATGAACCGTAAGATTTAAACAAATGCGGTATTACAACAATGACTTGTGCTTGTCTACGAATTCTGAAAACAATTTGGAGTGACTTTGTGAATGTAAACACTATTGTTGTTCGGAGGAAGCAAAATTAGTTTGATTTGGAGAAATATTGGAGCATTTCGAAATTTTAAGCGCAAAACGAGTGTGGAAAAAGAACCAGATCTGGGTCAAAATGAACCAAGTTGGAAATCGTGTCCAAAACGGCTATATAACGTCTGAAGATGTTCTTTTCAACGTCCAGGCAGGCGCCTGGGATATTCTTTGGCGTTGTCGTAATGAGAGCGCTTGGTGCTTTTCTCGGAAGCACTTCGAGTGCATCGTGGCGCATTGGATTTTTGCAGACAAGTAATTAACTTGTAAATGACGTCATAACAACGCCGGGAAACAAATAGGTAATTTACAGGTGGTGGGAAGGACGTACGCTACTCCGGTAATATGCATACTCCCATGTTTACTAAAGCGTTCATTATGATCCCATAACTCTCAAAGATTCATAACAACTTGTGTTATCCTGAAGGGATCCTTAAGTCTCCTGAAACGATTTCGCTTACCAATTTCATTCACATTACACGAGCTTGTTAAACACTGAACGAGATGCACGGTTAGAATAATCCCTCATTCAGTACTGTAACTAACAATTGTTTCTTGTTTGTGAACAGAAGTATTACACCGGCCTGCATGTGTATGGATGATTCGCGGATGACTCGCAGATGACTTTTGTCTCTGAATAATTTCAGCATGCTGATTCCAAAAATGAAATACATTTCTATCCATCGCGTCTAGTTTTTTCAGAAAATATTAGTATTAACTGCCTATTTTCAGAAAACAGTAATATATTATTATTAATGTATTAACTGCCTTAATTATACAACAAAATGTGTAGGTCTATCATTCCCTCAATAGATGGCTCTGTTTGGATGGTGGTAAAAAATTGGTTTTCTACAGTACAAATCCTCCAATTTTGAACTATAAATTCACATAGAATAGTGAGCATTTAATCCGCCTTCTATCTTCACAAGACACATAGACATGAAAATTGTAAACTTTGATTACTGTTGCTGTTATTTTTAAATTAGCAACTATTACAAATATATTATTTGTTTTTAAGAAAGAAAATACATAAATCTACTTACGAATTGGCATATAACATTATATCCAGAGCTGTTTCAGTCTTATGGGAGATTGTTTGACCGTAGTTAGTATTCTGTTTCTACTGTTCCTCGCGAACCGGCTGAAGTCAAATTCGTGTCCATATTCACGAACCTTTTCTTGTACTAAATTTTATTGCGAGAATGTGAGTAGAATACGTGTAATATTTACAAATAGCATCAGCAATGTACGTATGTACGTATCTATTTTCATTTACACACTATTTAGTTTCTAATTTGGATAAGTAGCTTCATCCGGCCGACCAGTCTGCTTAAATTTTGAAATTGTCTCGTCTCATTCTTGTCATTAGAATATTATTTTTGGGATGCGGTTAGTGTTGCCTGTAGTTAATGAAATCGTAATTTAACATTGTATGAAATCACTGCGTAATACGTATCAAAGCTTTTTTTCAAAAGTGATAAAGAAGTATCGCCAAACGCGAACCAAATTCCGTTCATTTCATACATCAGTTACAGGCTTGCATTCAGTATCGAAATCGAACTTTCCGATTGTAATTGTGTATCATTTGTTCGGTAAGAATTTAAAATAGAAACTCAGGAATTTTAATGAAATGGTAATAATATTATATACTGTTCTGTAAGGGCCAAGTTCCATGTGATGTTATGCTTCTACAATAACTTATTTTTTAATTCCTCTCGTATTTGCTTGCTTGAGTGGTTTAGGTGGACCAGGTTTGGTTCTCTTACTTTTATAATTATACACACGCGCGGAAATAATCAGATAATTAAACATAATGATCCGAACCTACTTATGTTATGATTCCGGCAATTATTTTGCTAGTGAAAATAGCCCTACATGCTATTCTCACCACCTGGTGAAAATAGTCGCAGCCTTTTTTTTTTATTCGTATGTAGCTAATGCTTAAGGATCATTTGAGGTAAATGCAACTTTGTATTGAAAGCAGCATATTTTCAGTTACTATTTTCACCAAGTGGTCAACCTCGTTTTTGTGCTATTTTCACCTAAATTCATGATTCCTCACAATGTGGGAATTATTTTATAAAACATTCACGTTCTCTTGTAAGATTTTGTTTTGCATTGCTTGTTAGGTTCTATGTCTCAAAAAATAATCATCTATACCATGTGATATCACTGCTCTCTCTAAAAAGTGGTAATAATAATCAATAATCAGGATTTTTAATTTGTATTAAGCTCTATGGTTAGTTGAGTGATTTAACTTGCAAAAATTGACAATGTGTGAAATATAATAGCATCTGTATTTAATAATAAAGGTACCAGTTTCATTGATCGGAGACACGTTAAAATCAGATATTTTGTGTTTTGCATGTTTCGTACCTACCAATTGTGTATTGCGGAACATAGTTCAAGGTGCCATTATGCTTTTTTCACAAAAACAAACACTTTTTCAACGCATTTATCTATCATTTATTTATCATTTTTGGTCCGATAAGGTTAGGTTTGGTTAGGCAAGCATAGTTAAAAAAAAGGAGGGGTTGGAAACACTGACATGATTTCCCGGTCAAATAGGTACCAGGATGAAAGAAAATGCCTTGAATAACGTTGGAAACCTTAGAGAAACTCATTTTCGTAAGTAGTTTCTTCTGTAAAAATGAAGAAATGTGTCTTCGATGTATAAAACTGTTACCATAATAATAAAAAAAACTGCTGAAAATAACTTGTTCTGCTAGTCCCAACACCTCATGAATGTAGTTGCACATTTTTTTTTTATTTTGAGAATAATTACTGAAAATCATGGTTCCCATTGTGTGAAGTTTTTTTTAGAAGCTATACAAGAGAATGAAAAGGTGCTTTCAGCACTGCAAACAACTGTGGGAATAACTTTTCAGTTCGGAGAAACCTTTCTGTGGAAAAAAATAAAACACTTCAGAGTGTGATCATTTCCACAATTTATCTATTTTAAGATGAACATTTTTGTGTTCAGTAACATGCATGTATCATGATACACAGAGTACAGTAGTTACTGATATAACAGATTAATCAAGCCCAGTGAGATGTATGAAAGTAAGTGGTCTCTGCTGCACACTGTTTATGCTGTACTTCATTAAATACTACCGTGCGTCCATTTCGATCTGCAGCCGAGAGATCGGGAGAAGCGTGGCGGGCGGCGCTGGCGGAGATGCCGACATTTGCGGCCTGTAATGCTCGCTTATTTTTACGGACATATCCAGACATTTATATAAATATTGCAAAACGAGCACTAACCTGGGTTATAATTCATCATCTGTAATTCATCCAAGTTCTGCAATTATATACACAAAAAAATACGCTTTAGAAGTGACGATAAGAGTCACAGATAATAAAACATTTTAATCATAGTTTTGACCAGCAACGTCCTGCTTAAGTTTATATCCTTGAAAGAGTTTTGTGGCGATGGGGATCGTTTGGAGGTTTCGAATGTGCAACACTGTATCAAGATTACGCTGCCGACGAAACCAGTAAAAGTCAATGGTTTTCGTGAGCTTCCTCGATGAACTCGATGAAATTGGGGCAGCGTTAGAAAGTTATCCAAACAAACCTCTACGCCGTGTTTCACAGGAGATGGGAGTGTCAAAATCATCAGCACATACAGCCACTAAGCTACTAAAATTAAAACCACACTCTTATAACACAGGTTAGTGCTCGTTTTGCAATATTTATATAAATGTCTGCATATGTCCATAAAAATAAGCGGGCATTTCAGGCCGCAAATGTCGGCATCTCCGCCAGCGCCGCCCGCCACGCTTCTCCCGATCTCTCGGCTGCAGATCGAAATGGACGCACGGTAGTTGCTCATGTTATAAAACTGTGCGTAAGAACTACAGAAAGGAGGTATGGAGTAGCAAGGTCCAATATGAATTTTTCATTTTTGTAATGGTGCTCGTATGTCCTTAGGATAAAGCAGCCAAAGTTGATAATGAAGTCATGCATTTCTTAAAGTGAGTACATTAAGTACATTATTTTTGTTTGCCATAGCTTCGGTCGACTTTATTTTCGCAAAGTGTACTCTCATTTATGTGGTGAGCACTCTAGCATGTTGGCTACTGAAATGTTAGTGTCACCAGGGAAACTATGTTACCCATTGGGCAGTTCCCAGTACATATTTTTTTAACAGTATTTGAACATGAAAACGCAAGAAAATTAATCCCACTGTATAGCACAGTAGAGCATTTATTTTAATTTCAAGGAATTATCCACCTGTGCGCGTGTTTTATGCACACATCAAGGTAGAAGAGATACAAATGCAAAGTCCGGTATGGGACTTGGACGTGGGAAGTGTAATAAATATGCCACTTCTCTGTTTAAGTCTCGTATCAGCTGGCAGAAAGTTCATCGTGGAGGGAAATAAATCAACATTTCTTCATTCATGTTCAGCTATTTAGTAAATGATGAGTATTTGGTTTTTAAATAAGCTGTTTTAAGTAAGATATATTGTAGATATTATTTTATATATATGTAGATATTATTTTTGTTAATACCGTGCGTCCATTTCGATCTTCAGCTGAGAGATCGGGAGAAGCGTGGCGGGCGGCGCTGACGGAGATGCCGACATTTGATGCCTGTAATGCCCGCTTATTTTTATGGACATATGCAGACATTTATATAAATATTGCAAAACGAGCACTAACCTGTGTTATAATTTATCATCTGTAATTCATCCAAGTTCTGCCCTTATATACACAAAAAATACGCTTTAGAAACGATGTTAAGAGCCACAGATAATAGAACATTTTAATCATAATTTTGACCAGTAACGTCCTGCTTAAGTTTATATCCTTGAAAGAGTTTCGTGGCGATGGGAATCGTTTGGAGGTTTCGAATGTGCAACACTGTATCAAGATTACGCTGCAGACGAAACCGTTAAAAGTGAATGGTTTTCGTAAGCTTCCTTGCAATCTCCGAGCTCGAGTTTTTTTTGTTCCTTCGCGACTAGATGAAGACAGAGCTGTGAATATACTGGCGAGCAATGTAAACCAAGAGCGTGTTAATTTCGTACTGTGCGCAAGAGTGTTATTCTTGGTTACTTGCAGTTACTTGTTTGTGTTATTGCAGTGTGTATGTGTGTTGTGTCAGTTAGACGATTGGAATGCCAGCCGCAAGGTTCACGTTAGAACAAAGATTTATTATGTATGACACGTACATGAAAACAGACTCGTGTCGAGACGTGTGTAGGCAATTTGTACAGAAATTCCCAGGCGTTTCAACTCCACATAGAGATACGGTTAGACATCTTGTCCTTAAATTACGAGAAACTGGATCGTTAAATTTTAAAACACCTAAGCAAAAACGACGGATTCTAACCGAAGCAAAACTCGATGATATTGGTGCAGCGTTAGAACGTTCTCCAAACAAACCTCTACGCCGTGTTTCACAAGAGGTGGGCGTGTCAAAATCACAGCACATACAGCCACTAAGCTACTAAAATTAAAACCGTAATCTTATAACACAGGTTAGTGCTCGTTTTGCAATATTTATATAAATGTCTGCATACGTCCATAAAAATAAGCGGGCATTACAGGCATCAAATGTCGGCATCTCCGTCAGCGCCGCCCGCCACGCTTCTCCCGGTCTCTCGGCTGAAGATCGAAATGGACGCACGGTATTTTCTGAGTATTTTTAAAGTAGAAATATTAATTTTCAATATTACGGGTTTTCATTCTTTCAATTGCTTTAAATGCTGAAAGAAGTCTTCAAGGAACAACTATTAATTTTCGAAAATATGTTTTCATACTTTTCTTTCAGTGTAAAAAGCATATATGTATAGTAGGTGCTGCTACACTTGCTACAATAAGGTATGAAATTTCAACTTAATGGTCCGTGTCATGACAGTAAATTTGTGTTAAAGGCTGAACTTTTTCGTAGCATTCAACCTAGTACTTTTTATTTATTTGATTTTTGAGAAAACTTCCGAGCATTCTCTTGGTAATTATTATATTTTTTTCTGTACAGACTAACCTATTTCTAATCAGTGCCATAAAGTATGTGAACTGATCCCTGACAGTATTGAAATTTTTATTATCGAATGGAGTGTAGTTGCTGTACGCAGTCATTTTTTTCGTTTTAATATGTGGCAAACAAAATCTTTTTTATTGATCCGTGTAAAATCTTGCAATACAATCCTGTATAGCCGAAGGATCAACCAGGGAAAAAATATTTTTGCAAATATGGAGTAGCATGACATAAATCGTTCTGAATTCTTGTATACTTATTTCATTCCATTTCTCCACCCAAGGAAAAAAAGTCACCTATTTTAAGACTGTCATTTTCGTATGATGAAGAATGTTTTTAAAAATGCCTTAACAGGAAATTATATATTTCCGCTTAAAGTAAGAGTGAAATTTCAGGAAGTTTTGGTAATAGAACGTTTTCCATATAATGTTCGAATACTTTTATTTTTGTGATAGAAATCAATGTTAATGCGAAAAGTTTGTAATTAAACGAAATCATTGCATATAATTAATTTCCGCCACTTCTAACTACGTTTAGTCAATTTGCACGTATAATTTATTATACGCGCAAATCGCCTGAACGCAGTTAGAAACCATTCGGAAAGCGAATGGTGCGGCACACGATAGTGTTTTGTCGTTTCGAGCAATCTGCGAGTTCTTGTACATAGCGTTCGTCTTCTGTTCTTTCCCCGACGGTGCTGCCGTCGGTGGTCGCGAGGAAAAGACCTTCCAGTGCCGCCATACTGTCAACCATTTTTAACCCGCAGCTGTAACATATTGTAGTAGTATGTCTATGACTATATCTCATAATACATAATTAGAACTGTAACAGTGATAATGAAATGTCTTTCTTCTTATCAAAGATTTTTATCATTAATTCTACTTAATTGTGAATGTTATAAAAAGAGACAGTCACAATAATCTCCCCTCCTGGGGTGAAGAAAATATACTTTGGTGGCTTAAAAGTTACAAGATTTTAAATATACACATCGAACAGTTACATAACTTTAAAGTATTCAACATTCAAAACAACATTTAATACTATAACAAATCTTTCAAACAATGACAATCAATTCAAAACTACGTTGTTACCCTTGCGCACCTATTTGTTAACATTCAACAACAACTCGTGTTTCTTCTCCAATGAACAGTGGAAGGGTTTGATATTTTGTAAATTGTGTCTACACTTTATCCGTTGTCCATCTAAAGACACCAAGTTCACGAAATTGTTCTTCACTTCCTCCACCAAAAATGGCCCCACATATAAGTCATAAAATTTATGGATAGTTTTGTTCAAGGCAGAACTTCTTGCATGATTCCTAACCATAACCAAATCACCTTCAACAATTGTAGGGGTTTCTGAGTTTGAATGAGTCTTCTTTCCAGATTTTGAACGTTTAGTTGTTTCAATTAACTGAATATATTTACCTGTCCAAGACAATTCGTTCATCTGGCCAGTCAATAACAGAAGTTATTTTATCCCGAACTTCCTCGTGTAGAAAAATTTCAGCCGGAGTGAAACCAACAACCTCGTTATATGAGTAATTTAGTAATTTTATAACATTTGTTAAAACTTTGGACCAAGATCTGTGGTTGGTTTTACAAAAGAGTCTAAGCAAACGAATGATCTCTTTATTATATATCTCAATTGGATTCGCATGAGGCGAATATGGTGAAGTGAGAATATGCTGTACACCAATTGACTTCAAAAATTTTTCCCATTCGTTGGATTTAAATTGTGATCCATTATCCTTTAACATAACTGTACACATAGGATAATGATGGAAATAACCTAAGTTAATTCTGTTGATAATTTCTCGAGTTGTTGCCTTTCTGAGAGGATAAGCCATAACATATTTGCTGGTCAATTATACAATAGTCAGAATATGTTGATATCCTTGAGATAATGGCAATGGACCAATCAAGTCTAAAGATAAGAACTGATGTAATTTGAAAGAAATCACGTGAAGCTCCTCTTTTGTAATATGTTGTGTTTTTTGTTTCGTCCTTGCACATTCCACACAATCACTTAAATATGACTTGACACTTCCTCTCATCTTAGGCCAGAAATAGAATTTAGAACACTTCTTATAAAGCTTAGAAAACCCAAAATGGCCAGCCGAGTCATGTTGTTCACACAAAACTTTCTTGACAGCTGCGTCAGGTACAAAAACTCTCCAATGATTCGAGTTGGTAGATCTATAAAACAATATATTTTTATGTAGTTTAAATATTCCCTTAATTTCGAAATGGTCATCACCCTTGCCTAACATAGAAATTATACGTTGACATAATTCATCGTTTTGTTGTACTTTGATCCAATACAAAAAGTATTCTCCTTCAAGTAAATCAATATCTGTGCAGTTTACATGTAAAGTGGAAGGAAACAAATTGTTTTGTGACTTAATTGGATATCTACTTAACGCGTCCGCGGCCGTATTTGCAGAACCACTAACATGCTGAATTGCATAATCATAATTTTGCAATTTCAAAGCCCATCTATTAAGCCTTGGATTTAACGATCTTGCTGAATTTAACGAAGAAAGTGATTGATGGTCACAGTGTATTACAAATGGTCTGCCCAATAGATATATTGAAAATTTTTCCACGGAAAAAAGGATGGCAAGACATTCTATTTCATGCACAGAATATGTTAATTCTGAACCTCTCAAAACTCTGCTCGCATACTGGCTAATCAAAGTTTCACCATCGTCAGAATATTGCCATAAGATTCCACCGATTCCTATTTTACTGCCATCAGTATTTACATGGAAAGTGTTGTTCAAGTTAGGTTGAGCTAACATCTCCTCAGACAAAGCCAATTCCTTCAGACGTTTAAATGCCTGGAGATATGCTTCATTCCATTCCCATTTCTTATTCGTTCTAAGTAAATCGTATAAAGGAGCAGCAATCATTGCAAACTTATCCACAAATTTTCTCTTCCAATTTACCATTCCTACAAATTTTCTTAACGCTTTTCTATTTGTTGGAGTAGGATATTCAGTTATTGCTAGATTTCTTTCTGGATCTACAGCGATGGTTTCATCTGATACTATGTGACCAAGAAACTTCACTTCAGTTTTACAAAATGTGCACTTCGATAATTTGATGGACATATTTACTTCTCTCAAAATTTTCAACAAGTAGTCCAAATGTTTTAAATGACTTTGCAGTGATGATGAAAATATGAGAATATTATCCACATACACTATAAGAAATGAACTAGTATCATTGCCAAACACTTTATGCATTCTGTCGACAAAAACACTAACATCACTCTTAATACCAAAAGGCAAAAAATGAAATTCCATTAAAATACCACGATATGAGAAAGATGTGAACTTAAAAGATCTAGGTGTCAGTGGTATTTGAAATTATCCACAAGTTAGGTCAATCGTCGATAATAATTTTGCGCCTCTCAACCTAGGCAAAAGTTCAGATATAGGTTCAACCTGTGTCATGGATGAAATTACATGTTCATTCAGCTTCTTAAAATCAACAACAGAACGCCACAATCCCCCTGCCTTTGGAACTATGTGGAGAGGGTTCCGGTATGGAGAAGTACTTTCATGAATTACTCCCCACGTTTTCCATTTCTTTAATTCTTTCTCCATATCATCTCGCCTAGAGAATGGAATATGGTACGTAGATGCCACTATAGGTTCATTCGTATCTAGCTCTACATCATAAGATTCCACTTTGGCTGCCTTTGGTTTGACCGAAAACACATCTTGATACTTCAGTAATAAATTAAATAAATTATCAGCAACTACAGCTTCACAATATTCGTTGCCATAAACTTTCTTATGGATGTCTTCCTCGGAAGCTAGATAAGCAGAATCATCATGCTTATCATCATCATTCAAATGTCAAAGTTGTACAAGATCTAATTACGGAATTTAGCGAGCAAGTATTATTTGTGGAACTCGGAACACAAGGAGCTGATACTTCCTTACCACTTGAATGAATAAGTTCAACAGTAGACATTCGATAATTAATTATAGCCTTGTACTGCCACAAAATTGGTGCTCCCAAGATTAAATCGGCATGTAATTGTTTAACTACATAAAACCCACGTGGAAAAATTCATCTCCTAACTACATAATGACATATTTAAAACCTACAACTTTTATACGTTGCTCACCAGCAAAACAAGCCAACTGAATTCCTTCTATTGGTTCCAACTTTATACTTGGCAATAAAGAACTTAGAGTGATCCAAACCTTGTAATCCAACAAATTACATTGACTACCAGTGTCAATTAAACAATTAAGAAACAAGTCACAAATTTTTCCCTGTATTTCTGGTGCTTCAAGTAAAGGTGTAGGAGTTTCTTTATCTGTAACAGTCCACTCAGGCTCTGAATCAAACCACTCCAGGAAAAATGCAACAGGTAAAACATCTTCTTTATCAACGCCTAAATATTTAACTCTATTAAAGTCACCGAGACAAGACTTAACATGCAAAAGGTAAGGATCATAATTACAAGTAAGCTCCATGTGGTCATCCTTTGGCAGGGCGAATTGGAGCGCATTTCCCCGCGTTAGTTGTTTAATGTTCTCGGAGGGCTTCCACTAACAACATTAGTTGCTGAGGAACATTCTTGATTTAAACTAATGTCATTGCAATTCATTCCATTTCGGAAATTTCCATTGTTCCTTGCTGAAATATGAGTTAGTGTTAATGGAGTCAACTCGCAATTCTTTATTGGTCGGACTTTGAAATCATCTATTTCTGTTGTATCTAGGTGCATCTGTATTATTGCAATTACTAGCGTTTCTTTGAGTGTTTGTTCTTCGATTGTTATTATGAAAGTACAAACTTCGATCGTTACCTTGTCGCCTATAGCTCTCTTGGTTAGCTTCAGATTGCCTATAGTTGTTTCTGGGATTCCTAGCAGCTGGTTGGCCCATAAGTCTCTCTGAAGCTACTGTTTGGGTAGATGAATCACTGCATGACTTATTTTCCATAGACACTTGCCTTACAAAATGCCTAGATTTTTCGAACCTATTCGAGTTGTACTCCCCACTTATATAATCACCAGGTAGCGACAAGGATTTGGTTTTATCACTAGAATATAAGTCTATTGTCCTGAGTTTTTGTGTTAATTGTTTAAGGTTGGAAATTTCGTGACAACCCACATTCTTAAAAACTGTTTCTGGCAATTGCTTCAGAATTACTCTTATTATCTCAGCTTGTTTAGGCTTTTCTACAAGGTTGCAAAATGATGAATATACCTTCAATGCGTACGCTTCTAATGATAAACCAGAAGATGTGTTGTATTTACGAGAACGCAAAATTGCCAGTTGGCTTTCTAACAAACTTCCAATCTTGCCAACTTTCCGTCATGACTCTTCATTTGTTCTTGAATACCTGAAACTTCGACATGCATTGTACTAATACCTTCATCCAATTTACACCTTAACTCAGTGCTAACATTTTGACAAGTTTGGGCAAAATCTTGTAACGAACTCATTCAAACGCAGAAAATCCTACAATTGTTCAAGGAATCATGCAAGAAGTTCTGCCTTGAACAAAACTATCCATAAATTTTTTGACTTATATGTGGGGCCATTTTTGGTGGAGGAAGTGAAGAACAATTTCGTGAACTTGGTGTCTTTAGATGGACAACAGATAACAACGTGTTTTGAATGTTGAATATTTTAAAGTTATGTAACTGTTCGATGTGCATATTTAAGATCTTGTATCTTTTAAGCCACCAAAGTATGATGTCTATATTTTCTTCACCCCAGGAGGGGAGGTTATTGTGACTGTCATCTTTTGGTGGCTTAAAAGATACAAGATTTTAAATATACACATCGTACAGTTACATAACTTTAAAATATTCAACATTCAGAACAATTTCGTGAACTTGGTGTCTTTAGATGGACAACAGATAAAGTGTAGACACAATTTACAAAATATCACACCCTTCCACTGTTCATTGGAGAAATTGACATGAAAATTGTAAACTTTGATTACGTATGAAATCCCTCATAAAAATTCCCTTCACAAAATGTCCAAAACTCAGTTATAATGTAGTGAGTTGATTAAACTTAATGACGTGGAGAAAAATCCTAATGTAGGGAAAAATCCTGACGTGATGGAAAGAAATTCATGTCATATTGGTCATCAGCATTCAAAATACTTACAGAATCAGCTACTGGTTTGTAAACAAACGAAATATCCTTTGTTTAAATTTAATTTATTGTGTTCCGAAAGATGCGTAATGGATTGGGGAATATCTGAACTTTGATTGTGAAATTGTGAAAAAAAACCTGACGTGATGGGGGGGATACCATGTGCGTGATCAGTATTCAAAATACTTCCAGAATCACCTATTGGTTTGTAAACAACCGAAAGTTCCCTTGTTTAAATGTATTTGTTGCGTTCTGTAATATATGTAATTGTTTGGATTGTGAAATTGTGAAAAATCCTGACCTTGTTACGTTCCTAGCAACTTTCCTCACCCTTTACTCCTATAGTCGGGAGCATGGAGTCTCTAAGGGTCTACACTGAAACCTATCTTCAGGGTAGGTGCAGAACAAATCCAACCAACGTCGTGAAGTTTTAATGAAAAGTTTATTTACTGCTTGAGTGTTTACAGCCAGTGGTTAGGTAACTCGCAACTGGAACTTGGAGATTAATGGTTAATAGATAATTTCGAACTTTCTAGAAAGGTCAAACTAGGGTGGCCCAAACCTAGGTTTTACAGAAGAGCGGCATACACCTATTCACTTCTTCCTAGACTTGGAGTTATCACCCGAGATTGCCAATTTAGGTTTTTACAGAAGAGCGGCTTGCACCTATTCACTTCTTCCTAAATTGGAACTTATATCCCATTCGGCTAACCTAGGTTTTACAGAAGAGCGGCATACACCTATTCACTTCTTCCTAGATTAGACCGTTCCTATTTGGCCAGTCTAGGTCTTTAAAGAAGAGCGGCTTGCACCTATTCACTTCTACCTAGACTGACACCAGAACCGACCTCCTTACGGACCAAATTCATTCGTATTTATACCCAAAGTTCCAGCCTCGAACACCTGTCTTTAGGTAATTTCTTATTACAATACTCTAAATTACAGCAGAAAGATATTTGAAAAATACATAGTTTGGCAATTAATAATTTACAAAGAAAGTTTACATATTCATTTGAGTTAACAATTATTTCTTTAACGTTGATAAAATCTTACATTTTGGAAATATACAAATTTAAATGTTCCGCCATTATCTAATTACAATTAGGTTAGTTCATCAAACATGGATAATCTTTGATTGGCAAATCTATATTTACATCATAATAAATGCTCGTTGTCTTAAGCGAGCTGTCTTCATTTGATAGTTACAGAAAGGTGAATACATTAGTTCAACAACGCCTTGATTGGCGCGTTCATATTTGCGTCACAACATGTAGTATCACGGACATTAACAATGACTTGAGGTAACACTATATCAATTTTTCTTTTTAACACGGCATTGCAAAGTTACAAAATAAGTAAGGTCGTAACAGGTTCCCCCCTCTGTAGTTTAAAGGAAAATTTGAGAAACGAAAGTGAAACAAAATTTTCTTTCTCTAAACTCTTTGCCTTTCTTATACATTTTTTTATATATACACACCAATTGCGTTTATTATTTCAAATTAAATGATTAGTTCAGTACAACTAATAATCATATTGTTTCCCAAATATTAATGCTTTATCAACATTTATAACACAACACTAGAAATTATATGGTTAGATTTCAATTAAGTACATGTCTTAAATACAATTTTATATTCAAATTTTAAACTGTTAAATCAACATATCATACAATTCTCAAACGATAATATTTGATCACAACTTTTTAAACGGCTTTCTTTTTTTATTATATATATATTTTTTTTTCAATTCAACACAACAGTTTTTAAAGAATTAACAAACAAATACAACATATCAAGGTTACACACATTTAGTTAAACAAGAATTTGTTGCTTGATTAATTATTTCCTGTAAAGGTGATGTTCAGTTATAAGCTATTTCAGTAATCACCATTTTTTCTTTAATTAGGTTTTCTTTAAAATAAACCGCATCCCGTTCCAACTAAACAATTTCTTCATTTCTCGCTTGGCACCATTCCGACTTAACTTTAGTTTCTTTGCCAAGAGTTGGAGGAAAATCTTCTTGTTCATTTTCACTTCCGGGCTTAGCTCCAGGAACCATCCTTGCCAATCAGGGACATCCTTTTTAGGAACCTTGTCTTCTTTCAGGGGACTAGTAACTAGCGGGGCAGGTTGATCGTCATAAAAATGGTCATTAATTAGTTCAGGGACGTTTACTAACTCCTTGCGCACTAGGGTTATCAAAGCTTCAACAGGAAGGTCGTCCACTAGCTCATCACAGGTTAGTTTGTTAACGTTTTTGTCGTTCCCAACTTCCTTAGAGACTGCCTCAATACTAGAGGAAAATTTGTTTAGTATGTCTCTTAGTTCAGCCCTATGCTGCCTCTGCTCAGCTTCGATCTTCCTAAAGGTATCCTGTAGTCGTTCGTTTTCCTTTCGCCTAGTTTGGATCAATATTGAGGTAAAACTTTTGGTAAGATCCTCTAAATATCCCTCTAATCTTTCATTGTCAGAAGTCCAAGCGTTGGATTGTTGAAACCACTGTTTGTAGGACTTGTCCAACTCCTCCACAATTTGTAGTTCTGCTAAGCTTAACTCTTTGGGTATCTGAATAGCAGAGCTCTGTCGTTCAGTCATGTTAGTTCTCTAACAATCTTGATACGTAATGCTTGACCGTTTATCATAATCTCGCTTTTTAAAGAATTTCGAGCCAGACCTAGACCTTTATGTAATAATTATTGATCTCTCTTTTTCTCAGTAGAGCCTTTTAATTCTAGAGTTTCTCACTCTTCCTTATTATTTGACCTCTCGTATAAACGTTTACAATTTAAGCCATCTTTGCTAACGCTATGAGGACTCAGCCTCTTAAAATAACAATTTCTTCCTTTAAATTGTTACAGCAATTTCTCTTCTATCCTCGAAGAGTAAGGGAATCAACC
Organism: Lepisma saccharinum; assembly: GCF_977018435.1. Taxonomy (NCBI): domain Eukaryota; kingdom Metazoa; phylum Arthropoda; class Insecta; order Zygentoma; family Lepismatidae; genus Lepisma; species Lepisma saccharinum. The sequence continues at coordinate 127,038,041 of NC_139231.1, read as the reverse complement.
TTTTCCCCTGGTAGCCCTTCCTTGGCTTACCAAGCAATAACGCTTACTCGGCTTATGGAAACATCCTCGGTTCCCTGTGATTAGTTTATAAGGTCTTTCTTTTCATTCAGGTTCTGCACTATTATTAAATTTCTGTTTTTCTAGGTTCCAGTCCTCGGCTCGAGCTCCACTTCTCCAGCAATTCCTTTCTACGTTCGGCTGAACAATTAATTTTTTTAAGGTTGTGGAAATTCTCCTTTCCTAAAACTTCCTTCGTCCAGGGATCCCTTAGCAAAGTCACATTATTCCCTATTTCTATTATTTCATAGGGACCTAGGAAATATTCGAAAAATTTGGCGATTTCTTTGTTTGGTGCCGAACTCAGTTTAAGATTTCTTTTTAACACTAAATCTCCGATGTTCAAAATATATCCGCTTTGCTCGCCTTTCTTTTTCTGAGTTCTTGGTTTATATGAGGCCAGGAACAATTTGGTTTCCCATTTGATCTTTCCTTCGTCTCCTTCGGGCCATTCTAAATGCTTCAATAAATTAGAAGGTACTGGCTTGTTATAAAATAGTTCAGCTGGGGCGTATCCTGTAGCTTCGGATACCGAATAATTAATCAGCCAGCATACTTTATTTACGTATTTGTGCCAAGAATCATGTTGTTTTGAGCAGAAAGTCCTCAGCAACCTTACGATTTCTTGGTTTACCCTTTCTACGGGATTACTTGCAGGATGATAGGGAGTGGTGAACCACGGAATTATCCCATGTTTTTTCAAGAAATTAGTCCACTTATGGGAAGTAAATTGAGTCCCTCTGTCTGATAAAACATATTTGAGTTTAGGATAATGAGCCATATATCCTTGTTCAAGTTTATTTTTTACTTCTTCAGTTTTAGCAGTCCTTAAAGGGTAAGCTATAGCGTATCGACTGCCTACATCCACCATGGTGAGGATAAAGTTAAAAGTCCCGGATCTAGGTAGCTTTCCCACTATGTCAATAGACAATACTTCATGGGGAAGTTTGTTCATAATGCTAAATTGTTGTCTACAGATCCCTTTCCTGTCCGGTTTGTTTCGGGAGCATACCAAACATTCCCGCACATATTGCGCAATCTTCTCTTTCATTTTCGGCCAAATGAAATGAAGTCTTAGTCTTTTATACGTTTTGGTGAACCCGAAATGTCCCGCTTCGTCGTGCTCGGCGACCATTACCTTAGGAACTAAAATGTCTGGAACTAGTAATCGGTAAGTTCCTCGTCCCTTCTGATCCTTGTAAAACAACAAGCCTTCATGTAGCAGGTAACCGGAATCAGGTTGCAATAGAACGTCTTCAGAGATGTTACGGCACCATTCATCTTGAACTTGGGCGTTCCGCCACTCTCGCAGTTCTTCTCCTGCTAAACTGCGTGTTCTCGTCAATCCCACTGAGTAAGTGACTTTATTTTCAGGATCGTTATCCAGGAAATTTTCTGCTTGAGGATATCTACTTAGGACGTCGGCTATCCCATTTTGCTTTCCACTAATGTGAAAAATGGAGAAGTTAAATTGCTGAAATTTTAAGGCCCAACGGGTTAACCTAGCACTCCAGTCACGGCTATTCTCTAGCCATATCAAATTTTTATGGTCAGTATAAACGTAGAACTTGGTGCCATACAAGTAGACTTTGAAATGGTCTATTCCGAAAAGTACTGCTAAACATTCTAATTCTTGCACGGTATAGTTTCGTTCATATCCCTTTAGTTTCCGACTGGCATACTGTACAATGGCGATGTCTTCTAAGTCCGGAGTTTGTTCTACTTTTCCTTGGAACAACACTGCTCCTAATCCAGTCAGGGACGCGTCACATAGCAGGCAGAAAGGCTTGGTGAAATCAGGCTGCGCTAGGGCAGGCAATTGGACTAACTCCTTCTTCAGAATTCGAAAACTAGCTTCATTTTCGTTAGTCCATTCCCATTTGACATTTTTTACTAATAATTTCTCCAAGTTTGCTGTCTTTCGAGACAGATCCTTTACGAACCTTCTTCTCCAGTTTAATAACCCTAAGAACTGTTGAAGATCCTTTTTACTTCGAGGTCTAGGAAATTTTAAGATAGCTTCATCTTTTTTAGGGTCGACTCGAACCCAACTTCCAGATATATGGCCAAGATACTTAATCTCTGATTTCACCCATTGGCATTTTTTCAGTTTTACTGTAAATCCTTCGGCCTTTAGCTTGGATAAAACCCACTTTATGTGCTGGAAATCATTTTCCAGAGTGTCATCAAAGATCAGCAGGTCATCCATGTAGATCGTTAGGAACTCTTCAGTGTGAGGTTCAAACAAAGATTGCATGGCATGCATAAATACAGCCACAGCGTTCGATAAACCAAAAGGCATTCTCGTAAAACACCAGGAACGTCCTTTATATGAGAAGGCTGTATATTCTTGATGTCTATCGTCTATAGGGATTTGAAGATATCCGGAAGCTAAGTCTAGGCAACTAAAATACTTTTTTCCTCTGAATTTTTGTAAGGCTTCCTGTAAAACTGGTACCGTGTTTCTTGGAGTTATTATCAACTTGTTCAACTTTCGGAAATCAATACACGGTCTCACCGAACCATCAGGTTTATTGACCACCAGCAGAGGGTTTAGATATGGAGACTGACATTGCCGAATTACACCGCACTCCTTCCATAGTTCCAATTCTTCTTCCAACTTCTCTCTTTTTGCCATCGGAATGGGATACGGACTAGAATATACTGGTTCCTGGGACGTCAGAGGTACATTTAGCATTTTTTGCTAGTCCCGGTTTGCAGGAAAAAATCTCCTGGTATTCCAATAATAACTGCATCAATTCTTCTCTCCTTTCAAAGCTGAGTATCTCAGGAGAATAGGCTTTCTGTCTTATTTCTTCTTCATTGGCCATCCAGGCATCAATGATTACTTGACTAATACTGTTTTCAAAGTCCGACGTATTTTTTCCCGTCAAGGTATTTCTTCCTAATAATTCTTCTTCCACCAGCAGTCCTTCTTTCATTAAATACAGTCTTTGGTTTTTTGTATCTAAATATGCTTGATATTTCTCCAAAAATGGGTAGCCCATTAATAAGTCAGCATCTAAATTCCGACTTACATAGACCAAATCTTCAAATACACATCCCCCAATTTCAAAGTGAATTCTTCTACATCATACTATTCTAGAACTTTCTTTTCCAGTAAAATCTCGTAGTTTCACTCCGGGACATTTCTGAAGTTTAAGTCCGGGTAACCTGTCCCGTAACTTAAGCCAAATTTTATATTTCATTATAGTGCATTCACTCCCTGTATCTATAGCGCACTCAATTTTTAATCCTAAAATTTGGGCGATAATTTCTGGTTTCTTGGACAACAATATTCCCCTATGTTCAGGTTTTTCTATTTTTTCCCATTCCTCATTTTCGATTTCTAATTCTAAATGCAATACTTCTAAAAAATCTTCGGTGAGGAAATTGTCGGTGCTCTCATTTTTCTCCGATGCAGTTTTCCCTTCCGTTGTAAATGTGAGAGCTTCATTTACAACGAGGGTTGGTTTAAATTTTGATTTGGGAGCATTGAACCTTCCCAAGCTGGAGCGACAGGATTTAACTCAGTTGGGACTTCTTCAGTTTGGCAGGAGATTTCCTTTGTATTAGAATTTCTATTGAAGTGGTTGTTGGGGAAACGGGATTGGTTCCATGGTCGTCTATATGGTTGACTTCTATTGCCGTTGCTATACAAATTCCGCCCTTGGTAACCCCTCTGGTTTCTATTATTGTTCCTATTAGGATTCTGAGGTGTTCTGGTCGCTCCTTCACTTTCGTTGTTAAACCTACACGAGACTATATTAGTCTGCCTAACTCTGGGTTGAAACTGCCTTCTGTCTTCCACCTTGGGGTTATCTCCCCTACTTATCTCCAGTTGTTCGGAAGCTTCATATCGACTAAGATAATTTGCTCGTTGTTCCATGGTTTTAGGATCTCGAGTCAATACTAGTTGTCGAACTTTCACCGGAAGTTGGCTAATTATCAAATGCAAGACTTCACCCTGATTTACTACTTCCACCAGATTGCAGTAGTTTCCATAGACTTCCCAGCAGTATTCTTCTAACGTTAATCCAAGGGACCTCTGAAATTTCTTATTCCTTAACAGCTGCATTTCTCGTTGTTTAGCCTCTAAGGAAGCATACTGCTTTCGAAATGCATAACAGAACTGATCAAAACTCTTCCACTTCCTTTCATTTGCTATAAACCAGAATTTGGCCTTTCCTGTCATTAAGGAAGGTAAAATTTTCAACCTGTAAAATTCTGAAACTTCCATTATATCTAGATAGGTCTTTAAACTTTCGATGTATCGTTCGGCCGAGACTGAATTTATTTCTCCAGAAAACTTCTCTAAGGCTTTTATATCTGCCAGTCTAAAATTCTGACACTTGGATTTCCTAACTCTGTTGTTAGTCTCTTCTTCCGAAAGGTGATTGAAGAATTCTTGTGACTTCTTCACTTTCTTTGAGCGCCGGCTTCTATTCAACTCCGAACCTTCGTCGGACGTAGCACTCGAGGATGAGAGGTTACTTTTTTCAGTATACCTCCTCTTAGATACACTAGCGATAGGAGTGGCCAAATTGGCAGAGTGAATCCTCTGACTTTGGTCTACTGAATTAGCACTCAAAGGTAGACGTTCTAATTTCATGGCCAAAGAATCTATTTCACTAGAAGTTTTGTGAAATTGCCATTGTACTTCCTTTATTTCGTCTTCCATTTCCTTTCTTCTTTGCAGTTTTTCTTCCATCAAGCTCTTGGTAGTTTCAAGCCTTAAACTTTCAAATAAGCTTGTTAATTCCGTTTCTTTTGTTTTCCTCTGACTTTTTTCTTCATCTATTTCTTCCAATAAGGCTTTCTGGATTGCTTCCATCTGATCTTTCACTTCTTGACTCATTACTTGTTTATTCGGCCCTCATTCCCTTTTGGCATTCTTCTACAGTTTTTTGTAACTCATTCTTATTGATCTTACACTCTAATCTTACTTCCTCTATTAATTCTCTCATCTTTTTACTATCTTCTTCTCTTTCTTTTTGTCTCTTCTCTTCATCTTCTTGTCTTTCTTTCTGTCTCTTCTCTTCATCTTTCTGTCTTTTCTCTTCATCTTCTTGTCTTTCTTTCTGTCTCTTTTCTTCATCTCCTTGTCTCCACGTTTTCAATAAATCTATCATTTGGTTCGCAGATTCAGATTTGTTTTGACAACCTTGGCATTTAAAACTAGTTCTATCAACATCTTCATTCGTGGCATCCATATTCAAACAACTCAAGTGGAACAAACACTCGCATTCTTGACATTTGACAGTTCCTTCTTCGGACTTGGAGTCATCAGTGCAGCACTTAAAGGTCGCCATGTTTAATTTTCTTTGTTCCCCCCTTAAATACCTTTTAGACATGACTAAATACTAATATTTGAGTTTTCACACTTTTAAAATGTAAGTCCTTTTTCTTGAAGAATATTTTCCAAACTAATGAAGTCTTTAAGTTATTGCTTCTTATAGTAATCTTCTACTCGTCGTTGATCATCTTCTTCAACTGCAGCGGTCAGGATTCTTCAGCTTCTACGGCGCTACTGCAACTTCGCTTCTAACGAGGACCTCTTCCGTAATAGTCGTCTGGCTGGATTCTCCAATTGTCGAGCCTCTACGTTGTATGCCCAGTATCCAACGTCGGTGGTTGAAGTTCTAAACTGTCGTGGCCATCACGATGGGCGCCAAAAAGGATCTGTTACGTTCCTAGCAACTTTCCTCACCCTTTACTCCTATAGTCGGGAGCATGGAGTCTCTAAGGGTCTACACTGAAACCTATCTTCAGGGTAGGTGCAGAACAAATCCAACCAACGTCGTGAAGTTTTAATGAAAAGTTTATTTACTGCTTGAGTGTTTACAGCCAGTGGTTAGGTAACTCGCAACTGGAACTTGGAGATTAATGGTTAATAGATAATTTCGAACTTTCTAGAAAGGTCAAACTAGGGTGGCCCAAACCTAGGTTTTACAGAAGAGCGGCATACACCTATTCACTTCTTCCTAGACTTGGAGTTATCACCCGAGATTGCCAATTTAGGTTTTTACAGAAGAGCGGCTTGCACCTATTCACTTCTTCCTAAATTGGAACTTATATCCCATTCGGCTAACCTAGGTTTTACAGAAGAGCGGCATACACCTATTCACTTCTTCCTAGATTAGACCGTTCCTATTTGGCCAGTCTAGGTCTTTAAAGAAGAGCGGCTTGCACCTATTCACTTCTACCTAGACTGACACCAGAACCGACCTCCTTACGGACCAAATTCATTCGTATTTATACCCAAAGTTCCAGCCTCGAACACCTGTCTTTAGGTAATTTCTTATTACAATACTCTAAATTACAGCAGAAAGATATTTGAAAAATACATAGTTTGGCAATTAATAATTTACAAAGAAAGTTTACATATTCATTTGAGTTAACAATTATTTCTTTAACGTTGATAAAATCTTACATTTTGGAAATATACAAATTTAAATGTTCCGCCATTATCTAATTACAATTAGGTTAGTTCATCAAACATGGATAATCTTTGATTGGCAAATCTATATTTACATCATAATAAATGCTCGTTGTCTTAAGCGAGCTGTCTTCATTTGATAGTTACAGAAAGGTGAATACATTAGTTCAACAACGCCTTGATTGGCGCGTTCATATTTGCGTCACAACATGTAGTATCACGGACATTAACAATGACTTGAGGTAACACTATATCAATTTTTCTTTTTAACACGGCATTGCAAAGTTACAAAATAAGTAAGGTCGTAACAACCTGATGGGGAAAAATGGATGTTATTTACGTGATGTGCATTCAAAATATTTCCAGAATCGCCTATTGATTTGAAATCATCTGAATGTTTTCCCCAAAATGCAGGCAGTAGCGGCTTCTGCCTATTCGCACATCGCACGTGCACACCCAAATATATCTGTAATACAAAACATTATTATTATACTTATTTATTGAACTCTATCTCCTTCGAAACATCAAGTGTTCCCACGCCGCTTCAACAAGAGAGATGGTGGAGAAGTCTGCGATCCGTGATATCAACCCGCGTCGACCCACTATTGGGGCTTGAACGCAATGTTAGTTTCGCTCCCTATGACGCTGTTGCAGCAGTCGCTTAGAGGACGCTGATTGGGTCTTTTGGCTTGAGCGCCGTCTGAGGGAAGGTTGTATCATTTACGAAAGCTGTGAACGCAATAATCTGTGTGCGAGCAAATGTAGTGTTGCAAACCCATTCCATTAGAGATTGTGTGACAGAGTCGAGCCAACCCATACATCATTGCAAACTGAGGGATTATTTTTTAGAAAAGGGAAATTTCGATGGTATATTGTCCCTCCGATTGTGTCCCGTGCATGATAGGGTAAGAAAAGGGGGAAGGTGAGGAAGGCAACTGAAAGCGAGACGGGTGTTTTAAACATGCCTGATATTGCCTTTGCTTAGTGCATCTGGGCCAAAATAAACGGTCTCTGTGGCGCAGTAGCCGAATTATCAACCCACGCGGAGGGAGCGTACATCAATCAGCCAGCTGTTTTGCGTTGTGTGTTTCTGTTAATGAGTTGAAAAATTGTTTAGCGCTGTCAAAAGCTCTTACCTGTTTCAGTGCAAACGGTTTGATTTCATGATTAATAGGGCAACTCTACATAGCGAAAGCACAGACTTAATATTTAACGTTGTTGAATTTTTGGAGGGAAGTTAGCCACAAAGCCTGTAGCAACTGCAGCAATATATGGATACGGCCGAAGGGAAGGAAAAATTCTGAAGTACGAAGCAGAGCAGTGTAAACTGAGTGAGTACTGTAATTTTCTTTAAGATATATTATTCTCTTGATTTCGCTTGATTTGCTTGGTTCGATCAGTCTGTCATTAGAGATAAACTACAGCTAGATAGATTACAACTGATTTCCTCCATGTGGTAGTTGGATCGGCTTCTTTGGTGTACGCCAATGTTGTTATTCTCCTTGTTCATTAATATCAGCGGAACGGAGGAGGAAGTTTTTATAAAATATTTTGCAAATCGACAATAGTATTGATATTGTAGATCGGTACTTTCATGTATTGAGTGAGTTTGTCACGTTATCGAATGCTGAATTACATATTGCACAATAACATCGCTCTTCTCGTGATTGGGTGAATAATTTCTGAAATATTTGAAATTTGTAAAAGTTCTGTTTTAAAAAAATCATGAAATATAACTCTATCATAGCCTCATTTTCAGTGAAAGTTGATCAAAACTTGGATTGCCAATATATTAAGCATGAATATGTGCTTAAAAACGGGTGCTAGTATTTGACAGGGGTGTTATAATACTTCTGGACGCGAGAGTACCCATAGAGCCAGACCACGAGCCGCCACTGAATGCAGGGCTGTGTTATCCGCAGTACATTAAATGAAATACATTTTTCCAGGCCCAGTGTATTTCAGGGTCACCCTTTACACTCCACGAATACCTCATACCACCTGATATGTACTGAAGTGAGAGGTGAAAAGTACTTAAATTTCATAAGCTCACTATGTTTCCCCATGTTCAGTGAAGGAGTAACATTTCTGGTAGCAAGGATTATAGCAGTAGTTAGTTCTATAATTAAACCAAGGGGTATAAGTTAAAAAGGAACTCTTCCAACTCTAGGAAGGAAATTTTATATTCATCATTAAGTTTAACACGTAAAAAACACAAGAAAATGTGCACATGAAACTCGTTAGCATTCGCTAGATGGCACTCAGGTTACGTGAAATCCTTCTTCGTTCATTATTAAATAAAATTAAATCCACGTTTTGATGAATATATTTCACTTTTTACCCAGCACTATGCTTATTTACATAATACCAAATGTTTGCGGTAGAACATCAATTCTCACAATTCAACCCAGCAAGTTTTTTCAACATTAAATCATACTTTTCCTTACTTTTCTAAATTCTACCCCCTCTTCATATCTATTGAACTTGTAGACGTGTACACTCACTATTCTCTGAGACAATCAGAAATTGCTTAAAATATTGAAGAAACACAGTAATCGGAGATTACAAAATATCTACAATAACTATCTATTTGTCCAAAGGAACAGGACGTCTCACGTTGCAGTCAATGTCCTTGCTTTCATCTCTTAGTATTTGGGGTTGCCAGATCCTATAAATTAAAAGACGTTGCAGTCAATGTCCTTGCTTTCATCTCTTAGTATTTGGGGTTGCCAGATCCTATAAATTAAAAGACGTTGCAGTCAATGTCCTTGCTTTAATCTCTTAGTATTTGGGGTTGCCAGATCCTATAAATTAAAAAAAAACGTCGCAGTCAATGTCCTTGCTTTCATATCTTAGTATTTGGGGTTGCCAGATCCTATAAATTAAAAAAAAAAACGGGACATCTATCTCAGACAAAAAGGATATTATTCTAGTACTGGCTTATCTAATTCTTCTTCTATAAATTTGTGCCTATCAACGAAGTAGTCGGTCTTGGACAAACTGTACTAAAGCACAACGGTGGATTGGCCTCTCACTCTCCATCGACAATGTCACGCTTGCAAGCACGCTTCAGTCCTTCGCCACAAATGCGTAGTCAAAGAACAGTCACTTTTGTTACAGATCTGAAACAAAATACGATCGAGAGCAATATCGTAATTGTCAGTGATCAGAACGCTACATTTTATAAGTAGCTTCGTTAGAACTACAGCTACTCTTCCAAAATGTAGCTTCGCTACAGCTACAACTACATTTACCAAAAAGTAGCTCGCTATGCTACTCCTGTTCGCTAATCGCTACTTCGCTACTTTTGCGCTACTTTTGTATTAAAAACTTAAACAACTATATGGCTATTCAAAAGAAGCCCTAGTATGATAGTTGTACGTACTGAAAAATAGATTCTGTTATTTATTACTATTATTCCCTTCATTCTATAATTTTTATAGCAGTGTTACTTCAGTTACATATTTTCAATAAAGTGTTTGAGAATAAAGTACCTTTGTAAGTTGCATATAATTAAAAAAAACTAGGTCTTACACGTATCCGTGATGTTCTTATTGTCATTTGAAAAATATTTATGTGACAGACTTCTTTTTAAAATTAATTGGAAGAATATCACATGTATCGAAATTAACTAGAACGTGTTGCACAAAATGGAAATAAAATAAAAATGTGATATTTAGCAATTTAATCTTCTTAACTTAAACAGAATGTTTTTTGGGGGATGGCGGATATTTGCTCGAACCTTGAAGATAGCTGGGGGATGCTTCTAATGGTATAAATGAGAAACAGATGGAACAATTCTTTACGTAAGTTTTTCTGTTGGAAATGCTTCCCCGAAGACACAGTGGAAATTGTAATTGTCACCTTGTATTCAAAGGGCCCCAGGTTCGATACCCGGCTGAGGGCACATGGTGGTTCGTATCAGTCTCGATAAGCTGATTTGTGCATAAAGTGGACTCAAAACAAACACTAGGAAAGACTCCTAGTTGGGAAGATGGGATCCTCCTGCTCCTCCATTCCTCACTCTGCTCATCATTCTTCCCCATTCTCACAATTAGCCAAAAGTGGCAGAAAACGGCCATAGATAAGAAAACAACTAAATAAACAATTCATCCTCATTGCCATGATTAGAAAAAGTTACAGAAAAGGGACGCAAAAGTAGGAAAAATACATAAATTTGAAAACTGTGTATTTTAACAAAAAAAATGTAATTTCTGCAGGAAAGTCAATAACTTGTACGTTTACTTTACAATATGATAAAATATATTGTAATTTTTAAAATTTGCGAACACACATTATGACCAAAATAATTCTAATTCCAGAAACACTATCGTTGTTGTAACAATAATTTCTTGCCTGTGTGATCCTATACACTGACAATGATCAATGCTGTTAACGTACTGAACCATTGATTGCTGGCACTATTGCTTTGTCAGATTAGTAGAAAATGGATCGTCCGTTTTTGCACTGTAAGTTGTGTTTTACACAGTAATTATCGATATTTTGCTGTCTGTTACGCCATCGATATCCACAGGATTTTTTTCCAGGGGTGGCACAAACGGGACATTTTTTCCTGGCGGTGTAGCAAATGCGGCATGATTCTCCCCAAAATAGCGATGCAGCTAAAATAAATGGCTATTAGCCGGAATATATTCATATATGCCAGTTAGTTATCTGGAATTCATATATGCCAGTTAGTTATCTGGATATTAGAATTATTCAGATGCTAATGAAATAAATTACGCAGATATTTATCATCTGCGATATAAAGATATTTATAATCTAGATTACATGTATTTGCATGTAATGGACTTTGTCTTTTTGAGTCTCTTGCAAAAGTAAGCAATATTGTCATTTATTTTTGATGCTGTTGCCACATTCAAAAATTACATCAAAATGCTGAGAAAAATGTAGCTGTAGCGAAATTTTCGCTACAACTACAGGAATTTTGTAGCTTCGCTACCGCTACAACTACAATTAAAAAAATGTAGTGCCGCTACAGCTACCGCTACAAATTTTGTAGCTAGCTACAGTAGCGACGCTACAAGTAGCGCGCTACTTCCGACCACTGGTCATTGTAACTTTAAATTAAAATAATTGAGAAGTTCTGCTAGCTTCTAAAAGAAGAGATATTGAATGGAAAATTTCTCATTTGAAAGGACAAAGCAAAACCAAGAAAAATAGGCATCACAAATGTACTTTTTCTGGACAGGAACGTCTGGCAACATTATCAATTGGCAAGTAAATCATCTTTATGATCGTCGTCCCAGGCGAGTAGTCCTCAGCGGCTTGTCAAACTCGCGTAACGTACTTTTCAACGTATTCGCTCACTGTTTCCTTAATTCTCAATCACTGGCGTGCGCAGAGAAGGAAATGATAGGGCTACAGCCCCTCTTGAAATGTTGAGAAAATCAAAATTTTGAAATGGAAACCGAGGTGGTAAACCTCCAATTACCACTTTTGTCATTGAACAAGTTTTAAGGCTAAGGTTTAAAATAGCTACAGTACACATCTATATTGAAGTATTTTTGATCATGAAACACTTGCCACATGAAAGTGATGTTCTAAAAGCATGTGGCAAACCGAATAACATTTAGTTAAAGACGTATCCATTAAATCTGTATCATTTTTATATATCTCATTGTTAGAATTGAAATCTGACTGTTCTAGATTAAGTACACTGCGATACCGATTTTGTCAACGCTCAACGTCAGTTGTGTTAAAATAGAGTTGATTTCTCTTGCGTTAAACGTTGTGGTGTGAATCTCCTGTCGCGTTAACACCAATGTTTTTACACTGTACAACAATTATATCTGGCGAGAAAAGCAGTTAGTAACGGTTAAGATTTACCTACACAGCTTCGACAATCTTGGCACACATCTACATGCTCCCATATATAAGATTGCGAAATCCTGATCATTCATCTGTGATTCTTGCCATGGGTAAAAATGCTGACATGGACTGACATAAGCCGTATTCTTCCGGGTGCCTAATAATTTGACCGAACGTCAATGTCATCTAGAAGTTGACCCAATATTAACCATCAATATATGAGTGTACAGTAGGAATAACAAGGATATAGATCTTGGGTGCAAGTTTCGAAATCGCAGAGTAAACAAACACGACCGGTTCGGTGACCAATTGAAATATTCCGGTATGTGGTGCTAATCAAACACGGCCATCTTCGCGTTTGGTTCATTCAAGGAGGTGTCATTAACCCTTTGATTACAGGCTGTCCGCACGTGTTGAAAACAAAGCCGATAATATTGCACGCTTTGATTTGGGGGAGGCGTGGCTACCTGTTGAAACACTGTGGATGTAAATCACACCTGCCCCATATCTCTATTGCTGAGCTTTTCTCCTACCCAGAGGTGATAAGGGTTATTTAAATTCCTCTCGAGTAGGTGCTGTGCTGGATACGAAAGATGGAACGTACAAAAAAACTGACAATGAAATTTGAAAGGAGGGAGATACGAGAATTGAGAGAAGTAAAATGTAAATTGTATTTGAAAAATTGCCGCTAAAAATACTTATAGTAACAATTCATATTGTTCGAAATGCTGCATGAGAACCTGTAGAGAAAAATAGTGTATTCCCACTTTCGAAAATACACTAAAAAGACAAACTGTTAGGAAGAATAACTATACACAGTCCTCCTCCGTGGCCGTGCGGTATAAGGCGCTGTGCTTTGGACCCCGACTGCGGGACGGCATGGGGTCGAGTCCGCCTGGGTTCAGTCTCGTGGTGTTCGGCCTGTGTATAGCACCAGTGGCAACCCACCATCGTGAGGAAATTGTGGAGCCACGAGTGAGTAGCGTAATCCGGTCTGGGAAATCTTCTATAACGGCTAGGGTTCGACGTGCTGACCCCACGTCACCCTCATTACCAGTTGAAGATCTCCACACCTCTAGGTAGGATTGTGGGAGGGAGACGGTCAGTCGGGAGATAGGCCAAGACCCTTCGAGGGCCGTAGAGCCACGGGTTAAGCTTTTTAACTACAGTGACTTCATATCCCATACGGGCGTGCGGTCCAGATCTGGAATTGTATACGATAAGAATATAGTCTTGGAGAAAATTTTAGATAAATCGAAGAAAATGAGCAATGTCATGCTAATATCGAATTGTTGATTTATTGCTTTAAATCCACTTTATGCACAGGTACGCGAAAGGAGACTGAACCTACAGTTGAAAGTGGTATCTGAACCACTGCATAATCTGCCCACTTACCACTTACCACTACGCTATCAGTGACGCCCTGTATTAATATTGAACTGTAACCCACAAATTCTGATTGTGGTACTGTGGACAAGAATCACAAATTCATATCATCTTCAATGCAGTTTAATAATGAAGAGTTTTGAACAGAAAACCTTTTTTAAACCGAATAGAAACAATCCTAAGACTAACACATAATTGTTATCTTGTTCACAAGGACAAACTGTAACTGAAGATAACAAAACCTTCTGTACACAAAATTACATATGCTGTGAAGGTATTGCTATATATGTATATGCATACACACATGTACACGTGTGAAGGGACAGACATTGGTATTTAAAAATTCCAACCCTAACTGCACCCCACTCATATGGATGAAAATACGAGCATGAACAATACAGGGTGTCCGGAAAATAGTGTTCCCATTACAAAACATTTATTCTCAGCCTCATGATGTGGTATAAGCATGCTTTCTAAAACAAAAGGAAGATAATCTCTCCTAGAGAGAGAAGAGACAGAGATGCAATAGAGAATAAAATAAATACGAATGGAAGATAAATAAAGATACAGAGAGAGAAAGGGTGAGAGAGAGGGAGAGAGAGAGAGAGAGAACAGTGTGTGGCTAAATAATTGGGAGAGAGGAAAGAAGTGAATTCAGAAAGAAACACAGAGAGAGAGACGATCGAAGCGAAATAAATGAAACGACAGAGAGAAGTTTGAGTAAAGACAAGAGAGAGACAACATCGAATCAAAATTCATATCTAGCATCGTGAATAAACAAAAGAGGCAGGGGAGCCGAATGGGAGATGCAATACAGGCCTAAGTACAGAATAGGATACAACTACAGTAAGGTTGCAACCATCACTAAAGTGTAAATCACCAACCCTGAGACCTTCTGTAAATAAACCGTCTCACCGATTCGATGTATCACTGTAACACGGAGACTTTCCCGCACGCATAGAACTCGCCATGTTGAAAGTGGCACTACTTCCTTGGTGTTCACATGATTATTTTTAGAAAATAACCAATGTTTTAAAATATCATTATGTACACAAATCTCTAAGCTCATTGAAAGTTACAATGCATATTCCTACAAAATGTTCACACTTATCTTGCCTTGCCATGTCACCAAGTTATTTTACGAAGTGCACTATATTTGGCGGAACAAAAATAGTTATTAGGATGCTTGTCAAAGTTTCCAACTGCAATAAATTTACGAACTTTCTTTGTCTTGTTTTGATCATCATCATCAATATATTTATTGGACTTACAGCATTGCATATGGCTGTTTATGCCCATAATATATTTATTTACATAAGATACAATTTACATAAAATCTACAAACAAATTTCAAATACACTCCTATATATAACAAACCTTAGAAATATACAGGGTGGCTCAATAAGTCACTTAACACCCTCAGTACAAGGCCACTGCGGCATGGAATTTGAAATTGGCGATTACCAATCGTTATCTGGCCAAGGGGGAACCACATTGACGCCACCCACACGGTCGGCGGCCATCTTGATGTCCGCCATCTTGAATTCAACTTCAGAATTTTTAATGGGGGGGGGGGGGTCGTGATACATATCAAAATGGGCTAGACTTTCACGAGAAATGCAATGGTGAAGGTTTTTTCGACGTATCTTTAACCAGTAAAAAGTTATGACTGAATTCTTGTACCAATTTGCTCCTTTTCGAGGTGTTAGAAAAATGCCTTAAAATTTGTTTAGCGCATCGGTAATGCATCGAGATCAAAGTGACGTCTATGGAGAGACGTTCGCATGCCATTGCACATTATTTTAATCGGATACATCCATGAAGAGCTGTGCATTATGAATGGTTGTCGCGAATAATTTACAGTGTGACGCTTCCATTGAATTAAGTCCTTCACAGTGACAAGGCTAATGTTTATGTTCATAAGGAAGTTCATAAACAGAATATGTGACCCTTGTCATCTGATAACTAACTTTGTACAAAAACTGGTTCATAAAGTTCCCATAAGTGTTCTGGTGTTCTTCCCTATTGAAAAAACTCTGTAAAAAGTACCTTCTTCCATAAGCAAGGATAAAAAAAACTGTTTATTTAACAAATCCAAGTAGCCCTAAGCATTTAAGGTTCCGTTGATGGAAAATTGACTGTGTTCCACACAGCACGCCACACCATTAACTTACCAACACTAACCATTCAGCTTTGATCTGTCGAAAATGGGTTATCAGATAAAAATCATCGAATATTCTGTTTATGAACTTCCTTATGAACATAAACATTAGCCTTGTCACTGTGAAGGACTTTTCATTCAATGGAAGCGTCACACTGTAAATTGTTCGCGACAACCATTCATAATGCACAGCTCTTCATGGATGTATCCGATTAAAATAATGTGCAATGGCATGCGAACGTCTCTCCATAGACGTCACTTTGATCTCGATGCATTACCGAAGCGCTAAACAAATTTTAAGGCATTTTTCTAACACCTCGAAAAAGGAGCAAATTGGTACAAGAATTCAGTCATAACTTTTTACTGGTTAAAGATACGTCGAAAAAACCTTCACCATTCCATTTCTCGTGAAATTCTAGCTCATTTTGATATGTCGTACGACCCCCTTCCCATTTAAAATGTTGAAGTTGAATTGAAGATGGCGGACATCAAGATGGCCGCCGACCGTGTGGGTGGCGTCAATGTGGTTCCCTCTTGGCCTGATAACGATTGGTCATCACCATTTCCATGTTGCGCGCTGCAGTGGCCTTGTACTGGGGGTGTTAAGTGACTTATTGAGCCACCCTGTACATTACCATGTTATATCATTTTGTCTAAAAAAAATTGCAAGTAAAATATATTCAATTCGCATGCAAGAAAGAAGCCAAAATTATGGGAAATGATTACTGGTCCAAAGAGTTAACCATAAAGGTGAAGCAATAAGTACAAATGAAAGAGCATTGGGTTTAAAGTGAGACGTCATTTGCAGCAGCGTATCCCATACTACAAATTGGCCGTTGTTTTACCTTACGTAATGAATCCTGTAACAACGCTGGATTTTCGTGTGGATTATTTTACTTCTATGAGTTTGCAATGCTTTCTGCATGCACGTGGTTTTGTTTACAGAAGGTCTCAGGATTGGTGATTTGAACTTTAGAGATTTAGACAGAACAGAGCAAACCAGGGATTTGAACCTTTACCTCCCAGAATTGGCCCACTCGGCAGCCTTGAACCAAGGTAACCCTCCCAGTACTTAAGATTGGATTTCACACCCAAACCATCATGGCAACTGAATTATTAATTCTCTCCCTGTGGGGGATATCAAGGAGCCAGACTCACATGTCAAACAATAAAACCCTCCAACAGATCCGTGTGCAAAATCCAGTAGAAGCCTACCGTCTGACCCGCAAAAGAAAAGTTCATACGTCATTTCTGTTCACACCAGTCCTCCCCTTTCATCATACATCTAGCATCTACCTGCTCCTCGCCTATCGCATAATAAATCGTTTTTATTAGAGGGCGCCTCGGTGCGGGAGGTCACCAGGGGTCAACCGGGGGGGAGTGGCCGCCGGTTTCCCCACTTGATGACCCGCAATTAATTTTTTTGCAGTTTTTTCATCCTCCGCTTCTTGTTCTCATATTTGCCAATTATTCGGCGCCTCTTCTTCGTCGGTCTGGCTAATCACCATTCTTGTTCTGGTCGAGGTGGCCGTGCTTTGCTTTCGGGAGGGGCTTGTTGATGTTCAGACCGTCTCTACTGACCTCTTGGCCACGAATGTCTCGCCCTTGTAAGACTAGGAAAGCGAGGAAGGAAACAAGATTGAAAAAGTTGCATTAGAAGTACAGTCTTAAGTAAGTGTTTCTAACTCGGTTGTGTAGAAAAACACTATGTCCCAAGTCCCTTTCTTGATTGATTTTATTTTTAGTTCGCTCTTCTGCCACTTTTGGCTAATAGGAAAGATGAGGATGAATGGTGATAGGATGAAATAGATGAAGGGACAATGACAAACACATACACAAGACACAAATAGCACAGAGGATGGTACCGGCTGGGAGCCCAGACGCCAGAGCCTCGTTAGTAAGCAAAATGAAATCCAGAGTGTACTACGTGGAAATGAGATTCACTTTTGTGTGCCTCCTCGGTAGGTTATCTCTAAGGGAGATATCACACCGAAGCGGCAAGCGACATTTATTTCTCTGCTCATTTCGCAAATTTTCGGTCGGAGATGATACCTGTACAATTCCAGTAATGAGTTTATTAGTCACCAAAACGTAAGATGAGACATTGTTACAAACAAATCATGTAAAATTTGTGCGAGTTATTGAAACCCGGGCGAGGCATGTTGTCCATGAGGAAACCAAGAAATCATGCACTGACCTCCAACTGTACACGCTTGAGTTTTCGCTTTCCTTTCCAGCCCAGCCTTCCCCTGTGGCGGAGTGGTTAGAACATCGCGCTACGACGCCAGGGTTTGAATCCCGGACTGGGCATGGATCTTTATGAGTGTTCATTCATCAATTCCATCATATCATCACTCATCCCCATCTGCGAAAATTAGCCAAAATTGGCACAAAAAGCCAAGTAAAATAAAGCAAATCAATTTAAAAAAAATCCCTTTCCAGTCTGGATCAATCAAAGACCTAAACACTAGAGCACCTTCGAGAATGTGGCCAGGTAATTTTTTTTTAAAAGTCAATGCCTGGATCCCAAAAATTGTCCTCGTAAATACCTTTGCAGTATTTAGAATTGTATACATGAATTAACATGTGCCCTTGAAATTAAATATGGATATATAATAGTGAGGATCTCACTTTAAACTGTAGGTCCAGTCTTTATTAGTCTGTTTGTGCATAACGTGGACTTAAAAATCAAAAACGCACAACTCAAATATGAAATTAGGATATGTTATTTGTCAACCAGTTTGAGAGAAAACTCTCATCGCCCAATATAATTGACACCAGAATCCAGAAACTCTGCACGAGAGTATCGTACAACGTTGACTGGGCGGACTTGCCTGAAAGCGATGGCGGTGTCAAACAAAAACAGCCACGTCTTAAATAGCCAACACAGCCTCTACATGATATTGAAGGCAATTTATGGCCGCTAACTGAACTAACAAACTTGACAAAGCCAAAATCAAGTTGTGTTTATGTATTACATCATTGTATATATTCCGGTTGGGCTCTCATCTAAAGCTTAAATATACCTCGTTGAGGTGAAGCATTCAATGCGCATACGCGGGCCTTCCCGATGACGCAGTGGAAGCCTCATCGCCTTGTAATCAAGGTGCCCTGGGTTCGATACCCGGTGGAGGCACATAGTGGTTCGTATCCCACTTTAAACTGTAGGTCCAGTCCCAATTACCTTTACTGTGCATACAGTGGACTTAGAACACCAAGTCAAACAAACACTGCGCATACGCGAATAACAAACTAAAGCGACATGATGCACGGTACTGAGAAAACGGCCCAGTCCTATAATGGAACCACCAGCATAGAAACCTGCGCAGACTCACGACTCCTGCGAACCGTACTTCCGCGAGGAGGGGAGGGGGAGAGTGGAGCATGCTTCCTTATGGCCCGAACTGAACGGATCGAGGGGAAGGTGCGCCAAGGGTTTTAGTCGAAGGTTCTTTTGCTTATAGCGAGAAGCGGCACGTGAAGCTTGTCGTGTCTCTTCTGTTAGAAAGATTCCATTGTCGCTCAAATCGTCGGGTTCATTAATGCTACAGAATTAGTAATTATGGGATTATCTCTAATGGAAATACTTATGTAACTATTATAGTACTTACATATTTTAATGCTCAAAAGTACTGGTAATCGTCAGTGTGGCACTGTTCTTTTTATCGATATTATTTAACTTTGCAATCAACGCAACAGGTTGGCAACACTCATTTATGAAGCCATTCCAAATCTTGTAAGCCCAAAATTTTTATAAGATCCTTGCTGGGCAACAAGCAAGATATAAAGTTGATCGTTGGACAATGAACCTGATGGCTTAGTCAGCAAGAAAAATAGCCTACTCGGAGTTTTAATTTCGCAAAATAAAAAAAAAAAAGTGAAGGTACTTTTCAAGAATGTTCTACTCGAGATTTTTTTCCCGCGCAAAAACCGAAAAAAAAGCCTGGCACGATCCTGCTCTGTAATAAAGGGTGCAGTCTCCATGATTGATTCGTACGACCTTTGGTTTGATCCCCCTCTCATCTCCGCGGTGTAACAAGTGCAGGATTTACACCCGTCGCTTGTGTGAACGAAATCATTCACGTCACGTAGATGCCGGTCGTGCGTGTTTGCGTGTCGTGGGTTGTGCGTGAGTCTCCGAAGGGTCACGATTCGAATCAAACTCGGAACTCCACCTCCTATTATGAATGTAAAAGTGTGTTGAATGATTGTAAAGAAAAGTGGGGGCGGGCGGGCAGAATTCCGCAAGCGTTTGACGAAATGACCATACGTGATGTGTTGCTAACATTTTAACTTGTACTATTTATTTCACTTCGCTTTTCTGCCACTTCTGACTAATCGCGAATATGAGGACGAGTGATCATTGATTGATTGAATTTGCAATTTTGGGTGCGTCAGCACTTAGGCTATTTTGCACCCGTTACATTATGCGGGGTCCAGTCCCTTACCACGACTAAAGTATAACTAATTTAACATAACTGTAATCTCGAACTAAAATATTCTTACTTCGTGGGCGTCCGGAAGGGGAGACAAGGGGGACTGTTCCCCCTCCCCCCCTGGAAAATGAGTCAACCAAATATTATATATTTTTCACACATAATTTCATTCAAGCCACAATAATGTGTGTTAATTATTGCATGAATATGAAAAATTCAAATTTAAGCAATGTTTTATGAGGGAATAACACTATTATTGGGGAAAATATGCCTTGTTTGCCCCCCTGGAAAAAAATATCTTCCATGCCCCTCCCTGGAAAAAATCCTGCGGACGTCCATGTCTTACTGCCGTTAAAAGGGGCACTCAGCACACGCAAGGACAAAACGCAGGACAGAACACACACACACACACACACACACACACACACACAGCCCTGCAAGTATTATACTGGCCGTATGTCCAGACGCCACAGCCTCGTCAGTCTTCAAAATGCAGTTCTTGGTGTGCTACGTGGAAGTGAGGTTGACAATTGGGTGTACCACGTGGGTCAGCCCTTACACCCCACGCGTGATGATGTGAAATGGACGAAGGGACACTTGCAAAGAACACCTATTCCCAGGCCGGGATTCGAATCCAGAACCCCTTACGACCCTTCATGGCTTTATTTATACGAGTCCTGGCCTTGCGGCTCGGCTAGACCTGTTGCCGACACCAGCGAAGCAGTTTTTGAATTTTCCTCTCCTTTAGAAAACCCGCTTTGATATCCCAAAATTTGAAATATTACATGTGCTTAGAATTCACTCTAGAGTTGTAGCTCTCAACCTTCATGAGCCTGTGCCCGGTAAATTCACTTTTTTATAACTAGATTCCCTGATCCCAATACTTTTACTCATAAATAGCTTTCTATTTCTTTTAACTTTATATGTTAATTATTATGCACTCTTGAAATTTAATATTATTAAAATAAATCATGGTATAATCATTGAGAGTATTAATTTGATTATATCTTTACTAAGAAATTTAAAACGAGAGCTTAAATGCTCTATCCAAAAATAAAATATTATTTATTTGTATTTGTGGGATTTAGTATGGCCTGATACAGTGGCAAAGAATAAATATAATATTATACATGTTAAACAATTAACAGTGTTGATATATCCTTTCCCCTGAGAAAAGTCATGTAATTGTTAATGTTATATGCAATATTTGCAATTAAGCAATTGTTATTTTGTTAAGATATTTTAGTATAGTTGTTAAAACTTTGATTGGTTTTTATTTAGAAATTACGAAGACAGGTTTTGCGACAACCTGTGCGACATCTGGTGCTTACTACGTAGTCCCATGTTCGTATTTTTTTTGCTTCTAACATTTATCTATTAGGCTATTTAGAATGTGTCATGATGCAATATAGTATTTTTAGTTACGCATAGTTATTGGTGACAGAGTAGAATCGCACTTTACATTCTAAAGTTAATCGACGTGTTGCCAGGTTGCGGAGGTATTGAGTTAGAATCACTTCTTCTACTGCTGGAAACAGGCTAATAATTTTGAAGCGGATAATGAATTTCACAATCACTTCATGAAAATCGCCCGACCCTGTGGCCGAGCGGTTAGCACATTGCGCTGCGACGCCAAGGGTCCCGGGTTCGAATCCCGGTCGGGCTTGGTTGTTTGTGAATGTCCATTCATCAATTTCATCCTTTCATCACTCATCCTCATCTTCGCAAATTAGCCAAGAGGCACAAAACGCGAAGTAAAATAAACTAAATCAAATCAAATCAAACTTCATGAAAATCAGTGTTCATTCTAGAAGACGATCATGCATGTCTATGATAAAGAATTTTACATTGGAAACAAAAACGTTAACATTCTTCAACTGAAAGAAATATGTACTTACAGTTTCCTGAAGATTACGATAGATGGCTCGTAAGTTCTACGGTTTGAGAAGTCTACAAATAAACGCAAACATCTACGTTAGTTCTTGCAAAAAGTTGGCCATTATTTTACAGCTTTTTAATTTGAAGAGCCAAGAAAGTAATAATCTTATGTCAGTAACTAGAAAAATATTATTATTAAATACTATATTCTCACCTATCCATAGTATTTTTAGGAAAGCTATAATAAATTAAACAGTTCCACCCTCTGTGATAAATATGGTTTAAAATTTGGACAAACAAGTAGCGAACCTGTATTAGTCTATCTTGTAATTATGTATAATTTCACTATTATACTATATTCTGAAAGTTGTTGTTAAAGTTGAATTCGATATATGAAATATGTAATTAACGCTTACTATTAAGTTTCTGGGAGGAGAACATGGCCCTCTATTCCCCCCTCCCCCTGTTGGACTTATTAGGTGATCATAATCTGCCACGACTGAACATAGAAGTGAGAACATTGCATACGATGAATATTGATACAATGTGCCTCTATTTACTTAACTCGGCAGTCCAGAATACATTTTATGCTATGTATGTGGGTATGTGAGAACATAGAATATGTTAGTATGGGCATGCATAACTTAAATTCTATGTTTGTATATTAGGCTAGTAAATGCAAATCTATCATTATAAAAAATGGAAAATTTTTTGTTGTTCTGGATGTATTGCTGAATATTAATTGCTTAATATTGCTGTAATGTATGTATAATAATAATCATTGTCTGAAAATTGCTACAACTTCAAATTATTGTATTTCCTAAATATTAAAGTGTTTCATTTACATGGGCTAAAAGTAGATAGCGAGTATATTTGCATAAGGCAATGAAAAACTATTCTCGCAATGTGCGGCAGAAATTGAAAAAGAAAAGTGGGAAAGTGCTGTAAAAAGTAGACGAACTATGACGACACGTATGCACTATCTAAGAATATAACTTCCTACCGAACAAACTGCGATCTTTTACTGTCAGATTGCACACAACTTTTAAGCTGACTAGGAAACTACCAAAGTTCAGAGGCGGGAACGGATAACCCATTCTATACGACGGGCGTGAACTCTTCCTGTCATACGAGAAGCAGATCAGGACGGTCCCAGCACCCATCCGCCTTCTGCGGGTAACAATGTGTCACGTGCCACGTGTAATTGTCGCATTCAACCGCTCCCTAAGCATTTAAAATTGTAATCCCGTCTACATCGAGTCCCTGGGTGGGCGAAGGCGCAATCTGCTTGATTCTCAACGGCCAATTTGCGACACGGCATCTATTCAAATGACGTCACACGACGTAGGCTGGCGTTCGTTAACAACGGCACGAAGGTTTTCATTACCAAATAACAGGCTCTGTCGCTAGCAGGATACGGATATTCCTGCATAAGTTTTGTCTACAATAATCCTAGCTCCTTATGGCCATAATGTTCCTTTTTATTGGAATGTTTACTTCCCATTAAATGAATACAAGATTGTCAAGTTTCAGGCTCATGAATTACAACCTTGGCCTTCATAAGAACAATTGTTGCCCGTATCATAAATTATATCCATTCACGCCCAATGTTTGACATCATGCCAAAAACAAATGCAAAATTCATTCTGGGATGCCCATTATGTGGGTTTTCAGAATTTCAATTAGAGAGGTGTTGAGGCAAAAATATCTATGAGAGTGAAAGAGACATACGTATATACTTAACGATTTAGATATGATTACAACAGAATTCGTACTTTACAACTGCAGTACATGCCACTGTTCTAGATATTCAGTCGTTACTTTGTAACTCAAAATTTTCCCGCCTTTTATTTGACTACTTCGGATAGGTACATATTCTTCTAAATGTTTTCCAAATTAGTGCAAAAACAGTACAATAAGTTCATGTGGATAACATAACCGAAAGCCAATAATGAAGAGCAGATGTTACCCTGCAACCCCAAATTGATTGGTTGGTACAATATCTGAGTAATCCAAAAATAGTACAATTCAATATTATTTAAACTAGTTCGGTGTTCCATAAGTTCCACGAGTAGGAAGCCATAGGAGAACACACACTTTAAAACTTCCCCTGGGGTTTGTGACATTACTGTTTGAATATTATTTAGCATCTAGCTTCAATTTGTCTCTTTTCATTCAATTTTACTCCAATTTACTGCTTGGGAGTTAGTAACGTTTCCACCTTAAGTGGCAGCAATATTTGTTAGTTTTCTTTCTTCTTTACTTGGTGCCATCTGTTGTCATTGTTGGCAACTATTTTGATTTATTGTGTTTACCCGTGCGAGATACATCCAATACTAGGTATACATTCAGGAAAATGAAATATATAATACCCAATGTCCAGCACTGTAGGACTTTCAAGCAAAAAAAACTCATAACTGAAGAAAACAGAACTGCTAACTATTTTCATCGATAGGGAAGTTGCACCCATTTTGCAAGCAATTATTTCAGACTCATTGATGACAGCACAGAAACAAAGTCTGATAGAATGAAATATACAAAAAAAAAATCCAATCCAACTCACCGCAGTGTTTTGCTAGCGAGCCTACCATCAGCGTACATCGTGAGCATGAAAGTTAGCGATAGGTGATGGGTTGAGATGACGTCAGCGGCTCAATTGTTGCGACTCGCTCCTAAGCTGCAAATATCATTTTCTTTGTTACGTTTGGTGAAACAACGGGAATGAATTATGATAAAATGTAAATGATGAAGAGGACGTTTCGAGGCAGGACTCGAGGACAATATCCACGACACGTACATTATTATACCGTGGCTGGTAATATAGCAACGGGTATAACTTATTTATGCATTGCCACTCAAGGAAATCTTTCTGGAACAATTTAGGCACAGCTTTAACTTGGCTTTCGAAGAACTTGCAGTGGGAAAGATATGCTTAGGGCGAGGCGAAGTTCATTGTTTTAAGTCCACAGACAAGGGCGCCCGCAGGGAGGGGCCAGGTGGGACACTTGCCCCCCCGTTGAGATTTCTGTAGAGAGCTCATGTAATTCGAATGGCGATATTTTGTGACAAAAAATATAGTGTTCTGTGACTTACAGCAACTATTATGATTATAATTATTATTTTACAGTACCCTTCCACATGTAAAACATGGATTATAGGTAACATGAAAGATAGTAGATTAAGTTGTCTCTGACTCTGAGTGATATATGTGCATTGTGAAAAAAGTCCAAGAAGACAAAGAACTATTCATCAACAAAGTGATAGATGTTTACTGAAAGGAAGCAACGCGAGTCCACTTTCTATCTATACTTGAGTCTGAACTTGTGTACAACGTCAGAGTATTTTCAATTCAATTTGATTTTGTTACTGATTTGCGGCATTTTACTTCGCATTTTGTGCCACTTTCGGCTAATTTGCGAAGATGGGGATGAGTGATGATATGATGAATGGACACTTGCAAACATCCATACCCAGGCCGGGTTTCGAACCCGGGACCCCTGACGTCGTAGCGCGATGTGCTAACCACTCCACCACGGGCTCCGGCCTCAATTCAATTGGAATTTTATAATTTATAAAGTAGTAGTAGCACTAGTAGTAATAATAATAATAACAAAGAAAATAGAGATAATAACAACAGTAATAATAATAATAACAATAATAATAAAAGTTTCTATGACCCCCCCCCCCCCGAAAGAAAGAATCATGCGGGCACCCTTGTGCACAGATAGGATAATCGGGACTGGACTACAGCTAGAGCTTTAAAGTGGGATCCGAACCACTATGTGCCTCCACCAGGGGCCTCTAGGTTACAAGTCGACGACGTTACCAGTACCCCATCGGTGAAGCCCCATATGCTCAGGGAACAGCATTTGATCGTTAACTTTTCACGTTTCAATATTGTTCGCAAAGTCTCCACCGCACGTATACGTAGCTCCTGAACAAAGGTGTCAACAAATATTCATTGAAACTTACAGCAATGAAGTTTCACCACCCAATCCATATTTGCGTCAGTAACGTGCAAGCATCCCGCTCTCTCATTTGCTGTTTCTCTCGTGATTGCGGAAATAATGTCTAAAAGAAAATCGATTGGGATAGACATGCCTGAAAACACGACCAGCACTCATCGGGAGCAGACTAATTTGTCAACAGTCTCACTATGCTGTCTCCTACAATAACCTTCAGGATCATTATGATAATGACCAAACGCCTTAAAAGTGACGAAAAGATCGCCGATGTATACAAATAAGCATTACCTATTGTGGTCTCATGTGCAACACGTGTCTTAAACAAACAATCATCCATAATTTGATAGGCGGGGCATGCATGTCGCCCAATCTTGAATGTCCTCCTCCCTAGTTTTTGGAGCCCCCCAGCTTCGGCTGAAATTAATTCATTAGTCTGTGGGCTGGCAAGGTATGCATGCATTAGAAGGGTGTAGTATCAATTGAACTCTTCCCCTACGATTTTTTTCTGTGGCTCAACGAGAATGGCACCCACTGTCATGCGATCGCAGTCATCACTACTAACGATCTTCAAGCAACATCAATGACAGGCTGTGCTAAATCGCCTCACACACAGAACTTGTTCGGTAAATATAATTATTTCCCCCTCCCACCCAGTATGTGTTTCTTATTGAGAGATGACAGTTTCGTTATTGCTACACGAACTGAAAGTTGCTCCTAGTCGTATGTAAAGTAGGGGCCTTATAGTATATATACTATTGTGATATAAAGCATTCTGCCTTCAGGGCTAGATCGTACCACAGAACCACGCCCCAACATAAATTATGGTTTGTTCTTTATTAAATTTTATGCGTTATTGATTCGCCTTTCTTTTCAGCCAATGAACAACCGCGGGCGATGTATCCGGTGTGGTGACGTTCTTGGTATCAAGTGTAGTGAAGCAGCATGTCAATGGTAACCAAGCCTTATCGTTGTGGGAACGAGTTACACCACATACGTACAGTGTGATCCAAGAGTATTACCGTGCAAATTGTCCATTACAGTTTTCATGAATTTTTCTCTTACGGTTTGGGATAGATTTTTAAGTATGCTGGTGCAGAAGCTGTCAACAGCTTGCTTGTTTTGAGTTTTCTTTTAATTCTTCAAGCCCTTATTGGGTCAAATAAAGTGCACGAGCATGTTAGTGGACAATTTGCACGGTAATACCACATGAGTTAAAGAAACTGTAGGTTGAAGTACTTGCCATTTCCCTTCTCATGGTCATATAGTATTACTTTTGTGAAACTGGACATGGGTGATCTTTGAGAATGTCCGTTCATTAATGTCATCTAATCATAGAACGTCGCCTCTACTGCCAAAGTGTCAGACAAACGACACAAGCTGACAAATGAACAAAGAAGAATGGAAAAATTTATCAGAACATTCATTCTGGAAGGAAGTTATGCTAAATTTAGTAGCAAAATAACATAGCTTACACCTTTGAGCAGGACTTTACGAAAGAGGGTCATGCGTTTTTTTTAATAACATTCAATGTATGGGTTCAAGGACGTTTCTAGAAGGGTGAAATATTTTAGGTGTGATTAGAGTCAGTGGCGTACCCAGAGGGGTAGTGGTAGTGGGGTTCATAACCCCTCTCACCTTTGGTCCAGTATTCCCAAAAAAGAATATAAAAACGTACAAAATAGAGGGAACCCCCGAAGTAAGCCCGCTTCCTCCCACATAAATTCAAGGCTATGCGCTTAAGTCCTGGTGCCTTTAAATAAACCAGGACGTCAGTTGTTTGAATTTGATCGGTTCAACCGCCTTTTATGTTCATATTATTATTATTATTATATTGGGTGATCCGTTTGATATGTCAGAAAAGCGACAAATTTTCGAGTGTTATATACACACTAGTACAGCCACATGTTTCAATATTGTTTGCAAAGTCTCCATCAATCGCACATATACGTAGCTCCTGAACAAAGGTTGCAAATAACGCCATGGGAGGTAGACGGATGAAAGGGTGTGGTATTTCCTGAAAATTAACTTTTACATTGCTATGCAACACAAAACTACGTTTTCGAAGAAATGGCTACAATTATAATAGCACGAGGCACAGGCCAGTCTTTAGAGAACTGAAAATCCGCATGCGTGCTGCATGGAATTTTCAAATTACATTTTCTCCCCTGTGTGTAAAAGACACAATTACTAAATTGTAATCGTGTGTGGAGAACCAACAGCCTGAAAATGAGCAAAATTGATTGCGTGTTTTGTCTTGCTATTTAAACAAAAACTCAATATGCTGACCAAGGCAGAATTAATTTTATTTTAAAACATAAACTAAATGTTACGTTTCAACCTTCTAGCAAATATTTGGTACAGAGTCTGAAGAAGGCCTTTCTAGAAGGTTGAAACGTAACATTAAGTTTATGTTTGGAAATAAAATAAATTCTGCCTTGATCAGCATATTGAGTTTTTGGTTATCATGGAAACAAGGCTTAATGGCGTTATCATTGCTATTTAATTCTGAATACAAGCACAAGAGAAGGGAATCGATCATCATCTGAGGTGAATGCAAGAGGGATAAATAAATGACTGTCCACTTGATATCGCTAGTTGGCCACTGTTTTTTTTTCCGTGCTGCCACTGCAATTGACTATCTTTCAACCGGCTCATACCACTAGTGTAGTTTCGGAACGATGGCTTATCTTTATTATAATTTTGTGTATTTCCATGTTTATTTACCATGATATTTAAGCCATCATCTACATTGTACGATGGTTTCATATTTGTTGCAAGGGTAATGCAGATAATATATTTGTAGAGAGATGAAGGTAATCCGCCATGGGGACTTTGCTTGAATGGAGAAAATACGAAGTACTACCCCCTCCTCCCGGGCATCACACCAGGAACTACAATACATGTTTGAAGTGATACGTGTTATTTGATAAGAAGACTAAAAGGTTTAACATGGATTGATTGACTGATTTTGTTTAATTTACTCCGCTTCTCTGCCACTTTGGCTAATCGCGAAGATGAGGATGAGTAATGATATGATGAAATTGATGAAGGAAAGAACAAAGAACACCCATACCCAGGTCGGGATTCCAAACCGGGACCTCTGAGAGGACTAAGAAATAGGACACAGTGCACAGAGCAATCACATACCGGCGAAATAATCCACAATATGTGTTCAGTTGTTGGAGAGATTCCTTCAATGCATTTGCGGCCAGGTGAAGAGAGACTCGCCCTATTTGCTCTTGCACAACCTCGTCACCAGAAGAGCCAGAGGGAAGATTTGTCAATTTTCGAAGCAAAGAGGTCGGTGCACCCTGAAGACAAACCTTCCTCCCACGCATGCAATTCTGTCTCGCCCAACGGTAACCCCCGGGGGCACAGCAATTGCTCTCGGCGGTCTGAGAAAAACTCGAGGCGCAGCAGTTGTCCACCAGACAGGCGGCTGCTGTAGGGTTTCCGTCACGGTCTCTTGAGCCCACAGCGACGCCACCTGCCTTCCGAACTCGGTAAACACGTAACATGTGACTCTTTTGTTGCAGAGGAATCCACTGGCTTCCTCTAATTCCATCAAAACAAACCCCCACCATCATCGGAACCTTAGGCTTTTATGAAAAAAGAGAAAGGAGGGTTGCTGGAGACACCAACTGCAGATTCAACAAAACGGACCATCCACGCGCTCTGCCCGTGCCGAACCCAGAGGTTACTTGCGGTCAAGAGGACCCAATCATCCCTCTTTACGCACAACCCTTCCAGCAACGACAAAACCCTTTCCTTTTGCCACCCCTCACCAGAAAACCCATTGTCAACATCCCCCTTTTGGCACTGGAGCCACTCTTTGAGCGCTGCTTGTTTTGTGCGATTCTGGAATCTTCTGAAAGGTTGTTGACCAAGAAAGGGTGCAGATCGAACCCCTTCTCGCATTCAGTCGACTTGTTTTCCACAGCCACACCTTCAGCACAGGTACGGATCCTTCAAGGAATTATAGCTTTTGGGGGATCAGATTGCAGCGCGCGACCATATCATCTTTGGAACATCCCCAACGTCTCTGTTGCCTGGGTTTCCAGTTGTGAGGCAACGGTTACCCAATTTGTATCTCGCTTGCCATCTGCTCCCGCTCGTGTTTGCCAGAAACTTTATCCATAAAGGGAGGCTGTATACGGTTAGGGGTACCAAAGAAAAGACCAGGACGCCCACCACCTATAACCAGAAAGAGATCACACAAAAACGCCAGCACTATCTTCCATTTTGAGCTGACGATGAAGTCGTCAATGACGACAATTCAATTAAAACTTAGTGTCAAATCATCCCGTTGGGCAGCTCCCGGTAGAACAAAACCTGACAAATAATTCATGTATATTTATTAACCCGAAATTGTCACGGCTCACTTTGAAATTGAAATTTTTGTGCCTAGAAGAGGAGATATTAATTTAGATGTGCACACAGCACGAAATCTCGAACCAGTTCTCTTCCCTGCAGTTACCCTCGCAACCTCTACATCAAGTTATAACTCCATCTCTAACAGTAGGATGAAGTGAATTTAATAAGGACAAAAAAACAACTATTTATTATTAACAGAAGCAGCATGATGGTATCTGAAAATTAAATGTGCCAAAAAGTTTGCTACTGGACGAAGATTTCGTTCCCTTTTATCTTGGTCAATGATCAAAAAGCTCTCTACCGAGTCGGTTTCTTATATCGGTAAATTCGATTTCATTACACTCCTGGGGCGATCTGTCCCAACATTATCATTTCTCACACGGTAAGAAGAAAGTGAATCTTGCAGGCTCAATTTGAAATATTTATGGCCGTACGTTTTGTTTCATATTAACCATTGTCTTTTTATATTTTTAAAAGAGTTTGTTCATCATTACAAAATCAAATAGTTTGATGAAAACGGGTGTATTATAGTGTAAGTATACTCCTACTACGTTATGCAAGGCAGTGGCGCAGGAAGGTTTTTCATTCAACTCATATATTCTACTTATATACGCTAACTTAAATTGAATAGAATTGTTCTTTTAAGTCCACTTTATGCACCGAAAGGATAATCGGGACTAGACGTACAGTTTAAAATGGGATCCGAACCACTATGTGCCTCCACCGGGTATTAAACCCGGGACGCATTGATTACAAGGCAACGACGCTAACACTGCGCCATTGGAAAGGTCCTTGTATACGCTAATATAGACCTATTTATTACAGAACAGGTCACGGAGCTTTCAATTTGTTAAATAAAATTCTGCATAACTGTGTATTATCAATAGAAAAGCAATATTCACAAAATAATTTTGAACCTTTTATAAATTTCACGATAGCTTTAAGTTTTCAAACTTTCAATTCAGGAATAATATCTCTAGGCTTCATTCCACCCTTTTGCAATCATTTTAAGCAGTCTTTACCTCATTAAAAAAATTCTAGAGCGTAGATCAGGTAAGGTACAGAGTATATAATGCGTTCCAAGTCATGATTCATTTTCGATGAGATAATATAGACAAAATAAACTTTTTGCATTTAGCTACAAAATGCGAGATTCTTTGAACGGTGGCATCTTGGATCTGTCAAATTATTTGAAGGGAAGGGGTACAAATCGGATCGTAGGATTTTAGGGGGTTCGACGCCTAAATTTTATTTTATGCACCGACAATGATTTCAGATTTCTCAAATGCAATCCCTTTTTTTCCTAGAGTACAATGTAAAATTGCCATGTGAAACGCCCTGAGATCTGAGACCTAATCTGATTAGTGAAAATTACCCTATGGATGAAATCGAGAAATCGGCGACCCTATCGCCACGCCCCTATGTGCCTTCATGGCGTGATGCAATCTATAGGGAATAGATTTACTTTCAGCTTTTACCTATGCAAAACGAGAACATAGGTAAATCTCCTAGATAATCTCGTTGTGAGTACATCCTCCGCATTGTGGTAAAATCGCACATACTGCGTCTCCTAGTGTAATACTAGCCCAAAATTAATGCAATTATCTAGTTTAGAGTCAATACTTTATAACAATAATGATTCCCCAGGAATATTTCTAAACAGATCGAACGATGGCGCTGCTCGTAAAAAATATCAAAAATGTTCAGCCTACCCTTAATTGAAAGTAAACAGTTAAATTTAGACTATATGTTCTTGAATAAACACTTACGACTAATGCATAAAATAATCATTTCCTTACAACTGCACAACATGTGCACCACTGATTCACAACAACGTAACAAAGTCACAAAACTGA
Organism: Lepisma saccharinum; assembly: GCF_977018435.1. Classification (NCBI taxonomy): domain Eukaryota; kingdom Metazoa; phylum Arthropoda; class Insecta; order Zygentoma; family Lepismatidae; genus Lepisma; species Lepisma saccharinum. Next base: position 127,005,657 of record NC_139231.1, on the reverse strand, counting down.
TCAAATCTATTTAAGTATGTTACAACGTTTCATTCCTTTGTTAAATGGTTCAAATAATTTTAACCTGGAAGCTTCCATCCTAATTCAGTCTTTAATCCTTAACCCTCGTCGTCAAAACTATGAATTCTTGAATAAACACTTTTTATTTATTTATTTACATTTTACTTGGGATTACCGCTAAGCAGTTTTTCCCATATATATATATATATGTACTGTACATAAACTTACAATTTTTAGTACATTATTATTAAAAGATACTATGAACAATTTTTTTTTCTATTAAATAGTTAAGCCACATTTTCTAAAAAAGATAACAATATATATCCAACTGTAAGGTTATGGTTCACAAATCAAAGATTCCAAACACTGAGGAAAAGGAATTTCACAGTTTATAAGAGTTTTATAGAATGTCTCTCTTTCTTGTGTGTATCTATTACACTCAAATAGGATATGGTGCATATCTTCCTTGTTGCCACATGTACAGTTTGGGTTTTGTAGAATCCGGATCTTTTGTAAATGACTTTTAGTAGTTGTATGTCCTGACCTAATACGATTTAGTAATACTATCACATTCCGTGAACCTTGAACTTTTGTAAACCAAGGCCTCATTCTATTGAAATTAGCTATCCTCTGATAAAAGCTGCCTGCATTTTGAAATTCACCTTTGCACCATTCCTTTCAGTTTTCCTTCAACTTTTTCTTCACCCTCGGTAGAAGGTCTGTGTACCAGGTTTTAAGCTCCAGTACAGGTTGAATTGCCCTAGCTTGTTTTGCATACAAATCTGCCATATCATTTCCTAAATTTTGACAATGTGCTTTAACCCAGGTTAAATGAATTATCTTTCCCCTGCTCCTTAAATTTTGTAAAGTTTTTACACAGTTTATAATGTATGGGGAGCATTTAAATAATAAATCATAATTGGACTGAATTGAATATAATACACTTTTGGAATCCGTTAATATTAATATATTTTTTTCGTGCAATGTATATGTATAAATTAGTGCTTGGTAAATTGCATAAGCTTCAGCTGTAAAAATGGAAAAATCTTCCGGCAAATGTATTGATAATTGATTCCTTCTTCTGTACATCATAAACAGCACATCCTACATTTTGACTACTTTTTGAACCGTCTGTATATATAAAGTAATAATCTTTCCATCTTTCCATGTAATCATATTTTGTATATTGTTCCGGAAAATAAATATCTCTATATTCACAAACAGGAAAATCTAGAGTATATATGGGCTTACTCCTTACTTTCAATAATTTTTGATGATCCTCATAGTACTCATTATATAATTGCACCCATCCTATATCTTCGCAGTTATTAATTTTGCCTGTATCATATAATTCAACCAAGTCGAATAGAATGTCGTTAAACGGATGATTAACTTCTGACATTGTTTTTAACAGATATTTAATAGACATTTCTCTTTTCCTATAACTTAAGTTCCATTCCCATGCTTTCATGTATACAGCAACATTGGGAGTACTCTTCATCAGTCCTAGACACTTTCGTAGAACTTTCCTCTGCATTACTTCCAAAGGTCGAAATACAAGTTCCGAAATTGTATTAAAGACTTTAATCCCGTATTCTATTGTTGGTTTGTAATAGTTTTTCTAAAAATTCATCATGGTACTAGGATGACTTCCCCATTTTGTTGTAGCCATAGAACGAAATACATTGTAAATTACTTCTGCCATTTTCACTAACCTTTTCACATGAGGTTTCCATGTTAATTTACTATCAAATATAACGCCTAAATATTTCACTGAATTTTCTATGGGAATGTGTAACTTTTTTGTGTATTGATTCACATTTTTCGGAGCTCCTTTTTTACTAAATATAATCAACTTTGACTTTTCTGACGATATATTCATAGACCTATTCAAGAAATTTCTTTATCTCTATTATTTTCGCTTCCATGTTGGTGACTCCTTTATCTACTTGCTTGACTCTCATATATACATAAATCATCTGCATATTGTATAAATCCAAATGGCTCAGGACATATTCTTTGAACATCCATTAAATATATATTAAAAAGTAAAGGACTTAAAGGGCTTCCCTGTGGAAGTCCCCTTGTTATCCATCTAGGACCCTCAACTTTATTGTGAAAGTAAAAATATAAACAACGATTTTTTAATAGATTCCAAATTATTTTAGATGCATATAAGGTATTTTCAGATTTTGTAGAATGTTTAATAATTTATTTATATTTACATTATCATATGCCCCTTTAATATCTAAGAAAGCAGCAATAAGACTACTTTTCCTTTTCATTGTATCATAAATTTTTGATGATAACATTGCCAAGGCATCTGTACACCCCATACCCTTCCTAAATCCAACTTCAAGCCTTGAAAATAATTCCTGTCCCTCTATATGCCAACTTATTCTCTTTAGAATTAATTTTTCAAAACTTTTCCCCAGTACTGAAGACAAAGCTATCGGTCTATAAGATTCTCCTTTATGTGGACTTTTGCCAGGTTTCAATATTGGTAAAATCATTTGAGTGTACCACGATTGCGGTACATTTCCTGAATTCATTATATAATTGTAGATGTTACAAAGATATATTATACCACATTCCGGTAAATTTTGAATCATCGAGTATGTTATTCCATCTTTCCTGGAGTTGTGTCCTTGGCTCTAATTATTATGTCTCTTATTTCATCGATCATGATATTGGTGTATAATCCTTGTGAGTGTCTATCTTTAGGACTGAAAGAGAAAATTTCATCAGGGGCATCTGCAGGTTCGTGTTATTACATGTTACCTTCATAATAAATTCATCTTTCCAGGTTTCTTTGAGTGGTATTAATCGAGGGGTATGTGGTTTGCGGATTGATTTAAATTTAGCCCACACGGTACTGATAATCTCTTTGTTATTTATGTCTTCACAATACTTTGCCCACGATTGTCCTTTTGCACTGATATAACTTTTTTTGGCCTGCGCTATTGCTTTCTTATAATTAATCCAAGTTTCCTGATTTGGTATTGTTTTATAAACTTTAGTAGCTTCAATTCTCTGTATTTTAAAATTTTGGCAATCTTTATTCCACCAGTGTACTATTGGATATTTTCTTACAACTTCCTCTTTTGCCCTTGTACATGATATGTCCATAACAATACTAACAGAATCTACAAAATAATCATATGTACTCTTATCAATATTATTTAAATCTGTATTTTTAAATAAGATTGTAAGTAATTTAGAATATTTATTCCAATCAGCTTCGTTAATTTTCCATTTTCTGAGCGGAATAGTGAAAGATCTCACTGAATTAGTATCAGTATAAAAGAAACATGGATAATGGTCACTGGTTCTTTGATCACTGTCTGTTTCCCACTGAAATTGACCATATATATATCATCTGACATTAACGTTAAATCTATAGCTGTTGGCCGAGTACCTAATCTTCCTATATACGTAGCAGACCCGTCATTAATTACAGTAAAGTTGTACAAATCCATACATTCTACTAACACTTTCCCCAACTTATCTTCATCCTGATCTCCCCATATTGTGTGATGGCAATTGAAATCCCCTGCTATAATAAAAGGCTTTTCTATGCATTGAAACATTTGCGATAATGTATTTGTCGTTAATTTCTGTGACTCTGCACCTGTAGCAATATATATAGATATAATACTAACTTTTTGATTCATAAAAGCAATTTTAATTCCTACGACTTCAATTTTGTATGTGTCGTATATAGACAATGTATAATCAAAAGATATAGGTTCAAATGGAATGCTTTCATGAATCATAATTGCAACTCCTTTACTATCATCTTTAATCTTTTCATAAATTATGCGATAATGATTTACTTTAAAATAATTTATGTTTGATGGGTTCACAGAGATTTCCGATAAACATAAAAGTTCAGGTCTATATTCATCTATTAATTTCACCAGATTTTGCTTTCTTGCTTTCAGTGATCTTACATTCCAGTGTACCCCCACGAATGTTTTCCATTATTTTTCCTTCCACACCCTAACGTGTCTCTCCAAAAATTTCTAAATCCTCAATAATTTTTTGCACCTGGCCATTTATTTGTGAGCATTCTGTTAGTATTTCTTTTATGCTTAATAAGTCAGAATTTTTAGTTAATGTCGCCATAAGTTTCGCCATTAATTGTAACAAATTATACGTAAGATCCTTCTGAGATGTTATGTGAGGAAAGTACACGATTTTTTCTGTTCTTCATTGTTGTAGATTCCGATGTTCACCTCCTGCATGCTTCTATTTGTACTATCCACGTCTTCCTCATTATTCCTTGTCTTCATAACAGTTCCTGTAGACTTTCCATTTAATTGTTTTTGATTACTTTGTAATTTCTTTAGAGAACCTTTACTTGATTCTCCTTCAGAATTTCCATTATAATTCTTTGCTTGTGAATAGGAATTTAGTCTGAATTTTTTTCCATATTTATTTTCAAATTTGGAATAGTCTCTATGATGTTCTGGAGGAACTCTTTTCCATGAAACATTTTCCAAGTATGTATCTGATTTTCTTTCACCCCAATCACTTAAGGCTTCAAATCTGTTTTGTATTGTTATGCTATTTCCTACAACACCAGTCTTTCTTGTGTTAATTTCACTTATTTGACTTTTGTTTATATGGTTTTTTATTTGATCAGCATATGAGTTGCCTTGAACAACATAATTGCTTGGAACATTACCCGTTATTACTTTCTCTCTTGCATCTTGCCGGGATAAATTATCATATGCCATAACTCTCATGATTTCTCTTTCCATTTCCCATTTTACACATGACTTATCAGTAGCAACATGTTCTCCTCCGCAATTTAAACACTTCGGAGTTTCATTACAATTTTCATGTTCCTCTCTTCCACATCTAGCACACTTAGCTTTATCCTTGCATATGGCTGCTGAATGTGCGAACCTGTAACATTTCTTACATTGCATCACATTTCTAACTTTAGGAGTAACATCGAAAATGTGACTAACCACTATAATCTGTTTAGGCATTTCTTGAGATCTAAACGTGATTGATATTAGCTTTGTAGGAACAAAATAATATGAACCATCATCTTTTCGAATTCTCTTTTTCATTCTTTCCACTGATATTACTGTCGGGTCTTCAATACTTTCCTTAATTTCCTCCTCTTCAAATTCAGTGGGTACACCATATATCAACCCTTCCTTCACCAATAAGGATTCTGGAATGAACACATCAATATTATTTTCTTTATGAAAATGCATATTTTTCATGAAATTGTTAGCTTCATTCCTGGTGTAAAAATAAATCTTTGCTCTATATAAACCACTTGGTTGGATATATCTGACCCTTATATCTTTCTTTCGCAATTCATTGCCTATTTCCATAGAGTTAAATTTCTTTTCTGCACCTTTTGTACTAGTCATTATTACTAAATATGGCCCATTATGTGTATCATAATACATTTTACACTTGTCTACATTATTTTCTCTTCGACCTTCTCCAAACGTGTTTACTTTATCTCTATTATCTAACCTGTCTATCCTTACCGCTTTCGCTGGAACTTGATCATCTTCAGAAGATCTTTTCTAGATGTTTCTTCTATAATGTTATCTTCTATAACAATTTCATTGTCTTCTACCAAGTTCGTTATAATTTCTACTTGATTATTAAGTTCCATAAGTTCCGCCATGACGTTAACAAGAACTGCCTTACGCAAATCACATTAATGAGTATAATTCCTTTTACCGTAGTTTTAAACTTCAACTTAAATAAGTATATGGGTTTAATTCAATTCCAGTCACAAAATTCTCTCTTTATAAACAGTACTCACTTAATTAACAACTATTAATATTACCACAATATTACACAAACAGCTCAGTTTCCATCAACCACAGGCTATCATCTGAATAAACACTAAATTTATAAAATGATCATTTTCTTTTCTTCTTTTATTGGCTCACACCGCCTGTAAGTTGCCGTGTGCTGGTTTTATTGTTCATGATCTTGTTCCGAGCACAGTAATCTGTATGCTATTAACTTTCCTCAAGAAATTACATTCTCCACTGTCACTTTTTCAGAATTATATACTTTTCTGTTCCTAAGGTATAGTGAGATTTTGTAGTATGTTTTGGTATCATTTATTCTGGGGGTTATGAACATGTGTATATTGTGAAGTTATGTTTCCAGGCAAATCTGTACAATATCTACGAAATCGTAGTTACATGTACACCATTGCTTCACATCATCATGACAAAAAGTCACAGAATATAAACTGTTAGGTCACATCCGGCCTAGACCATTTAGCCATCTTTATACTCTTAACAAAAACTAGGTTCAGAAGCTGAAATGACTGCTCCAAGAAGCTAAGACAAGGAACCAATTCCAACAGCAGCACCTCAAACTAGCTAGCAAATGGCAATTAAAAAAAGAAAAAAAAGAAACCTGAAGCGACCATCGGCGTAGGCAAGAGTTCTTGCTCAGCGTTCTGCAATGGAACGCATTTACCTCTTACGCACACACACACACACACACACACACACACACACACACACACATACGGAGCCTACGGTACAGGTTCGACGGGACAGCTTAGAGATTTTTCTGTAAGGTCTTTCTTTCAAGCCTCTCCTTGTCTGTCCTTCAAGTTCTTCCTCTTCCTTTTCATCCTGAGGGAACCCCTTTCACCAGATGATCTGGTTTGGGCAAGGCTAATGGATCCTTGGTGAACTCGCATATCGGGGAGGCTACCCTTTGGATGGGTGCCTTTTGTGCATGCCTAATTCTACCGATCCTTCTGCAAAAAGATGGGGGGAGGAGGGGGTCCTTCCGTTCCACATCGACTTGTTTCTTCCCCCCCGCAAATCTTGTTCACCACGTGGACACCAACATTTCAAGTTCGTACACGCGCTGTAGCTAGCACATAACTTGCATGCGCATGCCAAATGGGTTTTCATACAGGAGAAGAACGTATGGAAGAAAAGGTTTTGAAAAAAAAAGTATAGAGGACCGTCCCTCTCCTCTTCGTCCACAATGATTGCTGGTCCTTGTCAAATGGAGAAATGCACACGGGTCGCCATCACCGGCGTCAATGTCCCCTTGTTACAACGACATAGAGAGAGAGAGAGAGCTTCCTCTTCAATTGTTGGGCTGTTAATATCGAGGGATATTTTCTCGTTGGGACGTATAGGATATTCACACAATATAAATGGAAAGAAAACATTTGAACGACAGTGGAGATTTGTCAAGCTTTTCGGCTTTGGTCGTTCATCCACTTTCGCTGCTGCATGTGCTGCCCAAGTCAAGAACATTGTCTACCACAAGTAGCTACATTGTGTACGACTGGGCACCCTATAATGATACTGTGGCGGGTGTCTTTTTCATTAACAGGATGTTGGCTCACTGGGTATCTTGGAGAAGGGAGGAAGGAGATCTTCTGGAAGAATCAAAATGCATCATTGAACTGCCTTACCGGAAACCAGTCATCATCAGAAAAGAGGGCAAGGGTAGAGGAGAGCATTTCCCAAATAACTGTCGGTGGTCTATTCTGTATGAATACCCTATACAAACTGCAGGTTTATCTGTGAAAAACAGTTTGCTATACAATTCATTATGGGAGAAGTGCAGTTTTTGTTTCACTTTTCCATAAATTTCGATGGTATTCTTTTACTGCAATTCGGTGTTATTTTTACGTGCATTTTTACGGTTTCTTCTATGCTTAAAATTATCACATTGTTTTAGTTTATTTATTTATTTATTTGTCCCTTATTTATTTGCGGAGGAGATTAAGGTTCATGCCTTTTCTTACACTCAACCATATACAAAAAGTTGAGGACTGAAAGTGGTAAATGATGTAAGTGCCAAAAGCGAAAGTGTTGGGAAATCGCATCGTTCCGCACATCAGCCCGTAAGAACGTGCACACTAGTGATCTCTTTACACGCCCTTTGAACTACTTAGAGGGCTACCAGCCACATTTCACGTTTACCACATTATAAAGCATGGCACATTGCACAGTTTAACGTGGAAAACTGTGTTTGAATTATTTTGGCACTTACAGCGTTCACCAATTTTAGTCTTCAGTTCATAATATAGAACATATTCATAAATTCATTCATATACGTATATACATTGAAAATAACGATCACACATATACCTTTCATGTCAAACCAACCGCGGTAAAAAATATGTAATTCAAAGAAATATACACACACACTCATACATAGGTTTATATACATAACAGGCCACTACAAATATTTATGAAACATATATTAATTACTTGACAAAAACAAAAAAAATCACTCCATAAAACTTTCTCTTAATCTTCTTTTGAAGATACCTATGGAATTTGATTTTCTCATTTCATGCGAAATTGAATTCCAATCACTAACCACTGATACAGTATAAGAGTTACAAAAAAAATCGGTTTTGTGAGTTTTAATTGTTAGAAGATTGGAACTTTGGGATCATGTGTATAATACCTCTAGGTTTCCTAACGGAAGCAATCTTTCGGTGAGATATAAAGGACTTCCTGTATAAAGTAACTTATATAGCAATACTAGTTTTCTGTACCTCCTCTCACTTTCATTTTAATCCAGCCTAATTTATTATGATATTCAGTTAAGTGGTCATACTTCTTAAGGTTTAATATATATCTTATGCACGAGTTCTGATTTTTTCTGAATTCTGATTGCCAGCATTTCAATACAATCAGCATATACACTATCGCAATAGTCAAGATGTGAGAGGACCAAAGCTTGTACAAGTCGTTCTTTAATAACAGGCGGAAGAAATGTTTTGATTTGTATAATAGATGTAAGGAGGCATTTCTGGAAAATTGAGACAAATTTTAGTTTTAATGACAAAAATAATAAATTTATGACTTACCTTTGTGGGAAATTGCCAAATTTCTTCCATTTGGAAAACTATTTCAACTCATGAGCCACTAAATATGAAATGTTTGTTGAATGATATCACCCAAATCTTTGAAAACAGTCATACACATCACATTTCCCTAACAATGCCAAAAAATCCCTCTGCGACCTCAAAATGCCGTCTTGTGTACACACAAGTTCACACCAAATAATCCTCTCCCCTGCAATACATCAGATGCTACTCCTGAAAATTTTCCCGTTTATACGAAACTTCCCTTCTGGGAAGATCCTGCAGCGAATTCCTTTTCAAGACGAGGTTCAACACTTTCAGTCATTTCTGCGCAAAACTGCAATAAATTAATCGTGACAATCTCTTTTGTATCGAACTATCACCAGCTAGACTAGAAATGACAGATCTAATAGCGTTTTAGGCAGTTCTTTTTCAATATAAGAAATGTTATTCCCAGTTTATATGGCATATTTCGCCACGTTTTTCGCGTTAAAGTGGAAAATTCGGTATTATTCTGAAAAATTGCAAAATTCGCGTTATTTCGTGAAAACTTCAATTTGCTTTTCTTAACTTTTCGGTGTTATGGTTAAAACGAAAAATTCACTTCCCTAGCGATAGTTGTTCTTGAGACAACTCGAGACTGTGAACAAGTGAGGGTCAAATTAATTCATCATACAGATGTGCCTTGGTTTCTATTTAACTTATAAAAGGCACTGTTAGATGTTTCCGTATAATATACAATATTCCACAGTTAAAATTTAACTGTCTATTCTACAAAAACGAGACGAAACCTTTTTCTTTCCGTGAGAGCAGGCGTATTAATGACGTCACTTCTCTGTTCTGTTGTTAGAATGAGGAGTATAGATGGCGTAGTTAACCGTTTAATTGTAAACCAGACACACTCATACTTGTTATATATATATTTCTGTTCATTGTAGAGTCATGAACTACATAGAAAAAGTTTTCACATACATACATATAGAAAATGATTATAGATAAACGTTTTGTGCACCCTAAGTACATTTTTAAAAACTGAGTCATAAAAATTATATTAATTACTGCTAATTATGTAAGCCGTTAATAATTGATCGATTAGCGGATGTTGAAAGTCTTTAACAGTCGTGTCTCCAATTTTTTTACAGTATGTGCAGTAGTGTTACCCTGCAAACGGTTTGTGTGTCACAAGTCTGAATTACGGATAGTTTAATGTTGACGCAAATGATTTTTGCCGAAACCAAGACTATGGACGGGACCCTGAAGAACAGACAAAAAAAAAATAATTAAGTAAACGTTATGTGCTGAAGGAAAAGTGGCCTGTACACCTGCAAATGATGAAAACGGGCGAGTGGATAGATTCATAGTGTCCTCATCATCAACAAGGTGGGTCATGTTTAACATATTCTCCTTTATTGAGACGAATTCACGATTTCTCTACGGTATCACGATTTAAAATGTATGAATTCTGTACTAATCTAATCAAGAATATGGTAGCTATACCAAGGAGGCTGAGAAGTCCTCGACCCAACCAAGGAGGAACCGTGAAATGTTCCCGCTGTTTCACATAATCACCCCAAAGTTCAACACACTTTGCACATCGTATGTCAAGTTTCTACAATCATTCCAATAACAATTATTTTATCTGCTCTGCAAAAAACTGCTCTCTTCCTGTTATCACCCTTGAATAATTGCAAAATTTCTGTCCTTTCGGTGACTTGTAATATTATGAAATAGGCAATTGTCAGGCGGAGAAAGATCTGGTAAGTAGGGTGGATGGTCTATGCACTGCAACCCAAAACCCTTGAAAACAGTGTTTTCCTCCACATTCTTTCCCGCTTTGGTTCCTTCAATGACTTAAAACAGAAGAAGAAATAGTGTTACCATCCTGCACATGGGACTATTATACTATGAAATAAACTGTGCAGCGAAAATGTCAAGATTACATACATATTTTTGGAAGAGGGTCGGGTCTTGAAATTTTCAGTTTCCCCTCGAACACAAAGCAAATAACATGATATTTCGTGCATCGCCCTGTACTTGCTCTTCAAAAAAATTACGCCAATGCAATGCACACCAAATAATAGTTCGTAACCATGCGTGTCAAAGCTTGTAACAGTTTATTAGTTTGTAATGTAAAGATAATTTTTATTAAATACTTAAAATTCGTGTTCATTTTATACAGTCACTCATTGCCTTTCCATGGCAGTACACAGCGGTAGACTGAGGGAATTATATTATAATCTGTACTCTGTCTCGCAAATCTCTGAAGCAAGTGAAAGAAAACAAGTCGCTGCGCAAGTAGTGACTCGAGAGGGCTCGACCAATGAACTCGTGAGAGGGGAAGCGAGTGCAGCTACCAGCTGTTTGCAAGGAGCGCACACTGCTTGCCCACTCGCTTTCTCCCCCTTTCTACCGTTATGCTGGGCCTTGCTTCAGAGATCCCCGGAGATAGTATATTTTGGTTTAACTAAACAAAAATAGGTTATGAAAGAACGTACGATTGATTCACTGATTTCGTTTATTTTACTTCGATTTTCTGCCACTTTCTTGGGCAATCCCAAAGATGAGGATGAGTGATGATATGATGAAACTAATGAAGAGACACTCGGAAAGAATACCTATACCCAGGACGGGACTCGAACCAAGGACCCATCGCGTCGTAGCGTGCTATGCTTAACAATTCGCCAATGAGATCGAAGAACGTACGATTAAAAGTTACTATACAACAGCAATATTAGCAGGTCTAATGATTAACTTTGCATGATTATCACTTAGTTCACCATATAAAGAGTATCGCATTTTTATTTTGTTTAGAAAAAGGTACTGCTTGTATGTACAATCAGAGTAATTTAAATAGAAATTGAAAACGACTAAAGCAAATCTCTCTACATATTTTTCAGAAAATAGACAAGCGGAAATACACTCTGCTCGCTTTGAATGGGAAGATGTCCCCCAACACGGAAACAAAGAAGATCGATTGGCAGTTGTTGTGCTTTCGAAGTTTCCTTTGTAAGTGAGGAGAATAAATGTCTGTGAGATCTGTCAGAATCAATCATGTTGTTGCAACACTTTTTGACGGGAACACGCGTAGAAGCAGCTGTTTACTTCACAGAAAAACAGAGATTTTTACCTTCAGTCGAACGTAAACAAGAGACTGAAGGCTGTTTGCGGAATGTGCCCTCCACACAAGTTTGGTTGCGACTGAAATTTACAGTTAAATAAAAAAGTTTGGAACACATGGACAATTCTAAATCCAAACTGTAGAACGGCTGGGGAAATGAAACTTTTAGTATTACAATGTAAAATTAGCTATGGGTGTATGGTATTGTTGTCGATATAAACATGTTACAACCGTATTTTGTGTAACAGGAATATGCTACATGGATAGGCCTACTAATCAGAACCATGCATATCCACATCTGAAACAAGACTATTACAAATTTCATTACACCAGAAGAATAATGAACTGACTCTAGAATTATTTTTTGTAGATTTGTGTAGGATTCAAACTGCCACCGACCGAAAATTCCCGTGTGTGACAAATATTGCAATGCCATGTCTACGAGTTCGACACGCCAATTACCTGTTTCTAACAAATTAATGATAAACCTTTATTTTAACATCCTGTTAATGTAGTTGTTTTGGATTACGATTAATCCTAGATTATCTAAAGTTAATGAAGTTATTATTTTGTCGGCATTCTACATCACAAAATAATTTCTATATTTCTTTATTAATGGTTCATTATACATAGACTTGGTACTTCTAGTCCACGAAATTTTCTATCTGTAGTTGTTGCATTTCTTGAGTATCAAGATGTTTCAATGAACGTTTCAAAGGAGAATATTTTGCAGGAAGTTGTTACTTGGTATGTCTCTCGGTACAACAAATTTCATGTTGGTATCTTTCGTTGATTGAGAGATATCGAAATATTAAAATACAACGTACATTTTCGATAGCTTGGCTATCATAGACAAGACACACTTATTACTGGAATTATTTATATCCATCTATTTATTATTATCCCTCTATTATAGCACAATCAATGTTTTACATATCCCCTTTCCTCATGTCCTCATATGCAAAGGCGCAACTTGGCGGGGTCAAGGGGGTCACTTGTCCCCCGAAAATTTTCAGGTTTATTAAAATGTACAAGTTAGGAGATCTGAGGAGCAAAGTAATAAAAAGTAATATTTGTGATTTATCAAATAATCCTGGACGCTATTTTTAGGTGATGGAAAATTTTTAGAGTCTCTTCCCCCAAAGTTAAGCCGCAGGTTTCATTTTACCCCCTCAAAATTAGGCCCAGTTTGATTATCCCCTCAAAATAATAGGCCCAGTTTGATTATCCCCTCAAAATTAGGCCCAGTTTGATTATCCCCTCAAAATAATAGGCCCAGTTTGATTCTGTCCCCTCAAAATTAGGCCCAGTTTGATTCGGTCTCCTCAAAATAAGACCCAGTTTGATTCGGTCCCCTCAAAATTAGGTCCCAAGTTACGCCCATGCTCATATGACTATGTTTCGTTGATGTACAGTACCGGGCACTTCTGGGTTGTAACTATTCTATTGAAATCCAATTGTATCCTTATAATCCAGAAGTGTCCGCAACTGTACAATGTTAATTTTTTTTTCTATCCATAGTAGATTGTAGGTATAACGCTTATGTGTTTGGCAACATTCGGTGTTTGATAGGAGTTAAGGTTGAAATTTTAAAAAAAATGGATTTATCAAAAGGTGAATTGATGTATTTTGTTTCTTAAAATTTCCATAATTGTAGCAAAATATTGCGAACCCACAAAAATTGACTTCATATTCGCTTATTCATGGAATATTCGACTAAAAAAACTAAATTAGGATCATTGTTTAATAACAGCACATATTATTAAACAGTGACGTTCAAAGAACAATACTGGCCTCCCCGATGGCACAGTGGTAGCGTCGTTGCATTGTAATCAAGGGGTCCCTGGTTCGATTCCCGGTGGAGGAACATAGTGATTCGGATCCCACTTTAAACTGTAGGTCCAGTCCCGATTATCCTTTCTGTGCATAAAGTGGACTTAAAACAACAAATCAATTCAATCAAAGAACAATACCATAGTATTAATTGATATATGTCTACGACTCTAGTACTTTCTGAATAATGGATAGGTATTAATCTAGTTCGATTGTTGAGTAAAATAGATAATGGATCGATCTATCGATAAGGTGGACTTGAACAGAAAATTACTTTGTCTCTTTTTCAGCTGGAGTATATCGCTTTTCTACTTCTTGTGTTAAGAGGGACAATGAGGATAAATGGTGAACTTGTGGAATGGACAATGGGAAAAATATCATGATAGCAATAGATCTACGTGTTCCAAAGGTTCGAACATGTGACCTCTTGCTGACCACTCAGTCACGGACGTTAGCCTGAAATGAAAATATCATCCAATGCTCAGGTTTTCGAATGAGACCTGAAAATTATGAAAAGAAATTGAGAAAAACATTTTTCCATTCTCGACAGGACTAAATGAATATCACTCCGGCAGCAACATTTCTTTGCAAACTCGCTCACCCCTTTTAGCCCCAGAGGGTCTTTGATCCATGATAGAATTTTCCTTAACTCACGTTCACCTCTCCCAGCACGTATCTTCACATCCAGTCCGTGGCTTCAATCCATTATAATTTTAATCTCACCCTCAGTGTTACTTCGACCTACTCTGATCTGGTGGTTGGAGAGCATTGTAGACGGAGTTTTGATAGAGAGAGGGTGGCTGAAAGGGGCTACGATGAAGGGGGAGGGAAGAGGGAACGTGGTCTGATCCCGAGTGTAGTAGATTCTGGCTGGTGTGACAGTGTTGCCAAGTGAAGGCAAATTTCACTAGTTATGGGGGAAATTCTAAACAAGTGGGTCATGGCATTATTGAGCACGTTATGAAGTATTTTGAAATGTCACGCAAACGTAACCGATCGCTTGTACTGTAAGCGTTATTTACAACGGGTTCTCTGCAGTGAGATACTTTAAAATATTTTTGATTTCCAGTGTACTACGTGCAGAAAAATCCAGACCCTAATTTATGGTTAAAGTCAGAGAATTTTTGAGAATCGCTGTTTTGGGATAGAAAAACACACGAAATTGTTACCGGTCATAATTTGAAGTGGCCTTTTACATGTTAATCTATGATTTGCGACAAATAGGAGATTTGTGCATCAAGTGATACGTTTGGGAATGGCAGTTTTTTATGAGTGAAGAAAATCGACTCAGAACCTTAATTTTCCGCAACTGGGCATAGTATCATATTTTGTTATTCAATACATATTCGATTTTTTATTAAATTTTTTCATTTTAATTTCCTTGCCTCGAGAGCTGTTTTTATACAGATTTTAACGATCTTAACTACATGTAAGATAGATAACGAATAGGCTAAGTAAGTGCTGTTATATCTCTATTCTTAAATTGTCTTTTACCTATTCATGTAATAACAATATTAATTCATTTACTTAGTTGATTTATTATTTTGAATGCACCTAGTAATTATATTAATGTTTTATTATTATTTTTATTATTATTATTTAAGAGATACTTTGCTCGGACCACTTTCGAAATATATTTCTAGATACGTGCCTGGGAATACACAAGGAAACCAGGGAATTACTTGATGCGTCCGAAGCTGAAAACATTCCCTCACAAGTGTTGCAACACTGCAGTGGCATGCTCCACTCGCACGAGGCAATGCGGCATTATTTTATCGCTATTCAATCCTTAATAAAAAGAAGGCTAAAGTGGGGGAGGGGGGGGGCTTTTATGAAAACCTCGAAACGGTTTCGATGCGCCTCCCACCCCTCCTGTTCCTAATCTCTGCACAACGCCGCACCACGTTCCTCTGCTCGACTAGTTTCGGATGGTGTGGGGTGGGTGGGGAGGGGGGTACGCACCCCGACGCACGCTGCAATACAGCGCGCCTGCTGCTGGACAATGAACAGCATGATCAGCTAAACAAAGAGCATTTGTATAAGATCGAGAGGCGAGATATTAACCTTGTATACAAAGTGTTTCGAAGATCGACTACAGATGTCACTACTGGCGTGGATGTGCGGAAGTAAGTGTCGCTTTCAAGGAACCCTATTTAGAGTATCTTATTGGCAATATTAAGTCAGCAATCCTTGATAACTAAAGCATTCTGGATTTGATTTCTGGCGGAGGCATATTTAAAAGTTTCAGGTCCAGTGGAGGTGCAAAAGTCGAAACCAGAGATTGAAAAAGCTCGAACTAATTCAGGCACCAGCCCCTTTTTCCCCATGAGCCAGCTGCCGGACCCTGTGGCCGAGTGGTTAGCACATCGCGCTGCGACGCCGAGGGTCCGGGTTCGAATCCCGGTCGGGCTTGGTTGTCTGTGAATGTCCCCATCTTCGCAAATTAGCCAAGAGACACAAAACGCGAAGTAAAATAAACTAAATCAATCATGAGCCAGCTTTCTCTCCTTTTTTATCTTTGCACATATGAGCTAAGAAAGCCATGAATCCAAACTGAGGTAAAGATACACATTTTGAAATATCATCTCACAATATTTAATTAATTAATACAAGATTGGTTTAAAATCAATTAATTTTTGTACCGGAGTGGCCCTCCTAAAGAAGACTCAACTGGTGACATCATGAATAACTATGCAATACATTCTAATATATGGCCGCCTTTTACCATATCAGCACAGACTTTTAAATTCAACTAGCAACAGTGAAAAATCTATTATGGCATTTTGTGTTTCTGATTTAATGATACACGGGATCCATAAACATTATAAAATATTAAAAAAACACGCACTATAGTTTTTTTTTAAATAAAATATAATAAAAATTTCCATAAGCGAACTCGATATACTTTTTTTGTCTCGTTTTGCCTTTAAATTAAACGCAGAAACTTCAGAGAGGACATGAGCAAATTTTCTTGAAGTGCAGATTTTAAAATTCATATGAATCAAAATTAGCGGAAATGTTCAAATTCCGTTTACGTTTATTTTTGTTGTTGTTGTTGTTGTTTGGTCTTTTTTGCTAGGAATATAGTCCAGCGCCCCTGTTTAATTAGTTATAAGTAGAGACCTTGATTTTTCAGTGTTATTATTTTCCAAAAGTGGTGTTATTTTTCTTACTTTTCGATGTTACTTTTCCCAAAATTCGCGTTTTCGTTTTAGCACATTTTGCTACCAAATATACCTAAAATTATACCTTCATCGTGTTTTCAAAAGAGTATTTTAAATTGTTTGTGACAGTTTCATACACTAGGAACAAGACTCCTGGTTCAAGGTCGTTAATCCACATTCTCAAACATGTAAGTTTAACTCAATAGTTTGCTCAGTCATGTAACTGTAATTCAGTTACATAATCAACCAGGTAATCCTTTAATTTAATTACATGCTCAATTAGGTAACTGAAACTCACATTCCAAACCAAGTAATTCGGAACTCAGTTCCATTCCTAACCAGTTAACTTGCACTCAGTCTCATTCCCTATCAGGTTACTCGAACTCATTACAATCCGAAACAGTTAACTCTAACACAGTTACGTTCCCAAGCAGGTAACTCTAACTCAGTTTCGTTCCCAAGCAGGTAACTCTAACTCAGTTACGTTCCCAAGCAGGTAACTCTAACTCAGTTACATTCCCAAGCAAGTAACTCGAACTCAGTAACAATTCCGAAGCAAATAACTCGAGCTCAGTAACAATTCCCAAGGCAGTAACTCGAACTCAGTTACATTCCCAAGGAAGTAACTCGAACTCAGTTACATTCCCAAGGCAGTAACTCGCACTCAGTTACATTCCCAAGGAAGTAACTCGCACTCAGTTACATTCCCAAGGAAGTAACTCGCACTCAGTTACATTCCAAAGGAAGTAACTCGCACTCAGTTACATTCCCAAGGAAGTAACTCGCACTCAGTTACATTCCCAAGGAAGTAACTCGCATTCAGTTACATTCCCAAGGAAGTAACTCGTACTCAGTTACATTCCCAATGAAGTAACTCGTACTCAATTACATTCCCAAAGAAGTAACTCCAGGCCAGTTACATCCCCAGGCACGTAACCCGATCTCAGTTACATTCGCAAGCAAGTAACTCGTACTCAAGTACATTCCCAAGGAAGTAACTCGAGCTCAGTTACACTCCCAACCAGGTACTTCTAATTCAGTTATGTGTTCAACAAAAAAGCACTGGAACTCTGTTACATTTTCAACTTAATGATTAAATTACTAGAAATCAGTTACTTACTCAAAAAATAAGTAGAAATGAGTTACTTGCTGAACAAAATTACTAGAAATCAGTTACTTGTTCAACAAAACAAATACAAGTTACTTTCAGATCGATTCTGACTCCCGATTGAACTTAGTCTGATATGAGAAGTTTTCACTGGGGCCAAGTACCAAATCTTTCACCCTGTATGGGTTTCTAGGGGCAAGACTGAAACCGAACGCAGCCAGTTTGGCTCGAGACAGAAGCGTGCAGAGTGAACCCGGTGCGGTGTTTCGAATCTGGTCTTTTCACCGCGGAGGAGTGGATGTTCAGGTCAAAGAATAAGAGGGGATTGTATAGGCGACACACAGAGCTTTTCCTCTTTCAAATGCTGCGGACCCCCAGCTACTGAACTGGTGGGACAACATGTAGCTTTCGGACATATTTCTATGCTCCTTGCAGTGACAGTGTTGCAGACTTTCGACGTTCGGAAAGTCTTCGCAAATGCCCCACGGAGTTGGCTACATTTACTGCATTTCTGTGCTTCCATCGATTGCATTTCTAAGATGGCGCTGTACATAAAAACGTCCATAAAAGCTTTTGCCCCACGCAAATATTTAAATTCATTAGATGTTGAATATGCATAAAAAATGCATCTTATTATTTATAAACATTATTTATATCGCATTAGTCCATTCACAAAGAGGCACGTATCCAGAAACATATTTCGGGGGTCTCACATGTAATAATAGTAATAACAACAATAATAATAATAACGTTAATAGATTAATAAGATAAAAATAATGGTGATATTAAAAGAGGTAAATTAATGATAATATTATTGCATGAGCAGATAAAGGGAGTATGTATGCATTCATAATCTGGTATATGTGTAGTAAAGATCACTAATAATTATATAAACACAGCTGCCCTACCATGCCGAACATTTTTAATGGACTATTTATTGAATAATAAAAAGTTTCTTAGGTCCAGCTCATGAAAAGTCCCTTATCATTATGCGTATTATTATTAATAGTTGTAGGCATACATTTTCACAGGCACAGTTAACGCAAAGATGTATATTCACAATCTAATTCTTACCTCTGTGTAGGTTGTGTGGAAATAAAACAAATTTGAATTATACAACAGCAACAAGTATTTTGCTTATTAAATTTTGGACTTGGTTAGTCCAGCGGGGGAGAGGGAGTCAGGACCTTTTTCCTTAAATACGCCCTTGCTCACCAAAGTATATGGCGTATTTTAAAAAAATTGCCTACAATCAAAACTGAGTTATATTTTGAATTCTTGATATACAAGTATAAACAATCTATCCTGATATTTATATGATATGCTTGTGTTGTTTTGAACTCTTGTACGTAAGTTACAATGGGAAAACAAACTGAGAACAGAAGTGTTAACTTGTGTAAACAAACAGTGAAATGTTCATATTGTTTGAGAAAGAAACGGAAAAGTCTTATTTTTGGGAGCAAAGTAACGCGTTACTTTTCGAAATACAGCAACGGTAAAGAGTAATTTTGGGAGCACAGTAGCGGCAGAAGTTACTTTTGGGAACAAAGTAACGGCAATCTGTTACTTTTCGAAGCAAGGTATCGGCAAGGCGTTGCTTTTGGGAACAAAGTAACGACAAAGTGTTGCTTTTGGGAGCAAAGTAGCAGCAGCACGTTACTTTTGGGAACAAAGTAACGGCAATGTGTTACTTTTGGGAACAACGTAACGGCGAAGTGTTACTTTTGGGAACAAAGTAGCAGCAGCACGTTACTTTTGGGAACAAACTAAGGGCAATGTGTTTACTTTTGGGAACAAAGTATCGGCAAGGCGTTACTTTTGGGAACAAAGTAACGGCAAAGTGTTGCTTTTGGGAGCAAAGTAGCAGC
Organism: Lepisma saccharinum; assembly: GCF_977018435.1. Lineage (NCBI taxonomy): Eukaryota > Metazoa > Arthropoda > Insecta > Zygentoma > Lepismatidae > Lepisma > Lepisma saccharinum. The sequence continues at coordinate 126,985,715 of NC_139231.1, read as the reverse complement.
AGCACGTTACTTTTGGGAACAAAGTAACGGCAATGTGTTACTTTTGGGAACAACGTAACGGCGAAGTGTTACTTTTGGGAACAAAGTAACGGCAAAGTGTTACTTTTGGGAGCAAGGTAGCGGCAACGCGTTACTTTTGGGAACAAAGCAACGGTAAAGCGTATTTTTTGGGACCAAAGAGGAGTTACCATGTAACCTTTGGGTACAAAGTAACGGCAATGTGTTAATTTTGGGAGGAAAGTAACGGCAACCCGATACTTTTGGAAGCAAGGTAACAGTAGTATGTTACTTTTGGGAGAAAAGTAACGATAACGTGTTACTTCTGCAAACAAATAACGGTAAAGCCTCAGCGTTACTTTGTAATACAACAAGAACATTTAACTATTGACGCAAGGACTACAACTGTTCTATGGATGTGCATGTTTTCTCACAATAACTTTACATACACAAGTTTATAACAACACAACACAGATTGGTTCGTCCTTGCAAATAAATCCTCCAGTTCTGAATTTATCAAGGTAAGACAAGTGGAGTAAAAACCATTACAATTACTAATGTACTTTCGGTAACGTGTTACTAACGCAAACACCTAAAAAGTAACGCGTTACGTTAGCCCACAAGTCTGGAAGCTTCTATATTTGTTCTGACTGCTTCAACGCCTCGGTGTAGAGTTTCAATCAACGTTCTTCGTATTTGCTCTTTATATAGAGTTCGATGGCACCGAATTTCCTAGGTAAGGAACAAATGCCCAAGAAATTAAAAGCTATGTGTTAGGTGAACCCTTTCAGGCAATTGTAATGAAACGTATTCCCTGAGCAAGCACTATTCCCAGAACGCCGAACCACAGCAACATTCCGGAGGCAACAATCAGAACAATGTTAATCGTCACTTAATTGTTGTTCTGCAGTACTTCATTTATCCAGCACGTAGGTTTGTCCCTGCAAACGAATCATTAACACGAGGTTACGAAGCGGCCTAACAAATTGCACCAGGAGGTTTGGACAAGATGGCACCACGGTGCGAACCATGTATGACACACACGCGGTCCTCAAGACAAAAGCTGATGGGTGGCGCCCTCATTAAGAACCCAGAGTGAGAAATCATCGGCTTCGTTAAAAGGGAATCAAGAGAGACGGGTACAATAAAAATCTTTCTCCTAGTGTTCACCCTCTGTCTGGGTGATGTCGGCTGGAATCAGAGTTGAGAACGAACATAATCTTTTCCCCATCAGTATCGGACAACTTTCAACACCTCAGGAGACCATATCTTCTGATGGCATCTACATGTTCATCTGTTTCATTATCTGGTTTTATTATTAAATCGCATTTCTTTCGGAAGGGGTTTCAGCCACAAGATGGCGAAGGAAACAGTTGAAGGCTTGTGGCTCTTTTTGTTGTAATTGAGTGCGGTTTCTTTCCGACACGCCCCCTGAGGCGGCACATTCGAGCCAAACACAAAAGTATGAACCTGGAGAAGCTAGCCTTCCCTTAAGATACACCCAAGAGCCTAACGCTAGTCTACACGACCTGTGTTTAATATAAGGGAACCATAGCCGTGCTTACGAATATCTATTTTTTTGGCCTCAGAAATTTCCTCTTAACCTGATTAATTAATATGGGTCTTTAAGGTGTTAGGAAAGGGGAAGAACCAATTTTTATCACCTTCACTGATCAAGATCCCTCGTTTATGAGTTTCCTCCCATCCTGGTAGAGGTGCAAGGAAAAAAGATCTCGGCTTCCTTGTGCAGGACTAATATTTTCCTTTCCACGTTTGCCGAAGCGAAATTCTCTTCTGCGGACTGTAATTTTTCTTTAAAAAGAATCTATTTTTTCACGCTGAAGGGAGATTTGTATCTGGAGGCAATTTCAGTTAATCTCTCTCTCCCTCCCTTAATTTGAAACGAAAGGCTGAAGCGAAAAAGGGGTGGATTGCGTGTTGCAAGAAATACGCACACGGAGGACTGAACCTCCAATAAGCTATGGTAGGCATGTTCTTTCATTGGTTGGTTATTCCTTGGTGCTTTGTCTTTCGTCTCGCTTTCGTTCCTAACTGGTAATTAGACTAATTTAAAAAAAGAGAAAAATGGTGGGGAAGTTGAAAGAGGAACCAAAAAACAATAACAAGTCTAAAAGGGGAGGATAAGGAAATGGTATTTATATTTGAAGACGTTTTAAGGCAACAATGTTGATTGTGACATGTATACTCAATATGAACTAGTGAAATCTTTGCTCAAAAAAGCACAGGTCATGTGATGTGCTTATACTCTTTGTAAATATGCTTCAAAACAAAGACAAAATATTACTATAAATCTTGCTAAAAGAGGTCCTCACGCTTCCAAATATAGAGGGCCTCCCCGATGGCGCAGTGGTAGCGTCGTCGCCTTTTAATCAAGGGGTCCCGGGTTCGATACCCGGTGGAGGCCCATAGTGGTTCGGATTCCACTTTAAACTGTAGGTCCAGTCCCGATTAGCCTTACAGTGCATAAAGTGGACTTAAAACACCAAATTAACCAATTAAGCTTCCAAATATAGAATTTTCTCAAGGTATATTGTATATGGACGTAGAAGCTACTGGGTTGATTTATTTATCTTAAAACTATATCTACTACAAACATTCAAATTATATTTTACACATTCCACCTTACCTTGTAAGGAGAATTAGTTTTAAATATTTAGTCCCGTTTAAGAGTAATCATACGATTCAAATGGATATTTCTTGGGAAAGATAAGTTACAGTTATGATCTGATGTGTTGTACCATAGCTAGAATGTTTGTTTGTTTAAAGAATTGCATTTACCCTACTCATTTCAGAAATTGTCACAAGATGTCGTTACTGCGGATGAAAATCTTAGCCACTTGTTAAGTTACATTTCTGCTGGAGGATAATATGCATGAGAAAATCATAAAGTGTGGAAATATTACTTCCGACAGCGAATATATACAATGCATTTTCATGTTGTCTTGTTATGTAAAAAGATATGTGCTTTGCAGAATGGAGGAAGGTTTTCAAGCCACAGACCTCTAGTTACAGACTGGAAACCATGCGCTTTTGTTTCAAGCCGCGCATCTTCGCTCGCGCATTAGAGCTTATTAAGTTTTCATTTTATGAAGAAATCATTGGTACTCACTTGTGGAGTGTAATTTGTAGTGTTCAATTCTTCTTAGTAAACTTAAAAATTTAAGTCTTGTGTGGTGCAATGACTCATAGTTAGGGAAATGATTTTAAGGTGCACAATTATGGGCGGGAAAGGGAGAAAGGTTCTGAAAATGTTTTAAAAAGGTGCAGGGAAAGGTGCTTTAAAATACCTTTATTCAATGCTCTCTTTTTCTGCGCCTTCTGTATACGGTATAATTAGCGCGGACCGCATAGAGAATTATGTTTTGTTGAAGTTCGCGTGTTTTGCTACATTATCTTGGGAACTATTGGGTCTGCTCGTTCTGCTCTACAAAATGAGACTATAGGATTTTATGTAGGTACTCAAAATATTTTATATTTGTCAAATTTTATAACAAGACATGAAAGAAAATGAAGCAAAATGATGCTGAAGCATCAAGTGTGTGTGCTCCCCTGTGTAGGCGTATAAGGAGTGTGGGGTTAGGGCCCCACACTTCCTTGATCTCGGTCGAGCTGGGGGTGATGTGATCAGCACCACGCGCCTGGCCGCCTTTACCCCCTAGAGTTTTTTCCAGGTACCCACTTTATACTACGCTGGGTGGGCGCCAGAGTAGCTTGAACAGGTTGAAAAAGTCCCAGGTTTTACCCCGCCGGAGATCGAACCCAGGTCTCTCGCATAGTAGACAGACGTCCTAAATATTGAGCAACCGCGGCATGCTGAAGCATCAAGGAGGGTATAATAAAACGATAAATGTGCTAATCTCACGAAAAGGTGCATCAAAGTGTGTTCATTTTACTTGATTTCATGTGCTTAAATACATATCTCAAACGATCGGTGTGAAAACAGCTATATTTTTGGAAAGGTGTTACACCTTAAAATCCGTTCCCTACTCATAGTTGTTACAAGTAGAAATATGAAGGTACCGCCACAATAGTATCGCCCAGCTTCGATATTTTCTGGCTTCATGTTGACCCATGTTAAAAAGGTTTCCGGTCTGGTATCAAGAGGTCTGTGTTTCAAACACACTCGATCATGACAACATTGACATGACCAGCACCACACTCCGGACGGTTTACCTCCTGGGGTTGCAACTGAGAGGCTAGACGAGCCCCAGAGCTCGTAAAAGTTCCCCTACTCTTTTTCTACGTGTGGTGAAATTGCTTGAGGAGGAATGTGAATATCAATAAGTGTTTACAAGATCCAGTAGTATTGGGAACCTGCTTCAAAGTTTCATCTCTAGGTGGCCCTATGGTATCTAAAGACATGAAGCGGCCCCACCGTTCCCAACAGGTACCCAGAGCCCAAGACGTCAAGTCCTTTACCCCGCGCCTTTTAACACCATGCAACACTGTGTAATTACGATCGCTGCATCAGCATTGACTAGTAACTCGTTGCACAGTTCGAACCCACCCCTTTCTATGTTTTTCGCGTTTCTGAAAAGAAAAAAATCCACCACACCCATATTGATGACCTCTTCACTTGCAGGTGCTCCAATCTCCCGAGTTCAAATCCTGTTTTTTCTCCTCTTCGTACAAGGTTTACATACCTCGCGTGATTAGCCGAATCGTATCAAAAACGTACTTACTTCTTAAGCAAGGTGTAATTAGACACGCCGATGAAAAAATATAACCAGCGTTTCCCGGACAACCAACTCGACCTCTCCCACCCTTCCCCCACCCAAAAATAATTGCATTTTTATTCTTTGGGGACTCCTCCTGTTTTGTTGAAATGGGTTCGCCAGAAACCCGGATCTTTTGTTCGGGGAAGGAGCCGATGTGTCTAGATGCACTGCGACGGCATTAAAGCCGATGCACCGGTCTGCATTAAGATGTAGGGGGCAGGTATGCGTTGATTAATTAGGCTCCTCGCCTACTTTAAATCAGGTGAAAAGTTGCCTAGTATGCGGCCGTTGACCGACTGGAAGTCTTGATTTTGCGAGCCGAGTCTTGTTCACAGATGATAATGTCAGGTTAGAGTGTGTCTATGAAGATGTGGGGTTCGTTCACCTTGATTTTAATAAATCTCTATTAACCCCACCACTTCTACTTTCCAGTCTCACGCCACGATCACTGGAACAAGACACTTTTCCGTGACGTACAATTCCACTTCACGTTAAAGAATGCACACATGTTACCAATAGCTACGTATATCCTTGTAACAGTGACCCCCTAATTTTCCACGTGTTTAACAACTTTTATATAATATTTGCTGCTATTCGAGAGGCGAGTACACAGAGTGCTTGACACAGCAGCTGGCCACCTAACACCCTAGACAGGAGTAGCGCGCGCCACCCTTGTATACAGTGTATGCCACTGTCTTGTAATCAACAATTCCGAAGTTGAAAGTTAGTTAATTTTGCAGTTATAAATATACGGATTCAATTTTTTCAACTTGTGCCCACCTCACCTCCTACCCGACTATATAGAATAGGTTTCGATGCATCCTTCCGAGAAGTTTCTTTCGAGCTGACTCATCCCCCCTCCATATTTTCGCCTCTGTTTCAGTGTGCTAAGCATCGACTCATTTCATAAATTCTTGGACGTATATTTAGTGACCACATGCACCTTGTCATGTACCTAACTCATTATATTTCTTGTCTCGAGTGAAAAACTCTTCAATTCATTCATCAATTACATTATTAAATCATTATTACAAATGATGTCTCCAATTCGTGACGTTCCTGTACCCCACAAAATCCCTCCAATTACAGGATAAATGAATGCTATAGTTATCTCAAGATTTTTAAAACTAATGAAGGTCTGGTCCTCGGAATTTATTTCTGCGTGCGTGTTCCTGTCCACAAAGGAGAACAAAAACACGAATTCTTGATTTGGACGTTGGGAAACGTTTTTGATAATCCTTCCCTCTGTTATTATGGGAAGGGATAGGAGTGCGACACCAATTTTCATCTAAAATAATAACCCCAGATTTTGTCAGACTCCTCGCTTTGAGTTTCCGGCTTTCTTCACGCGACAAGACCTTTGCCGAGCACGGAAAAGTTGGGATTGTGGCAATTAGGCTCTCAGCACAAGTTTTTGTGACGTTTTTTCCCCAGTCTTTTTAAACCGTTTCCAAGAAACAAATTGCTTATCAAGTTCTGATCAGTTCTCACTAGAATCCAACATTGGCAAGAAATTTGTAAAGCATAGTTGCTTGGATTCGATAGTTTTGACCCAGTTTTATGGATGGGAGGATCCGGGATTCTGAAATTTGATACAGCAATCGAGATTCATTATCGTGATTAGCATATGCGATCCAGGATTCGGGATTCTTATGTCCGATCCAGGATTCGGGATTCTTATGTCCGATCTAGGATTCGGGATTCTTATGCCCGATCCAGGATTCGGGATTCTTATGCCCGATCCAGGATTCGGGATTCTTATGCCCGATCCAGGATTCGGGATTCTTATGTCCGATCCAGGATTCGGGATTCTTATGTCCGATCCAGGATTCGGGATTCTTATGTCCGATCCAGGATTCGGGATTCTTATATCTGATCTAACGTTCGGGATTCTTATATATCTGATCTAACGTTCGGGATTCTCATATACGATCTTGGGTTCGGGATTCATTTTGCATGTAAGATATGAGATGACAGTTCATATTAAAACTTTCTTGTCTGTTGGGGAGGGGGTTTAGGAAGGGGGCGGACTGCCATACTGTGGAGGGAGGATGTCCATTCCTTGTATTCCCCTTTTGGCATATTCACTGTGGGTAGATGCTGAGATAAATTCTATGTTATCGATGTGAAAGTCGTATTTTGCAATGTATAGTAGAAAGTTGTAATAATAATTTACTTACTTAATTTTTGATCCGAAATAAAGGAATTGTATCTAATGTTCCCAATATGAAATTCGATGCTATTAGGTCATGTGATATTACTGGTTTCTTTCTTAGAGATTGGTGACGTATTAGACTTTCTGGTGTTCTGCAGAATAGAACTGTTTTGCTATTTTGCATATTTTTATTGCACACTTTCATGTTTTTACTATGAACGCCATATTTGTGTGCATATTTTGTTAGTTTCTTCTGGATGTAAATTCTCTAGGGCAGTGCTTTCTAAAGAAAAGCATTTTCTACTTCTTTAAGGCGATGATCATTACATGTTTTTGGTTATTGATTAATTCTGAGGGGGATGGGGTTGTATCCGAAAACTTTCCATGAAATTCGCCAATGACGTGAATGCTTCTTGGATAAAATGTCAACTGGAATTGAGTATTTCCAAATCTTTTTCACCCCCCCCCCCCTTTCCTCCTCATTCGTAAACTTTGGCAGAGAAAGCGCTGAATACAGTTTGAGTTCGAGATTTTGTTTTTTAAGTCCAGTTTGTGCACAGATAGGCTAATCGGTAATCGGGATCCCTTGATTGCAAGGCGACGATGTTACCATTACGCCACCGGGAAGTACAGGAAGACCTGAAAACAAAGAAGATACATATGGTGGATAAATGCTATTGAGTGCTCTTTAGTCACAAAGATTTGATTCCTGTTACTCGTACGTAACCAGGATTTTGTCAAGGCAACGGATCCTTCGAAGGTCAGAACTTAACAGTGCCACACCTGGGCGGAATTGCCTTGTGAAGCAAAAGTACAAGAGAGTCTAAACAGCACCGCATCCGAAGTTAAGTACACGGCCATTTTTGTGGACGAACAAGCCGAACGTAACGGTGGTAAGTTGTATCACAAGTGTTGCACTCAGGGACTAGGAATACAGAGCGCATTGAGGCGTGGTCTCTTATCGTGTGAATTGAAAAGGCGAGCTTGTTGTACTCGATAAGGTTCCTTAGCTACAACTGAGCGGAACACAATGCGCCTTGTACTGCTTGACTGCTCAGGGAAGAAAAACGATAAGTATTTATCGCAAGTTGTTTTTTGAAACGAACTCAAGTTCCTAACTTACTAAATTCAAGTGAACTAAATTCCGTGGTGTAACTGACCTTTCAGTGCCAAAGGTTACAAAGCATCTTTTTCGGTAAGCGCATACAATCCCATTGCCACTGCTAGTAAGCTTCAATCTTTTACGTACTTCTTGTCCAATAGATTCCCAGATTTCCTCACAATGGTGAGAGAAATAGAAATTGTGAGCCTCCCATCTTCAATCGAATTTGGAACGGCCAGTTTCAAAGGTCAGAGTATAGTTGAAGTCCTGATTCGAACGCCACTTTACTTCAAAGAAAGTTTCGAAAGATCAGCCTCGCTCTGACAACCATATGTCAAGTCCACGTGGAGCCCAGTATATCCTCCCCTCAAAACTTTCCCACCAATGGCGTCCGTTTTAGGAACTGACAGTGCTTGTCAATTCCACGTGGAGTAAATGAGATGTTGCCAATTCAGTTTCTTTAGAGATTTCATAACGTTAGGTTGCGGTTATCTTTGCCAGGTTGTGTTATTGTGTTGTGCTATTCTTTATTATACAATATGGAGACCTTGGGAGTGAAACGTCCTCGCAGTTCGTGTTGGATGTTGCAGGTAAAAATTAGAACAGCGCTTCTCAGAAAAACAGGTGGTGGCTCGAAACCAGATACTTATCTAGTCATCTTCCTCTCGAGCAATGTCGAAGATACCGAACTGGCGTTTCAATCATGACTTCAACTATAACCATCGATCGCTTCATACGAATTAGTAAAGTACACAGAATATGTTTGCAAAAACGAGACAATGGGCACCTACGATGGCCAAATTTGACTTACATATTTAGAATTGCCAAATAATATAGTCAGCTTTACTAAATTTAGTACAACCACCCACACAATTGTGGGCGCGCTCATATATAACCTGTGGTTTGGAAGTTAAAGGCCAATGTCATATTTTGATGAAAATGAGACTGCAGTGGAATTCAACTCCCCTGGGTGCTAATTTTCCTGTCAAATACAGGTTCAATTTCTGTGGGCATTTGTTTCTAACCTAAAGTATTAACAATTCGATTTTGAGACTTATGGCACAAGAAGATTAGCACCAGAGGAGTGGAATTTCACTTTCATCAAAATATGACATTGGCTCATTTATTTCCAAGTATGTTCGGGCAGTAACAAAATTATGAACCTCGCGATTAGTCAAAAGTGGCAGCCGGCCCCCGTGATGAAGTGGTTAGCACATCGCGCTACGACGCCAGGGGTGCCGGGTTCGAATCCCGGCCTGGACATGGATGTTTGTGAGTGTGTATTCATCAATTTCATCACATCATCACTTATCCCCAACTTCGCAAATTAGCCAAAAGTGGCACGAAAAGCGAAGTAAAATAAACGAAACCAAAAACTTACCCAAACGGGTTTTCTGTAAGCTCAGACCAATCAGTTCTTCTTGTTCATTATGTTTCTACAAAATCGAACAAGATCTATATTTGAATACAACTTATTGTTCCTTCACATAGGCTTCAACGCAGCCAAAACCTATAGCTTGTAAGCTTTCATGCCAAAAGTGCAGAATTAAATTATTATTTGCCATAGCTACTTACTATATTTGATCTTTTGCTCAAGGTTTCTGATGGCCGCGTGCACCAACGACGATTATTTCGAAGTTCAGATGAACGAGATCAATTTTAATCCACTCTAAATGAACTTGGTTTAAAGATTTGCATTGCACCAACGAAAAACGACGTTCACGAGATTCCGTTCAACTGATCCGAGATTAATTTGTAAAGCTATACCTGATTGGTTGGCTAAAACAAATTACAATCATAAACCGCATAGAGTAGTGTCATGTGTTAAAGTATCAACATGTAGGAGAAGAAAGTAATTCGGGCTGCAAACTTCTCTGAATTTGAGATATGTACTAATCAACCTTGTCGACGAGTACAAGGATGTAGTAGGGCGTAGAAAAATAATAATATTGGAAAAGAACTGACGGCACAATACAACAGGAGAAGGAGAAAGCATGGAACCTTCTTCTACGGGACAGAGCCTTAGCTCGTAACGCTTTAATGTCTTACGAAATGCATTCGATTTTGATGTCTGTGGTATTTGAATTTTTCTTAATTCTTATATACAGGATTGTCGTGTCGTGTAAATAGCCAGTAACATGTATTTTCGTAAATTTATACAAAAATATTTCCAACACCATGTAGCAATATCGTAATATTTACCTTGCACTTGAACGTAATTTACATATGTTTTGTTTTCTGGGGCAGAAAATATTTAGAAACATTACGACTTTGCACAAAAGAACCACAAATTATTATTATTATTATTATTTTGGCAGTTTTACACAGTTCTCGAATTATCAGCATTGCACGCCCAAAATCTCTAGCGTTTGCACGCACTTTCTACTCTTTTTCTATTAAAAAACAACTGCCTACAGTCGAAGCGTCACTATCGTGAACCAGGATCAGCCACCAAAACGGTGGCGAATGGCCGATCAGAAGATAAAGTCGTTTTGATGTTCCTAGATCGCGATCAAGTGTTGAACCGTCTTCGTGCAATGGAATTTTCCAATGATCCTCTCCCGATCCGTGTTTAAATTTTGATCTTCGTTGGTACACTCGTCATATCCTGCTAACGTAATCCCTTCTATACTCTGTCCCGCCCCGCATAACGGCAGATAAGGGGGGGGGGGATATCGAGAGAGCAGAGCGAAGAAGTACACGCTGCTACGAAGGCTGGTAACTGCAGTCGCTTTCCCCCTCCACGCAATCCCATTCCCTCATTCATTGGTGGGTCGTCTCGCGTCACTACTTGCGCAGAGACTTGTTTCCGTTCGTTTGCTCCAGAGATAACCGGGACAGAGTGTAGGAGACAATTCAACTCATTCTTGAAATGGTGATATTCAATTAACGTTGCTGTGGCTCGTTCCCAAGCGACATGTGGCGGAGTGGTTTACACATCGCCCGTGTTCGAATCCCGGCCTGGGCATGGATGTTTGTGAGTGTCCATTCATCAATTTCATCATGTTATCACTCATCCCCATCTTCGCAAATTAGCCAAAAGTGGCACAGAAGGCGAAGTAAAATAAAGCAAATCAATCAATCAATGAAAACCAAACGACATGTGTCGTGTGTCGCTTCGGTCAGAAATCTCCCTTAACAAGATCAATGGAGAAAGTATGGACCGAACATAGCCGTAAGGGATACTTTAAGGCAATTGCAACGTCCTCCAGTTGGATACCAGTCGTTCCAAAGTTAGTCCGCTGCTACTTTCGTCGGGAACATGAGGCGCTTTTATCACTCATCAGGGCTTCCTGGGTAGAAAAGAAAACACAACATTCTTCTCAAAGTTAAACACAGTTTTATAATCGCTTATATTTCCTAATCACTTACCAATAAAACACTAGAACATTCAATACTAACGTTGGGCAATTCACTCACGTATAACGAAAGTCAAATTACATAATTAATTGTTTACTTTCAACTTATCGGCAAGAAGAAAAACTCGAAAACGCAAAATCTATACTTGAATTCTCTCCGTTTCCAAGTTCTTATTTATTCTTCACCTTCACCTGTTTTCCAAACTCAGTCTGTCGTCAGGTGAGGAACATTCAGGTGGGTTCACTTCCTCGGCTGAGATGAGAAAGTGACGTCAACACGAACAGATTTTGACGTATTTATAAACATATATAAAAGTTCTAACTACAACTGTATCAGTCTAACTGTAATTGTCTGTGACAACTTGCACATTATTTGAAGTAACAAACATTTTAAAAATCTTAACTTCTTACAAATATAAAATCTTAAACTCTCAGGTTCGTTACACAAAGCAAGGGATTCAAACACAGGACCCTTCTAACGTAGCTCTAAACAGAATAACAGTTGGTCCAATATGTTCATTATCCTCAACGCCAAAACCCCTCCATAATGATGCTGATCAGATCGGTCATTCAGAAATTCCCCTACGGAACCCTAAATATTCGTATGAAGGGGAAAAGCGCACCCGGCATAGTAAAGAGGGATACACATAACAACGCTTGTTTTTATGAACTTTTTTTTTATCAGTGTCGCAGGAGCGGAAAGATATAATGGAAGGATACAATGCACGTGTTAAGTTCCCACGCAAAGTCAACGAACCATTAAATGGCGGGAAAACATATTAGCCAGTCGGCCAGGTGTCTTTCGACAGACAATGCTGCAGAATTTCTACACAGAAATCGCTGGAATTCGTGATGTACTGCTGGGACGATAACCCGTTTGACAGTGGCAAATTAAGCCGCCTAATCGGAGCATTTCTTTGATATAACAAAAGGATTTGCTGCAAGAACCGTTAAAATTCTGGATAAGAAATCTTCTTGATTTTACGGTGCTAATCAACAAAGTTACAAAACAAAATGATGTGTCCTTGAGCGCGTGCAGATTTCTTTTTTAGGGGGGGGGGGAAGGTGGACTAATGATCATAATCTTAGCTACGGTACTATGAGGGGGAGACATCGCTCCTGGCGCCGACTGAGTAAAAGCAACAGAAGTTGGAAAAGAGACACTGCTGGCCCCCGGTCCATGAAAAGTATTGGCACCCCATTAACGTAATATTATTGTTAGTTTGGGAAGAAATAAATCTGAAAATTGTCTCACTCTTGTCTCACTTCGACACCGAATTCCGTCCACCAAACACTTGCAAAAGTCCATCCTCCTGCAAATGTTAAATATCCAAACTCCTCAAGAGAGACAGACTGGCTGACCATATATTCCTACATAAAATAGTGAATGGCAACATCAGAAGTGACCGTCTTCTTCAGGAAATTCACTTTCGTGTGCCTCCCCGCTCAACAAGAAGCACTCAAATTTTTGCTTCTCAGAAGCCGAGATTGTGCCTCATCCAGCGCTCTCTGTTCCATGGACTGCCTACACTGCCCATAGAATATAATCATCTAGGAAGCCAAATAGACATTTTTGAAAATCTGGGCAGTTTTAGAAGAAAGTTTAATAAAAGTATGCAAGTCTCTTAACCACATGTATTTTTTCTGTTATTATTTTTGTCCTTATGTTCTATAAAATCGTTCCAATGTAAAATGGCTAACGCTGTATTTTGAATCTTCTATTAAATATAAATAAATACGAGAGAAGTTATATTCTTTTTCTATTCAGAACAGTCTTCGAAGCAGAAATACGATAAATTACGCAAAGAACCTCACCCTCCTCAAGGTGCCTCATTGTCCTCATGTTAAAGCTGTTCTTTGATTTGTTGTTTTGAGTCTAATCGGAACTGGACATACAGTTTAAAGTAGGATCCGAACCATTATGCAATGTGCCTCCACTGGGTATCGAACTTAAAGCTGTTCTGTAACACACCACCCTTATCCGGGTAGGTTCTGGTAAGAAAAACCCAAGCAAACAACTAATTGGGCTCGTTAGTCCTGGATTTCCATCCCGTTCCTCACCAGAGTGCTCAGAACCAAATAATAAAATGACAGGCAAGAACGTACTCAATTTACGTTGCAGGGTGTTGCTGAAACTCGCAGAAATGGGCTTTATACATTCATTCACACTACTAACAGGTCTCGGATTCTTCCATTTACGTTCTCTAATTTACGTAATGCACATACGTTTTCTCTAATGTGGCCCCACGATAGGACCACCTTTGGAAGCCACCATCGACGTAACCGCCTGATGCTTGTAAACGGATACGAGGCCGCTGAAGTCCGTAAGATCACTCTCGACACCGTCTCTCTCCGAATCTGTTTCACATACTCTGTCCCGCCCTCCGCCATAGAAGCCACATGTGTACTTCAGGGGCGTATATTCTGGGCTAGCTAGGCTATCTGCGAAGCCCAGATACTAAAATACAAAATAAAAATTGATTTACAAATGCGTATAAAATTGTTCAGTTCAGTAGAAAATATTTGATTTATTTAGCTTCGCTTTTCTGCCACTTTTGAGGATAAATGCTATGATAAAATTGATGAAGGGGCACTCACAAAGAACACCCATGTGCAGGTCGGGATTCGAACACGGGACTACTGGCGTCGTAACGTACTGTGCTAACCACTCCGCCACGGAGGTCGGCAATAAAAATTATTATTTTGTGATTCATGATTTGAAGTTTTATCCCAAAACATGTTTGAGAAAGATCTTCTTTCCTTATTCAGAATTTGTTTTCAATGCGAACACTACAGGATGGTGAGATAGCCCACATATTGTACTCAACATACGCTACTGGTGAACTTATTTATACTCACTCCCTCGTCGAGTGGGGGAGGGCTGAAAGTTCAAATTCCATTGGCTAATTTAAACACTCTCGAGAACCCATGGATGAACCAAGAATTACAGAATATATTTACAGTGGAAGTTAAACTAACATGAATTTACTCTCTGGCCAGATCACACACACACAATATGAATTACCAATACAAACACTTAATTGCACATAATTATACATATAAAGACACAAATTTTCTTTGCAACAGAGCATAGGAACATCCTCCCAGACAACCCAAAAGATCAGGCAAAATATCCCCCTCCTAAGAATTTCCGCTTCGAGCACTGGTTCAGGAGTAAGAACGATGACCTTGTAATGTATTTCTTCATAGTCCTGTCTATTTAGAGAGATGTGAATGTAGAAGTGTCGCGGATCCCCTTTTAAACTGTGTACAGTCTAGATTAGTCTATCTGTGCATAAAGTGGACTGAAAAAAAAAATTCAAACTCAAGACTATCCTTGTAAATGGATAATAGATAAGTGCAAATAATTACTCTTTTTCTAAAATGTGTAACAATATACAAAAACGTACAACCTACATGAAAAGTGCATGCTGTAAAAGCCGGTTAATTTCAGTTTTATTAAGACGTAGCTTTGCGTACCTAACATTTATAAGTCCCGAGTTTCATCGCAACTGTTTCCTTCTACCGTATCTTGTCTTATACATTACTCCTGTCAAAAATGACATAAGTAAATACGACAATTCTCATTAAATTCCAGTGCTTGTCTTGGGGGAATATCACTACCTTGATCGCTGGACTTCACACCTCACAACTCGCCCAATTTTCCGTACAAATGATCAGCACTTGTATCCTGGTTTGACGGAAGTGGGGAAAACCCCGGATGATTCCCGCATGTCCTGCACAATTTCCCTAATGACTTTTCCCTGTCACAGCTGATCCCTATTCTCGCATTGTCGTGTGATGAAACCATTGCGTAATGCAAGAGTTTGTTCCCGTAATGGAATTCTTGGTGACTTTTTTATTCTGCGCCGCTAAGAGGGAAAGATTCCTACTATTATGCAATTATTTTCTCTCACATCGTTGCGTGTCGATTTTCACTGGCATTAACTATTACTCACCATGAGTGACTAGAAGACAGTGTTCGAATTGAAAAAGTATCCCGGCATACGTAGCAGAATGGTTAGCACAACGTGCTACGACGCCAGGGGTACCGGTTTCGAATCCCGATCTGGGCATGGTTGTTCTTTGCGAGTGGCCCTTCATTAAATGGCATCATATAATATACAAGTAATTTGGACCCTAAAGATCCAATTACGTGTATGAAACTCTGGCTTAGAGGTACTCACCCTAGTGTAACGGGGGTGACAAGGCTGCTTCCCTAACAGCTCTGGGGTAAAAAAAAATGGGAGGGGATATTTGTAGTTCACATATTTTAAGATGGCACAGATATCCCGGCGCTGCAGGATATAATTCTATATTATTATGTACAAAAGGTATATGCTCTCTGTATTTCTTTAACAAGAAAGCACCGCTATATTACTTAACATGCTCACAAATGTTAAAATAGGCATACGTGTAAAAACATCCAGACTTTTTTGCAGTTCCATGGGAGTTGGATGGGGGCCTAAATTACACTAGGCGCCTGAAATTTGACAGGTCTAGTAATGCATTTTAATAATATCATTTGTATTATTTCCCGATTCATTCTGCATATGTGGGTAAAAAAAGCTTCAATACACCTGGGCATTCGGTCACAATCAGGGAAAAAGGTTTCGCCCTCTAAGTTCTCGAACTGTGGTACGCGTACCTCCAGGGGTGCATGAACGACTTGAAGGTGGTACGAGATCAGATCGGAACAGAAATGTAGAGAATACCTACGCGACTACATACCTATATGTAAGAGCAATTTTTCATCCATGGTGTGCCTAAAACACAAGTACCGAAATAACTAAATTTGGAGCCGAATCTCCACTTGAATGTTTTAAGTGCACAACCACACGTCAAGAAACTGTCAGGCTATGCCGGCACATCATTCTCACTAAAAACGGAGGATTTACAATAAAAACTCCAAAATTGTGCTTGACAGTTTTTTTTACAAACTTATGTTTGTTCTTTACTTTTCTCAGTAGCCAGGGAAAAAATATATGAAAATTAAAGTTTTTTATATACTCCTTAGCATACACGGGTTTCACGTTTTAAATTTTCTAACTAATCATAAAGATTGTAAAGGTGGGAACACCCGTAAAATAATAAACGTAGAACTCTAATGTGTATTTGTTTACCATCTTTCCACATGCAGCCTTAATGCCATTGTTGTATTACAGATACACGCCTCCAACATATCAAAAATGCCCCACCAATCAGTCAGACAAAAAAAAAATCACTGAAACCCACTATTTGGAAAAAAATTATGGTGGGGGTACATTAGAAGTTTAGTTAAGACAAAAGGGTACAATGAGAAAAAAGTTTCAGAACCACTGCATTACATGTGCCATTGCCATTTTATATTCATCATTAGTTTGAAACATTAGAGCACTTCATTAAATTAAGAAAAAGTACCGTTCACAACAAAGCCAGATTACTTTAAATTACAGTCTTTTGTAGATTGATTCTATTATAGGAAGGCGCCATTTGAGTTCCAATCAAATCTTTACTGAAATCCAGAAGCGATTAATACAAATATTGTAATGGGGACACTTTATGCATATGCCTGAAATATTACACATTTGTTGTTATTGTTAGAAAACCGAGGCCACCGATTGATTTGTAAAGCATTATTGGGTGAATCTTTGAATTTGAATATGAATTGTTGTTTTAAGTCCACTTTATGCACAGAAAGACTAATCGGGACTGGGCCTACAGTTTAAAGTGGAATCCGAACCACCGTGTCCTGTGCCGTATCGAGCGCGGTGGTCCTTGATTACAAAGGGCCCCGTTATCACTAAGCAATCTGGGAGGCCTTATTAGGTGAATCCTCCCAATCAAAAACCTCAAGATGTGAAAAAAAAAACAAGCCCTGGGGTTCACCATCCCTAACTCTACCTTCAATTTAAACATTTGCTTGAAATGTTACTTGTTTACATACTAGAAAGGAAGAAGGTTTCTGAATTTTTCTACCCATTTTCAATTAAACTAAACCTTTGGAATGCTGAGAAGAATCACCTAGTATGTCACTATTCCTAGCACATCATTTATTTGTATTTTTGCTTTTTTGGACCTAATAGCTTTTAATCCTTTTTTTGTCCATTTTATAATATGCATATAAAACATACATAATTGCTTTATATTACAAATATCAGTCTCCCCCCCCTATTTCACAGACATTAGATTCAAAAAGAAAAACATTCCCCTTTAAAATTGTATGTTACACTTTCTTAAAAAATGTTAACAGACTATAACACATCCAAACATCCAGATTGACAACAAAACTTGTCAAAGTTATTGAAAGCTGAACTTTTAAATTATATAAAGTTTTGTATAATGTATTATATTTTGGACATTCCAGTATTAGGGTCAAGTGCCCATATTTCGGATAGGTTCCTAATTTCGGATACCAAGAAATTTCCACCTTAGAACAGCAGTGCCGAAGTACAGATAGTGCCAACTAACACGCTACTTCGTCCCAAAGTTTCACCCTTGTGCGTGACCTTGAGCAATGTTTCTTTAGTGTGTGGCTGATATTTCTGACTTTTCCGGAGTTTTGATGTAATATTTCACCATCCAAACTTAAGGCCTACAATTGGAAGTTTAGTATTTACTCACTTCTGTCTAAATTTTATATAATCTTGAGAGATTCAGCAAATATTATTACGTGTTTTCAGTCACATTATTTCAGAGGGGGAACGCACAGAATCGCCATATTGAATATGCGACTGGGTTTCATAATTTCGGATGCTACACGGGTACCTAATTTCGACTATCCGAAATTGTGCACCCTTTCCAAATACTCATTAGTAACCCTATCCGAAATTAGGAAATACCCTATCCGACATTAGGCAACCTTGTTGTCAGACTAAAAATATGCATACAATTCTTTGTTTCATAAAATATACCAAGTATTTCTTATAAATGTTAATATAACTTCAGAAACATTAATAAATATATGTTCAATGTTTATCAACACATTTATGGCTTATTTTGTTTACATTTAGGTACTGAAAATCTAATTTCAAATTAAGTATCCGAAATATGGGCACTTGACCCTACATGTTGCGCGTCTGCACTTTCCCAACCACATTCACATCTCTCATTGTTCGTTACTCCAGTTCTAAATAAATGTTGCCTAGTATATAAATTGCATGGCAACCAAGTAGGAACAGGGTAGCTTTGTTCAAAAAATAGAGACAAAATAAGTCATGTAAAGTCAAAGAAAATACAGTAAAATAAAATTTCAAACAATGGATTAGAACAAATGTCCTCCTTGATGTCCATGTAACATTTGAAACTTTTCCGTCCTCCAGTTCTTAAGTTAACGGTAAACAAAAGTGCTAAAAACTAGGAGTGGAAAAGGCATCCAGTCCTGAAGTGTATCAGATGGAGTTAAGGAGTAACCAAGAATGAAGGAGAAAAAATCAGAAACCCAAAATCGTTCCAACGTTGGCCATCATCCGTTAGGCTTTCCGTGCCATCTTGTTCCAAATTATAACTCACCCTAATTCCTAACACTGCTGACATTTTTTTATGTACCAAAGGGTAGACTGAAGAGTAGAAAAAAGGACAGTTTCATATTGACCCAGATATGAAAAATTATCTTTTCACCAGAAGGGCATAGAGGGATCGGGGTTTTTGAAGTTTTTGTGTGACAAGAGACGGGCGCCGTTTTGGAGAGGAGGAGGGAACACTTTAAAAAACTAGAGAAGTGCCGGAACCTCAACAGATGGCAACTGTGGAAAGTAGTGCGTTACAATTCCCCTTTAGATATCAACTAAATATATAGGGACAGTGTGAAGGAAGGGATGGTGCCCCTCTTAGTGGTGACGAATTGTGGCGTAACATAAGTGGGTTATCTTCCTTTTCTTCCCACCTTAACATCTTCCTGTCCACAATAGATAATCCAGCAACTTTTTTTTTCTTGTTTCCACCACCCGCTTACCCTCTCGCTATCTTGAAGAGCAACCGAAAATTCGCTTCCAAGTTGTGTTGCAATCAGGTCAGAGGAGGCAGATGGCAAGAGCAGAGGAACGGGGTACTTGAGCCCCAAAAGGTTGCCACATAGACGCCACTAAGTTACGCATTAATATGCAATTGGGTCATGTGAAGGAGGTGCTCTTTCTCTTGTTGATCCTGCGTCCGCCGACTGTAACAGATAGCAGCACCCTTTTCTCGACCAAGGTGGTTGAAACGCTTATCGACAATACCACCAACCACTTATAGGTTCTCGAGAGTGTAGCATGTTCGGTTCTGTTCAGTGTGATGGGTTTTGTGGTACTCCCTACCCTCATCATTCAGATGTCTTTTTTTGCAGATCGGCAATACATTATCGCCCGAAAAAAGTACAAGCCATATTTTTCCAACGTACCACATATCGCAAGTTCTTAACAGTATATTCCTACGTGAGATACAAGTGAATACAGATGTCTCACTGCGTGCAACGAGAAATCCATGAAGGCGGTGCGGACCACACCAGCAAGGTAACGATTGATAAAAGGGGTTAACCAGTGTGTTTGAGCATTAACCCGTCAAAATCCACACCCAAAAATAATTTCACGATCCTATAGAAATACAATATTCATAACGTTCATTGTGAACTCAACCGTTGCACGTAAGCATACCATTTCATCTTGTACAATCCCTTTCATTGTTAGTGAACTCAGGAGGGTGAACAATTGAAAGAGGCCATGGTATCATTGCTGTCTTTCCAAATGTAAACCGTTAATTGTGAGACAATTATCTTATTGGTAATCGTAGTGCATGGTGTAAAAATGAACACAATGAGTTTTTAAGAACAAAAACTGTCCGAAAACAATTAATTGACATCAGTAGCAGAGGCAAATATTTGAATTGTACTTTTGAATTTGCTCATTAAAAACAATTTTTAAATTATAATTATGAAGTGTTGATGACCAAACAATAGTTCAAATTGACAACAAACATACGACTTTTCATCAGAACCAACTTTTAAATGATAACTGTGAAGTGCTGATGACCAAGAAAATGTTCAGATGCGTAACAAACATGTGATAGTTCATCATAATAACTTGTTGATAACAATATATTGTCGTATTTTAGTAATTTAGACAAAATTATTTGTTAATTATAAGCAAATGGGACTCATTTGGTCATTATGAACAATCACATGTTTGTTGCCTATTTAAAAATTGGTTCTGATGAACAATCATACATTTGTTGCCTATTTGTGAAGAACAGTTGTGAAGAAACATCCATTCTTTATGAATATAACCTATAACCCTCAGGTTGTCTGGCATTGTCTGGCACCACTGTGCCTTATGCAATTCTATACACATTTGAACCACTCGTTTTGTACAATACACCAAATATACATTTCATCTATTTACTTTCAAATGTGCAGATAGCAATATTGTATCACATTACAACATAACGCCACGTTGTTCCTGTTTCTTTTTTTGATTGATTGAAATTAAAATTGTGGGTGTATCAGCTCTTAGGCTATTTGTGAAACCACAATATACCGGATCAAGCACCATACTAAATTCAACGTCTCTCCGAGGACTGAAATCTCCTTACTTAAAAGATGAGGCTTATGACGACAAAACGCAGGACAACATAGAACCCTACAGAGGATTATACTGGTTGTAGGTTCAAAAACCAGTGTCTTTGTCCTTCAAAAATACAGTTTACCGGGTTTCTACAGGGTTTATACCACGTGGAAATGAGAGTAGAATGGGGCAAATTTTGGATGAAATATTTTAAAAGAACGTTGCTACTGTTTGATTACAACGAATTCCTTTTGTGAAGTGCAGATTCGATTTTCTCTTCATAATGTCTTCGGCAATGGTGAGTATACATACATATGCATGATAAGAACTTGAATTTACCCTTAAATATAGGTTTACATTGTGCTCTGCTACGGAAGCAATATGGGGCAACGTGGTCGCCCCAATGATACGACACAGAATCTCGACCACTGTCATCGGGCAATAAAGTATATTTAAACGGAGCCAATAAGAAACGGGGATGGACGCTGTTGAAAGCCGAGGGGAACACCGGCCATAATTTGAAACTATAAATCACTTAAACGTTGAAGGATTACTGGAAGCAATTATAAAGAGAAATTTATGCAAATGGCGGCGCTTCGGCCTCCTAGATGAGTTCAATTAGACGTGCGACAGGCGGCTCCTCTTGCCACTTTGTCAGCTTATGATTATGCATCAGTGTTGTTCCAATTTTTTTTTCGCTCTCTCTAATCTCTGTGTGTGTTTCACCGATTCTATTTTTTGTGTGACGAAGCACAATGACCTTATGGAACCAAAGAAACCAGATCGGGATGGTAATTAGTTAACGGTCGGTGTCAACTTGCTAAACTCTCGCACGAGATGGCAGTGATGTGTTCGATCAGAATCAGGTTACCTTGTAAGTGATACTATTACAAATCTTAAAAGAAAACTTCGCTTTGAGACCTCTTAACCGAAAGAAAAATATCCTTCGCGTGGTTCATTTTATGGGCAGATAAGCTAATCGGGACTTGACCTACAGCTTTGAGGTAAATTCCGAACTACTGCGTGCCTCCAACGGGTATTAAACCCGGCATAGGTCGTTTCGTTGCTACGGACTTTTGAATTTCATCTAATCAACAGCCAACCTACGTGGGAGAGTGTTTAGCACAGCGCGATACGACGCAGTGATCCTTCATTAATTTTATATCATCATCATTCCTCCTCATCTTCGCGATTAGCCAAAATTGGCAGAAAAGCAAAGTAAAATAAACCAATCAATCAATCATCTATTTGCCGTTCATCCTTATCGTTACGATTAGCCTCAAGTGCATAAAATGATACACACTGTACAGAACATTATGGAGAACAACTTTCCTTACTAATGTTTCCAATTTTGTAGACTCGTTCGAAGCTACGGAGCCTGCGAGGAAAATCTGCACAGTGCTATAGTTGTCACTGCCATTTGCGTATTCCGTCGGACTGTGTGTTGAACGGAAAAATGCGCTAAGTACAGCCTGTGAATACCTCAAGTAAAAAAAAAGTGTTCCCCTGTGCATAGCACCACGCCATGAAGGCGTATAGGGGGTGTGGGGGTAACGCCCCACACTTTCTTGATCCGGTCGTGAGTGGGGGTGATGTGATCAGCATCACGCCCCTGACCGCCTTTACCCCCCAGGGTTTCCCCCATGTACCCATGTTATTCGACGCTGGGTGTGCGCCGGGGCCGCTTCGACCTTTAGAAAAGTGAATACCTCAGGACTAAAATTTTGAATTCTATATTTTTTGGAGTAGAATGAACCTTTTTCGCTGTTCACTTTTAAAAAGTATTTTCCATATCACATCCATTTCTTTGTGTCATGTCATTTTTTCAGCGTTCCTTTCACCACTGTAGCTACTTTTCCCTCGCCTTCTTTATACCTTCAGTACACATAAATTTTGATTTGAATTATTAAAAGAATTGCTGGTGACCAGAAAATTGTTCTAATAGGCAACAAACGCATCACTACTCATCAGAACCAATTTTTAAATGATAATTGTGAAGTGCTGATGACAAAAAAATGTTCAGATACGCAACAAACATGTGATGATCGTTCAACATAATCACCTGAAAAAAATCTCACCAAATAGGTCCCATTTGTTTATAATTAACAATTAATTTGGTCAAAACTACCAAATACAACAATATATTGTTATCAAAAAGCACCACGAAAAGTTTTGGTCACTTCAAACAAATAAGTTGTTCCTAATTGAATACTGAACATTTAAGGAACAAAGGTAAGAGGTAGGTTATAGGTCAGACTTCATGTCAGTGTCGGTGTACAATTTTCATATGTCGATGAACGTTGTCGATTTGCACGAGATGTTGACTGGCCCCTTCTATTCTCCTCGACCCCCTTCAACTATGCCCTTGAACTCGCACAACTATTGCGTAAGATTGCTTCTTGAGTTTTGCTTCGAAGAACCATGTGAAGACGACGAGATCTTCGCACACAATAGTTTCAATTAATCGGTCCACAATGTAAGAAATGCGGACCTAGAAAAACCAACCCGGCCTCGATGGAAGATCGCCTTGTACCTTGGAACATAAAACCCATCCTATAAATTTTGTGATCATAAAAACAAGAAAAAGAACGGGTTATTGTCTTACGATATGATCAAGGGAGCATCGATATTTGATGGAAAGCGGTGTCTTTCAAGTTCACCCATAAGTGGTATTTTTACAATGCTGCACTCCACTCTTGAGCATTTGCAGGTCCAGAGGGAGAGGAGAGGGGGTTGTTTCTTCCCCCCTTCTTCCCCAATCATGAGAAGGAAATAATTTTTCATCCGATTACGTGAGGCTTCAATAAAAAAGATCATTTTGGTTGCACACAAGTCTGCAGTTGAACCTCGAATCATTTTTATCAGCTTATACTCAAGCTGCATTATACTGCTCCATTTCTTGTACTCATGGCAAGGAACAATGGTGTTTCTCCTTCTTGATTTTAAGAAATGTAAGCGTGTCCTTTTTTTCTCCCTTCCATTATAATGATGCTGGCACATAAACACACACGTGTCGCGCGCGCGCGCGCGCGTGTGTGTGTGTGTGTGTGTGTGTGTCCATTAGTGTCGTATGTGTCTTGGTCGATTCAATTTTGCAACAGAAAAAAATGAAAACTTGAACTCGGGTTTTTAATCCACTACTTTTCCTTTCTCTCAGAGCCTCTTCAATGGAGTACAGGTAGCGTCCTCGCATTGTAATCAAGGTATCCGTGTTCTATACCCGGTTAAAGCACATAGTGGTTCGTTTCTCACTTTAAACTGCAGACCCTGTCCCGATTCGACTATCTGTGCACAAAGTGGACAAAAAATCTTACAATTGCATCTGTGACACCCACAAATACACTCATAGCCAGGGACAGAGTTCGACGGAAAACTTTCCATGGCGAAACGACCACTACAGCTACAACTGTATACAGACACATAAGTAACACACAGTGTCGTGACCATGATATTTATTTATTTATTTGTCTCTTATTTATTTGTGGCGGAGATTAAGGCTCATGCCTTTTCTTACACTCAACCACATACAAAATTTCATAATATAGAACATATTCATAAATTGATTCATATATGAACATTGCAAATAACGATTACACATATACCTTTCATGTCAAACCAACAGCGGTAAAAATATGTAGAATTCAATGAAATACATAAAACATATGCAGATGGGGGACAAAATAATACGAACACCTGTGAATGTAGAGAAAATCTTTATTAATAGGGGGTTAAAACACCCTGTGACTGAAGTACACTTTGTATGCGACGTGGGATGGACGCATAGAGGTCATGCACAATGTTTAAGGGAATATGGAGCCATTCTTACTCCAGAGCAGTCTCCAATTCCGAAAGTGTGGCTGGAGGCGGACTTCGAGCACGAAGTTTGGACTCAAAATATCCCACAAATGTTCTATAATGTTCAGGTCAGGAGACTGTGGGGGCCATTCAAGATGTCCTACTTCATCGTCATGTTCTTCAAACCATGTTTGGACAGACCCAGCAGTGTGGATAGGAGCGTTGTCGTCTTGAAAAAGCGGTCGGTCCCCAGGAAATAAAGTCTGGACAAGAGGATGGAGATGATCCCCCAGAATGCTGCGATAGTGACTGGCATTGATCTTCCCATGCAGAAAAACAAGTGGTCCCACACCATGCCAAGATATCGCGCCCCATACCATAATGGACCCACCTCCATGCTTCACAGTCGGCAAGAGGCAGTCAGGATGAAATGCATCTCGAGGCGTTCTCCACACATAAACGCGCCCCGTGGCCTGAAATAACGTGAATGTTGATTCATCAGACCAGATGACTTGTTGCCACTGCTGTGGGGACCAACTTCTGTGAGCTCTGCACCATTGGCGTCGCTTGACAGCATTACGTGATGTCACCAATGGCTTATGAATTGCCACTCGGCCATGAATGTTTGTAGCATGGAGTTCCCTTTTGACAGTTTTGGTTAAAATGGGGTCCTGGAGATGCCTGTTCATTTCAGATGTTATCTCGGATAACGATTGCTTGTGCTTTCGGGCCACTATGCGCTTCAACACCCTCCTATCCCGAGCAGCAAGCTTTGTCTTTCGTCCATTGTTGTGCTTTGAAGACGCCATCTTACCTTGTGTTGTGTACGCTGTCATAACGGCTGATACTGTGCTCCTTGCACACCCAACAAGCTTTGAGGTTTCAGTCACCGTGGCTCCAGCTGAACGTGCTCCAACAATCATGCCTCTTTGGAACTCTGTCAGGTCTGACATTGCAGTGTCTCTTGAGAGCGTATGATAGACGAATGCACCACCAATGACTGCTGTTGGCAAACTAATACCTTCCCCTTCACAGCCACTAGTTGGCAGACTTCAGTGCCAGGTATTGCTGCTGTACTGCCGGTGTGAAATGTGGCATACTTTTTCACAGGTGTTCGTATTATTTTGTCCCCCATCTGTATATATATATACATACATGTACACAAACTCATACATAGGTTTATATACATAACAGGCCACTACAAAAAAAATCGCTCCATGAAACTTTCTCTTAATCTTCTTTTGAAGATACCTATGGAAATTGATTTTCTCATTTCATGGGAAAGTGCATTCCAGTCTCTAACCACTGATACAGTAAAAGAGTAAGCCTACTAAAAAATTCAGTTTTGTGAGTTTTAATTGTCAGAAGCTTGGAATTTTGGGATCTTGTGTGTGATAACTCTGGGTTTCCTAACGGAAGCAATCTGTCGGTGAGATATAAAGGACTTCCTGTATAAAGTAACTTATATAGCAACTCTAGTTTTCTGTACCTCCGTCTTTCTTTCATTTTAATCCAGCCTAATTTATTATAATATTCAGTTAAGTGATCATATTCTTATCTGGGGTTTGGTCTTTTGTTCTAGTGGCGAGTTCTAGTATATTTGGAAATCTCGTTCTGCATTTGACGTTCTGATATTATTTCACGGATGGTCGGCCAAAGAAGAAATGCGTTTAGTCACCCATAAACCGGATAGGCAGTTAAAAATCGGGTGTGTGTGTGTGTAATATATAGGTATACGCACACACATACGACCTTGTTCCCCATATGTGTGTACCCAAGCCAAATAATATCTACAAAAAAAATAAGAATGTAGACCTAGTATGAGAACATCATAAGCACCGATCAAAGAACTATTAACCTTTGCGGCACTCGCAGTAATTTGTCATCCGAATCTTGCTGAAGTATGTCTTGCCCTTCTAGTTCTTATATTAACTTTACCAGAAGATAATCCTGTTTGAGATAGCTCTTGCCTCCGGAATATTAGAAGAGGGGGAGAGGAAGATAAAAACAAGTAAAAAGGAAACGAAGGGAAAATCCTGTTTAATGTATTGTTGTGCAGTGTATGAGATTCTCTCTCGTTCTTTGTTCACACGTTATTTGATTCCGGTTCTCCATCTTGAGAAGAACTAGAAAAGAAGATGAAAAAAATGATGCCTGCAAATCATTGTTTGACCTCCTCTTGGATTTCACAACAAATTAAAGATAATGCCGTTTTCACTGAGGACCAAAATGCCCCGAGAGGAATGGTGATATGGCTCATCGCACCAAACTGAAACACCTTCTTGGTAAATCGCCGTATTTCATCTCATGACGTAAACACGAAATGCTTTCGTGGTTAGGTTTCAATCTCTTCGGTCGCCAGAACAACAGAGAAAGGGACTAACCGCGAAAGTGAAATTCTCGCGGTTAATCCTTTTCGCGATTGTGCCTTTCGCTCTTATTCCTTCGCGGTTTCAATTCGTTTTGCGCTTAATCTTTTCGCTCTTGTTCCATTCGCGCTCATTCCGTTCGCTGTAATTCCTTTCGCGCATAATCCGTTTCGCGGTTATTCATCTCGCGCTTATTCTGGTGTTCAATTTTGGTTTTGAGCTTAATCCGTTTGGCTGTTATTCCTTTCGCCCTTATTCCGGTTTTCAATTTTGGATTCGCGCTTAATCCGTTTCGCCGTTATCCCTTTCGCTTTTATTCCAGTGTTCAATTTTGGTTTCGCGGTTATTCCTTACGCCCTTATTCCGGCATTTACTTTTGGATTCGCGCTTAATCCGTTTCGCTGTTATTCCTTTCGCTTTTATTCCTGTGCACAATTTTGGTTTCGCGGTTATTACTTTCGCCCTTATTCCGGTGTATAATTTTGGATTAGCGCTTAATCCGTTTCGCTGTTATTCCTTTCGCTTTTATTCCGGTGTTCAATTTTGGTTTCGCGGTTATTCCTTTCGCTCTTATTCCAGGGTGTAATTTGGAATTCGCGCTTAATCACTTTCGCTGTTATTCCTTTCGCTTTTATGCCGGTGTTCAATTTTGGTTTCGCGGTTATTCCTTTCGCCCTTATTCCAGTGTGTAATTTGGGATTCGCGCTTAATCTGTTTCGCTATTATTCCTTTCGCTTTTATTCCTGTGTACAATTTTGGTTTCGCGGTTATTTCCTTTGCGCTTATTCCGGTGTTTAATTTTGGTTTCGCGCTTAATCCGTTTCTCTGTTATTCTCTCGCTTTTATTCCTGTGTACAATTTAATCAGTAATTCCTATAGCTCTTAAACCTTTCGCGCTTAACCGAATTTGCGTTTAAACATTTCGTGTTTGTTCCTTTGCGTTTATTTAGTTCGCGATTGTTCAGTTTTGCTCTAGTTGCTTTCGCAATTAATCTTGTTGTGCCCTATCGTGCTTAATTTCTTTCGCGGTTATTCAACCGTCCCAACCAAGAAGGTGTTCGTGTTTGGTGCGATAAGTGAGACCCCGAGAGGAATGATGCTAAGCCTCCAAGCAGAAAACGAGACTCACCGGAAATACGGAAGATGTGCCAGACTTGATACATTTCGGAGGAGATTATTAATACCGGAGTGGCAACTTGCACTGAATATTTTCATATGAAAATATGGTGCGAAGGAGAAAAAAACAAACAGGACGGATTCTGCCACCTTTCTTGTTCCTCAGGGCTTCTTCAACGGAAGTGTGTGTTAAAGCGCTCTGAGAGATTACAAGTACCTTCCGTAATGGCAGCAAAGAGGCCTCTTTGGTGAAAATGATTCGATACTTATCAGTGTGACTTTGATGGATCAAGGTTGCCTCTTCAAAAAGCTTCCGTGCATCACTCACCCCCCAGAGAGCCTTCAAAAGGCTTCTGGTTCTTCAAAACCCAACCTTGCTCAACTGACTAAACTTCTTGTCACGTATCAACAATTACTCTCCCAGTTTTACCGAGTTTAATGAACTTGAACAAGAGAATGCTCCCAACAACAATAACAACAGTAATAATAATAAAAAGAACATTAGCAATCCGCCCCACCCGATACAAAACCATCAGCACCTATGAAGAAATTTAATATGGTCTGAAGAAGCATTTCAAGCGATAAGTGTTAGACTGACAACAAGAAAAAAATATATCTGGAATTCATTGTCGAACCACTACCACAGCCAGTTCTTTGTTAGTTGTCTTTCAGCTAGCAACATTCTACAGTTCGCAAACTTGCCAACTACATTACTAAACATCAAAAGGTCGAACGAATCCTAAAGCTGATCGCATCATGTTAACTAATTTGAATATGCAACTTAAAACTTCTAGTGATGGCCCTAACATGGCTGAAAGAGAGAAATATAATATCTAGGATATAATTTCGTTGACATGTTCTTTCGTCGTGTTTTACACCTTTTAAGAATATATTAATCCTTGTTACACCTCATAACATGATCCTCCCAAAGCCCAAAAGAAAACGAATAACAAAATTGCTCTATGGTGTCAAGTGACATCAAAGTCTCAGTTTTCATTATTGACCTTGGAATGGTAGCACATGCCAACCTCAGTAGAGAAGTGGTACCGCGCTATGAATCGAATTGTTGTTAAGTCCACTTTATGCACAGATAGGGTAATAGAGACTGGACCTACAGTTTAAAGTGGGGTCCGCACCACGGTGCAATGCGCCTCCACCGGGTGTCGAAACAGGGATCCAGGTTACAATGCGACAAGGATAAAATATCGCACTACGAAGCCAGTTACTTGTTCGATTTGATTTTTGTTATTTAGCGTCGCTTTTCTACCACTTTTGGCTGATGAATGATGATATGAAGAAATTGATGAAGGGACGCTCACAAGGAACATTCATGTCCAAGCCGGGATTCGAACTCGGGACCGCTGGCGTCGTAGCGCGCTGCGCTAACCACTCTGCCACGGAAGCCGGCAGTTACTTGTTTCAGTTCCTCTTGAAGTCCACTTTATGTACAGAAAGGCTAATCGGTACTAGACTTGCACTTTAATGTGGGATCCGACCACTATGTGTGGCTACCGGGTATCGAACCCCGGACCTCTTGGGGATCATTTACTCTAGATTCTAATTCTGGATAAGGCACGTTGAAAACAATATAATTCATTTCAAGTATGGAACTTTACATCTCTACATACCACGCAAGAGTTTCCCAATAAGGTATGTAGCCTACGTTACAATGAAATTGTTCTTGTGTCATCCTCACCGTCATAATTAACCTAGAGACGTGGAAAAGCGGCGATAAATAGCCTAGCCAGCAGACAAATAGGTACGAGAAGTACTCGACCTACAGTCCAGCAGAATTAACTTGAGAGAAATGGCCGCTCTGCGAGTGATGCAACTGCGCTCGAATTTGCTAAAGCGGGGGACTTCCCGCTGTAACGGACCAACGGACACTCTGTTTTATTTATCACATCTGATCTCCCACGTTTGACTCATTCTAGCGACTTGAATTCAATATACCAAGGCTTAATACGTAGCCTACAATTCACAGCACGATCTTACAGCTAATTTTCCCACCTCACCGGAACAAAACATATTCAAAACAGTTGTAAATGTTTCAAGAAATATTCGTAGAGGTAAGCGAGTCAATTACGTGGCTGCTCACACGTTGGTATTAGACTTTTAAGAGGAATATCTTCCCTATAGTAAAAAAAAAGAAATGCTATGGAAACTCAGTGAATGAATAACCATCCAATTTGTAACTAACGTCACGCACTGCTTCCCTCTGTCGGGAAAAAAAGGTAATAAAGTTTAGGGTGGGCCCATTGTTCATCAACAAAATGCATGCAAAAATGACGAATCACGCATACTGACGTGCGTTTCCGAAAAAGACACACTGATTTTTATCAACAGCAATTTGTTTCATTAGAAGAACCCTTCGCATTTACATATTTCTTTAATTTAAACCACAAATGACTTGAAAAATCTTGTGGTTGTGTGTGTCTAAGCTTTATAACAACCGAGGAATATGTTATTTCGTAATTTTTTTGTACTTTCTCGCCTCCCATGATGTTTTGAGAAATGGCATAAAGGTGCAAAGCTTTCAGGCCGTGTACTGACCACACGTGCCCACCAATCTTATGGGCGAGCTTGAATAGCTTTACGACATGGAAATAATCCTTTTGACTTCAGAACAGCTTGGCTATAAGATAGTTATCAGCAATGTTCGAATTGAACAACATGGAGAGAGGGGGGTGTTTCCAAATATTCTTTTAAAGTCAGAAGTGTTCTGACCTTCGTGATAGAAGTCCATACTTACATGTGGAAGACTGTAGCTATTAACTATGCCTGAAATAATTCACTATGTTGCTGTGGTTATTGTAAAAACAATTTAACTCCACTCTGATTATCACCAGGCAATTTGAAGATTTGCTATTAAAGATGTTTTATTCTTGAAATACTCGGAATAGAACCGAAATGGTCAGTTTCAAAATATGTATTTAATACAAGGTTCTTCGTGAATCTTCGTTAGAATAGTGCACAAGCATACTGGATCATAGATCAAGGTGAGTGTTTTACCATTGTGCTCCCCTTGAATTCGATTTTATTCAAAAGTAGCTGATTGCCCGGCGTTGTCCGGGTATGTATTTATCCCAATCTTCTATTAGACAGGCAAATAATGAATTCTAACTATAGTGTAAAATGTAACTAATTTTATTTACAGGTATTTAAATGTATAAGTACAGTATACAAATTATAAAGTAAAATATTTTACAAATTCACTATAATATCAATTTAACTCAAAACTTGATTATAAACAACATTTTTAGTTTCACCTCCAGGAGCAAGAATAAATAAATTGAACGGCATTTTAAGTGTCACTATTCATCTTAGCGACCCCGAAAGCTATGGATTCCACACTAATATCGGTCATTTTCGATTATTTCTACACGTCATCCCCTTCCAACCCCCACCCCTAGGGGTGCCAGGGGTGTCTTACCCCCAAAAGTATTTCTTTTCAGATTGTAAGTCATGTATGTACCAATTTTTGTTGAAATTGCTCCAGGCGTTCACACATACATCCATTTATATATATATATATATATATATATATATATATATATATATATATAGAGAGAGAGAGGAAGATAGACAAATAAAAATACAAAATGTAGACTTGTATATTTAACTATCAGTAGAAAGTACAATATCACGGTATATGAAAGGTTTTTTGAGTCTACTTTACGCACAAACTAATTGAGACTGGACCTAGAGTTTAAAGTGGAATCTAGAAACTAGAAAATATAAAATATACTGACCACAAAATGTTTTACCAAGCTGTAAAAACAACAACGATTTAGCAGAATATTTTGGTAGGGGAATAGTATTTTAAAAGGAAGAAAATTCCAAAAACTAATATATTTTCTGATATAAAGTAAAGTACATGAGAAGAAGGGGAAAAGCAATGACAAGCTGGTAATATAGAAAGAAGAATATAGCACTGGTAGCAACAAAAGGTGTACATCAAGTTGCATTGGCGAGTGTACTGCGTACGCTTGTTAATTCAGCATTTAGATTGGGAGCGTCACATGCCATGCTGTCCAGGCTTCAATAGCTAGGCCACTACGTACTGGAGTATTGTATGGACACCGAGAACCAACAATGCACTGCATGGAATACTATCTACAAAGAAAGACCATAACCGCAGTTGACTGTTGTTAGGTTTGCGAACGGGTACTCAGTCATTTTCGATGAAATCAATCAAGCTGCCAGCGTGGAAACTCTCACCTGTGCCAAAGGTGTAGAGTGACCACAGCCATCGTCGTGGTAGACAATGGTCTCTCGTGCTTGCAAATCAATGGGGTCTCTTGGAGAACGCACCTCGCACGGGACAGTTGTCAACAGTACAGGTGTTGATGGTCCTCAAGGTACAGAAACTCGGGAGGTCCTCCGTTGGAAATTAGGACAAGCTCTGCCTAATTTACTCCAAAGCATGAAAGGGAATGAGATTTGAGACCTTGCCCAGGACACGGGACACTCAAAAGGTCTCCCCCTCCCCTTCTCCACGAACAGAGGGAAATAGGATATGGGATCTTCTCAAAATTCACTTCTTGTGGACTTCATAATCTCGAGGGGTCTATTCTGTTTGAAAAGCATCGGGTGAAAGAAAAGATGCGTACACAGCAGTAGGCGGAACCAGGGTCTGCGATTTCTTAAGAGGTTCACCACATGAGCCTAGTTAATAACGCCGTGTACCAAACATTCGGTCAGCACTCCTGAACCAGCGGGGGGTCATTGTCGTCGCACGCTTCCTAACTAGATGGCTGTTGTTGCGGTGGCCGTTGTTGTCGTTGGTTGTTTGCAGTGTCCAAGAGCGGCGTTCTTCTGAGGGATCAAGCATCAAGGAGATCTGCGGTGCGTAACGCATTTCCCTTTTTTAACTCGAAACCCACGCACCGTTAATTGTGAGCTTCTGGAAAACGCGCATAGAAAAGCACTGGAAGGTCTTTATCAGGTGCCGATGCGCCTTGCATTGTTGATAATTAGCACTCCCATCTTGATGTTCCCCGAAGCTTTTGCTGCGTGGTCCGGAAGGTCTTTTCGACTAAGTAAGTGTGAAAGACGGAATTTCGACTGAATAACTTGCCGCAGTGGACATTGATGGTGCGGACCCATTGTCACCAGATACTCGGCTTCTTGGTGCACCTTTAACCAGAGTCATTAGTGGATGAAAAACCGCCCGTAGAGACCCACTCCAAATGAAGTGTTTATTTACTTAGCCCTTAGCAGGTCTGCGGACGCCAAAGGTCCTTCAATACACATGCGTTTTGTACAAACTTTCGCCCTTCCATTCTCGGAACAAAGCCATTGGTTGTCCACCTGAGATTTCATACTATCAAAAAAGCTATTATCATTGAATACATACATGCTCATATTATATGGTGCTGCTTTCAGTCAGCCTAAATAGTGGAGTTATTGGCGTATAATGAGCTGACAAGCCAGAGGGACTAGATTCGAATCCCTGGTATCAAGACAGAAAACCTACAATAATAGGTTAGAGAAACGAACTAGTGGTATGGCGCATTTGGATGAATCTAATCGCCATGGGTTTGCTTCATGTTCTCCTTGATATTTCCTTACTACCCAATCAGTTAATGAAACTTTTTTTTTTTACTAAAATAGCTATATAATAATAATATGAAACACCCTGTATAAGCATTATCTCAAACTGTCTCTAAACAGTCGGCAGAATTTCCCCCCACTGAAAAATTCGACTGGCGTGTCTCGTTCTCTCCTCTCTTTTCAAATAGTGTCTCGGTACCGTTTCGAACTTCAAGACTTCCCTCACTACTACGTTTACACCAAAAAGCGCATGATGAATGCAATGGAGTTCTCGTATAGCAGACTCCACTTTTCAAAGAGCAAAAAGCAACCTTTCATCGAATGTTGCGAAATAAAAAATAGCGGTACTACTTTACTATAGGGGTGACACCTATAAATCATTCATTTCACACTTTTTTACATTGCTAACGTACTATTCTGCTATGCGGAACATTTCTTTAGGTTAAATAATAAATTTCTAACGAAAAGAATGTATATTTCTTACATTTACGAGTACTTACTGTTACTCGTTATTTCGATTCTGTAACACACATTATGGCGATAGCGTACTGGTTCATCGCGCGTTTTGTCAATTTATGCAGTGCTGCAACCTTGTTCACCGGAAAATACCTACTTTCGTGCCTGGATTTGAAAATATGCTAATACCTCGCAAACCATTGACGTTAGCCCCACAAACCATTGACGTTAGCTCCACAAACCATTTTCCGTAAGGTTAGGTTAGGCAAGCATAGTTAAAAAATATAATTAAAAAAATAAAAATACTCGACACGTCATGTTATAGTGAAAACACGGCGAGTTTGAAACACTGACTACGGGTTTTACGTCATCTACCACACGGAACATTGTGCTCTCGTGCAGAAAGCAAATGGCAGTAGCAGAAACAGCGTGTCGGACAGAGATTTTCGCAGAAAACAACATTCATTCGCATTAAAATGGATCAAAACTACATTCACAAACTTCCACAACGCTACAGAAACTGATTTGCGTAAGTACTTTCTCCTATAAAAAGTAACAAATCCGTCACCCCTATAGTAAAGTGTTACCAAAATAGCAACACTTGCCTATCTAGCAACCTTTAGCAAAATCTCTTGATTGCTTTTGACGGCCACCAACTTTCCATTTCTCCACCACAAGACTCATGACTCCATCTGACATTGTTAAACTCTGAGGCTAATTAATCATCATGCTTAGATCCTCCTGGTCGCAAATAAAAGCAAGACTCTAAATGGCCCCTCAATTGATTTCAAAGGGCATTCTATTTAGGAGAAACCTTCCGAGATGCTATCTCTAATTTATCTCTAATTACTATATAAGCTTAACAAGAAGATTATATCAATATTATCAGAGTGCGGGCCCTAGCCTCCTTACTCTTTCATGACTTGGAAAAAAACACTTAATTACTAATAGGAAGCATTTTCTTCTTGCTTGTCGTTATAAGCATGAAGAAAGCTATAGACTACAGCATGCAACAAGAACATATTTTTCCTTTCAACTTGTTTCTTTATATAGTTTACACGCACATTATATAAATGTGGCCTAATGAATTTTTAAGAAAACAAACTTACGAAGTAATTAATTAAAACAATATTAAAAACGCACGTCTAAAGCTGTAAGTTTTGACTTCTTACGGAAAAGTGCTAACCTTTGAAACCTCAACTCTTTAGGGCTATAAGTTGCTCCATCTTTATTTGTACTGAGTAACTCTGTACAGCCTGAACTTTTAGAATAGATATGGATTTCAGACATCAGCTACTGCCCCTAGACAAAAAAAAACCCTCTAACGCTGTCCAATGTTCAACCCTAAACAACGTGTTTAGCGATATGGATGAAGAGACAATCACAAATATATGACAGGACACAATACGATCCAAACAGAAGATTATACAGTAAAACCTCGTTAATCCGGACTTCACTTAATCCGGACAGGCAAAAGGCAAAGAAAAAGCCGAATACGAGGTTTTAAATGTGGCTAGAAGTCAACAAGAGAACTTCCCAAAGAAAAGGCAGTCAACCACTGATGAAATTCTGTTTCCCGAAGACCTTGTACTGTACTGTATATTGTATTTAGGCCTATGCCCTTTAAATACACAATATTAAACGTGCTTTGTTGCTATAAACGGAGTTTTAATGCACTTTCTACTGTTCTTTTAGGTTATTTCAGTTAATCCTTACTTTCGTTAAACCGGTCAACATATCCCCCCATTAGTCCGGATTAACGAGGTTTTACTGTACTGGCTGTGAATCAAGACACCAGAGTCTCGTTAGCCTGTAAAATACAGTCGCTGGAGTACTACGTGGAAGAGAGGTTGACATTTTTGAGTGTCTTCAAATATATGCATTTAGGCTTCAGAGAACCTGAAATTTGTTTTCAGAGCCTGGGATATGAGTCTGAGTTTTTAAATCCACTTTATGCACGGGTTAATCGGGACCGGACATACAGTGGGATCGGAACCACTGTGCAATGTGCCTCCACCGGTTATCGAATTGGAGACCCTTGATTACAAGGCGATGACGTTACCACCACGCCATCAGGAAAGGACACTTTCAGAGACTGGGTTCAGATTACAGGATGTAACTCCTGTCCTTTCACATCTCATTGTTTGGGTTGTAACGACCCAATTCAATTTCAATGGGGATTTTACAACTCAGATGAGTTCGTGACAATACACACTTCCGAAAGCTTGCGTACCCCGCACCGAGAACACAGGTTTTGCAAGCAACAGTAAGGTGTTACTTCTGGAAGAATAATAAAGTAAAGTACAACGCTAGGGTATAGGTGTAGTATGTCTCCACATTTAATCACGGCAGTATGTATCCATATTCTCGACATACGAAAATCGGTAGGTTAGGTTAGGAGTGTTCACTGGTGATAACTTTTCTAAGTCATATTTTGGAAGTCTCCTCTTAGTCATGTTCTTTGCAAGCATTATCATCATTCTTCTAAAAGTCCTGACTGAGTCAGTTTTCTGATTTGCAGTGTACACTGAACACTCCTTACCTAACCTATAGTCCAGCACAGATATTTCTGCCGTGCGATGCGCGACACAACTCAAGAAGCAGTGTTGCTAATGGAGCAGATAGAAAAATCGCTGCAGTGCGCCGATGCACAGCTGTTACGTACAATAAGAAAATGAGAGAATTCAGGTCTATCTAACGTTGAGTTTTAAACGTCATGCATTATACCAGGTCTAGGATTATTATGTACTAAGAAGTGGCTTTGTATGTAGCTACATACATATGGACTAAAAATTCGCAAAATATGAACTAATACATACGTAAAATTACCAAAAATGCTGCAAAGAAGACTTCTTCATACGATTCCTTATTTGAGTGACTTCAAACAAAATAAAAAAAAAATATTATTTTCCATTGCATTATTGCACTGGTGGTGTTCTAACTGTTCACTTCCAAAACCCGTATACACTGGTACGGAACTGCAAGGGCAGATAATAACATGCCAACGTGTTAAACCGCGACAATTGGACCACAACACTCCGCCTCAAGCAGTATTATTATTTCCTCTCTGTGATCGGCGACAGTCGGTTGCCTTTGTTGTACATTTACAAACGATGCCGGCTTCCAAAACAATAACAACATATACTGCCACTAGACGATAAGCTACGCGGCTTTTTCTTTTGCTACGAACCACGGCCGGCGCTAGTCATTTTGCCTCCCTGGGCGGTGGCGGCAGATGACGCTCCATTTCAAACCCCCCACTTCCCGTCATTACGCAGGAATGGGAAATTGAAAATCAATATATTCCGAAGTAAAACATCAAAATATAAAATAAATAATGAGACTTCTTATGCTATTTCAATACTATTAAGCGCAAAAGAATATCTCGCTCGACCACAGTTTTCAATAGGCTTATTTTTTTCTTCTCTTCAAATTTTGCCGCCCTGAAAATTTGCCGCTCTGGGGTTGGGGGGGGGGGGTGGCACGGTTCGCCCTCCCCTTCCGCCGGCCCTGCTATGAACTTGGTCACCCATCAAAGCATGGCAATTTTAACACAGAAAACAATATGCATCACATTAAGCAGCAAAAATGACAACCTCCTCTATGCAATTTCTACAAGAACACATGCCGGAGCCAAGAGTTGAAATGCTGTTGGAGCCACATAATTTATTTATTTTGAACAATTCCACAATTATGAAATATGAACAATTTGTGAATTAAACCTGTTGAAATATGTAAAATTAAGTATATTTTCCTTAAATATGTAAAAGTAAGTATTTATTAAAGTTAGAAATATGGAAAAATATTGACAATAAAATGTACCTTAAATCACTACAAACATTACTATTCGTAAAGATATCACAACATTTCAGCGATATTTCGTCAAACTAAAAGTATGTATTTACCTATAAATCCTAGCCCTGATTATAACCAGTAGATAACATTGAACACAGCTATGGGTTCGGTAAATTGGCTACAGTTCAGAAGCACTCGCATACAACGTCAAACCGGTCAAATACTTAGTATAAAATAAAAATATGGTGCTTCCAATTCAACAAAACTCACCATCACTTTACCTGCCTTTCCCCGTCCGTGACAGAAATAGTGCTTCATTATTACAGTTGGCAACACTAGTTACTAGCTAGCCAATGAAAATGCACTGCATAAAAGAAGCAACCACTACGCCGTGCTATATTGCCACATTACCGTCCCTGCCGAACGGTGTGAACCGCGAGCTGGAGCGCTATTCAATTGTTTTCAATGATGTTTGCGCGAGTGTGTCCAGGAATGGAATGACAATATGGCAACAATAGCGAAGGTTGGCGAGCATGGTAGAACACGTAATGCTAAGAGAGAGGGAGACGAAACGAAAATTGGTATCTACGCAACGGCAACGATATGTGTGTTGTACTTTTCTAACAAAATAAATAAAACATACAAAAATGAAGAACTTCCTACCTATTCAAATGTGGAGACATACTACACTTATTGTCTTTCTTTTTCTTCCAATGTGGAGACATACTACACTTATTGTCTTTCTTCTTCTTCCGATGTGGAGATACTACACTTATTGACTTTCTTCTTCTTCCAATGTGAAGACATACTACACCTATACCCAACGCTAGTACATGAACATCTCCGTTCATAGGCGCCGACTTTGGAGGGCCAAGGCACTTTCTCCCCACCCCCAAATTCAAATAGAAGGACACATTTTATGTAGGTATAGGCTACTTACATGTATAAAGTATTATTTATGTCGATCTTGCCTCCCCCCAAATTCATCTTAAGTTTGCACCTCTGTCTTCGTCCGTCCATCTTTCCAACTTCCTCCCCTCCCCAAAAAGCCATTGCGTGAATATGGCAGCCTCTCTTTTCACGCTTCATCGCCTTAGCTGGGGGGCTGAACACGCCACTATCCAGCAGCTCATACGCATCCCTCTGGTGTTGGGAACAACACGTTCTTGAGAGCGGCAGCTCTTCGTGATTATATTACATGCTCAAGCATTTCACCGAGTTCGCACACTCCGGCGTAAGACGATATTCCACGGAGGGGGAAGAAGGCAGAACAATGGGTTGAGGCGAACGGCTCGCTTCTCATTGTTTTCTTTTACTCTCTGTACGCGTGCAGAAGGCATTGTTCTTTCCGTCACGCCAAAGCTGTTAAATCATTTGTACATCGGTACAGATGTGCTTTTTACGGAGGCCTTGATGGAATAGAGGACTTTTGACTGCGTAAGTGCACCTCCGGAAGCGAAGACTCACACGTACTTCCATTTTCCATTTAGTTTCGTTGCCATTGTTGGGTTTTTGCTTTTATTGATTGTTCCTTTCGTTTTCCTTTTTTCGGTTTATTCGGAGATAATACAGGGAGGTTATTTCAGTCGTTCACCGCCAGCGTGACGGCCGTTCCGCGGACTCTTCATGCAACAGGTCCCGGCAAATTGCGTTCAGGAAGTCCGTAACAGAAACCGCTTGTTTTGTAATGTTTCCACTTTTCACAATTACAGTTACAATTACAATTGAAATAAGCACGTACCTTGTCGCACGGATGCAGGAAAAGGTGTCCTCCCAAATACAAATATTTCCGGCACCTTATTTCTGACATCTAATCTTAGATTAGACATCGCTACTTTATCGTCAGTTGGCAGAAAGGGAAGACAGCATCCCGGCGCATAAAGCAAACCGAAAGCGTAAAATGATATTTAAAAGTAATAATAATGATGATCACTAACCTCCTGTGTTATAAGAGATGTTGAAAATTACCTCCTTCAACAGCAATACAACACGTTTCTTAGGTTCAAGGGATCCTGTCTTTCGTAATTGCCTGACCACTTTTCTGCAAGAATTCGTTTTCACGTAATTATCGTACATAAAAACTCTTTGTTCAAGACTATATTTGTTTAGCATAACTAATGAATTAATAACAATTAACACCCAATAAAGCACTAGCACTGAATAGCACATAAACTCAATAACGCAGTAAAAACAACACGCGTACTGATAAAAGCAAACAGAAGTGAACATGAGCGTGCCCTCACAACATCTGGTAGCCGACAGTGTTGCTAAACATATTTCGGCAATGTCCCTACAGACGTAGTCAAAATGTCCCTATAACTGACCAAATGTCCGTACGCCAGGTAAAGCGACTAAAAACAACACCTCATGAGCATGCAAAACAGAAAAATAAACACATTTACTTACCAAATCATTCTGCTCGGTGCTTCCACAATTAATGAAGGAACGAATTTACAATACAGGACCCCTCCCCGTTTTTTGTAATATTTCGCATACTCACTAATTGAGGCCTCCTAATCACAAATTTGAGGTTAAAATTTGGGGGTCACGTGTAGAAATTGCAAATTAAGTGAAATTGAGTGGTCCGCGATCGGCACTATTGCTCATTATTTACTGGAAGATATTGTGTTTCCAATACTTAAAAAACGAAATATACATTCCTGATATTACTACGACCCCAAATTTTAACTATGTTTGCCTATCCTAACCTAACCTAACCGTACCTGAATGGTTCGTGGGGCTATCCGTCAATGGTTTGTTGGGCTACCCGTGCATGTTTTTTTCGAGCCCAAATTTTAACTATGTTTGCCTAACCTAACTTAACCTAAACTTACCGAGAATGGTCAGTGGGGCTATTCCTGAATGGTTTTGCGGTAATTGTGATTACGAACCGATAAAAAATATTATTTTCGTAGCACTTTAACGGCAAACGTTCATCATCGAAGACGCCATTTTCGTATCCTGCAATTTTATGATTGATGTACTGTTGCCAAATTTACCTGTAATCAAATCAGTTCTTCTACATCGTGATTGTTACTGTCACATGTAAGCACGTTCTTTGGGCAATATACTGAAATCCATAAGTTTATTAATTAGCCCACAGCCATCCTCCTGCACACTCCACCTAACAATCTGT
Source organism: Lepisma saccharinum (assembly GCF_977018435.1). Classification (NCBI taxonomy): domain Eukaryota; kingdom Metazoa; phylum Arthropoda; class Insecta; order Zygentoma; family Lepismatidae; genus Lepisma; species Lepisma saccharinum. Next base: position 126,944,622 of record NC_139231.1, on the reverse strand, counting down.
ACAACATTAACAACTTTTTTACTGTTCTCTTCCGCCATTCTTACACGATCCATGCTCTCCAAGTATGAAATCAACAGTGTGGCAACGCTGTTGACAGCGTAACTAATTTTGATTTGTTCATATCAACAAATATGGCTACCATACTTGTATACGGAGAATCATTGCGAGAATTGAAAAGCTTATTTTACAACTTCTACACGTTAATGAACATTTTTTCCCCCTCACCCCAACATGTTAACTTGAGATAAATAATCACGAATAATTATTTCGTGAGTATAAGACGTGGCATAGAAATTACAGAAGGGTCCGGTATTGTAAATTCTTGCCTTAATGAATAATAGGGGTGTGCTGGACAGAATTTTTTGGGTCGGGACGGGATCGGGACGGTAATTTTTTTAAATCCCGACATTCGGGACTGAAAAATTTGCAATTTCCCGACCAAGTCGGAAAATTTTCTGGACGGGAAATGTTCGGAATTTCCCGAAGCACTGGAAATCTCGAATTTTACAAGTCATTTTCACTTTAAGTGATTGTTTTTGCATTTCTAGAATAAAAACTTACAACTTTCGATAAGTTCCAGAAACTTACAAGGCAGAAAACGTCGAGAATTAACGACTTTTTAAAGTAAAGAATCCAGCACACCCCTAATGAATAACGTTGAGTCGTTTACTGTTGATTATGTTATTTGAAGTCATACATGCTGCTGCTGTGAAGAGATAGATGTTGGTTGGTGATGCTGTATTTCCTGCATTCTTTAACAATTTTGGTCCCATTTTATTTCCCTTTTTTGTTTTTGTATCACTTAACATTGAAAATATTCTTTCCGTTTCCGCGTTAGAATGCGGCAATGTTAGCACTATTTTCGCGAGAGTGGAAATGTTTTCAAAAAGGAACTTGCCTTGAAAGTTTTTGGTAACCGATAACATGTTCCAAAATTCTGATGGAGATCTGTTAGTTAGTTCTTTTTTCTCCTCCTCGCTAAAGTATCCAGATAAACTAATTCATAAAATGTAATTTACCAAGATTGAAAAAAGTACCTACGTTTTCCCTCATTTGGCAAAATCTGTCCCTACGTTCCTACGCGGGCGAAATTTAGTGAAAAGTCCCTATGCGTAGGGACATGTCCCTACGGTTGGCATCACTGCCGACACGTGCAGTATGAAGCTCCCTCTCGCGGCTGACAACTCACCCAACCCCCGATAAGCTGCAGGCGCTGTCGCGACAACTGAGAATAAAGTAGCGATGACTAATCTAAGATTAGATGTCAGAAATAAGGTGCCAGAAATATTTGTATTTGGGAGGACACCTTTTCCTGCATCCGTGCGACAAGGTACGTGCTTATTTCAATTGTAATTTTAACTGTAATTGTGAAAAGTGGAAACATTACAAAACAAGCGGTTTCTGTTACGGACTTCCTGAACGCAATTTGCCGGGACCTGTTGCATGAAGAGTCCGCGGAACGGCCGTCACTCTGGCGGTGAACGACTGAAATAACCTCCCTGTAGAAGCAACTAGCAGCAACGATAATCCTAATTCAATATTATTTCCTCCAAAAACTAAAAATAAGACAGACTTTATAGTATTTAGTTAGGTTTATTACTAGGGAGCGGAAGTTGATGACCTAAAAAATATAGGTGACCTACAGAATGTCCTAAAAAATGGGAAAAAATTACGAAAAAATCCAAAAAATCACCATTAAATTTGTTAGTTTCAGGTTAAAAATTGAAGTGGAAAGGAAATTAAATGCAATTTTGTTTTTGTTTTTTTTTAAAAAAAAAAAGCCACTAAATGATACCACATGCGCATTCAATCAAAATATGCAACGAGGATTTCCAAAGGAAACAACCGACTAATTTTTAAACAATTTAATGAAAAAGTCGTATACACTGAATGAATTAGTGTAAAATGCATTAATTTCCCGCATCTGTGCTTGTAAATTGCTAACTTGCAAGATCTCTATAAGCCTATTTTCACCTTGGTGAAAAGACTCAAGAATACGTATTACCAAAATGAAAGAAGTGGTAAAATATGACGAAACAATACACCGAATATAGCGAAAAATGACGGGAAAATACCGAAAATCGGGGAAAATGACCTAAAACCTGAAAACTGGCAAAAAAATGCAAAAAAAATTACTTTAAAATTACCTTTTTTGGGTTCTAGACGAAGTGTAATATTGTGTATGTGTATATTTAATGGGCATCGTGTCTGAGATGTCACAAAAAAGATGACATTTCATCAACTTCCGCTCTCTACTCATTACCAATAACCTACAATTTTACGAGAGATTAGAATCGCTGAAATGTGTTCCCACCCAGGAAATAGAACCATTGATTCCTGCATTAAAATGTATTTCAAGACGACCTTGTAAAAATATAGGCGAAGGGAGACCCACAATGAGACGAACCTTTGTAAAAGCGGAACTTTTTGTTAGAGACTTAGATATGTTTACTTTTGCAACGTGGCTTCCGATATATCAAGTCAATATCTTCCAGATTATTTATACAGTAAAATTTCTCAATAACGGACAGGCCTGGGGGAAAATAAATGTCCGTTATTAAGAAGTTCCGCTATTCAGAAAAAAAGTGGAAGATGTTACACAATGGGATAAGCATATTACAGTACGTTACGAATATGTTCTTTTCCCCCTACCTTCAAGGAACAAAATACTGTACTATACATACGGTGAATTTAAATTTACTAAAGTATCCCTACATAAGAGGTGTGGCCAGAAAAAAAAACGGATTGATGTTGCTGTCGACAAACGGCAAGCGCGTCAAGGATAAGTGGTGCTTGGGTGTATAACGCGATATCTTGCCTACCGGCTGTGATTGCCCAGGGTGGGCGGCGCTCAGTTCGTCTGTAGTTTGTGGACGAAGTGAACCGTACATCTGTGCTCCGTCGGAAAATAAATTAAGTGTGAAAGTGGAACAGCGTATCAATCTGAAGTTTCTTATCAAACTCGAAAAATCCGCCACAGAAACTTATGGTTTGTTGAAGGAAAGGTACGGAGATGTGTGTTTATCACGCACTCAAGTATTTGAGTGGTTTCAAAGGTTTAGAGAGGGACGAGAAGTGATTACGAACGACAAGCGTCCTGGACGGTCTTGCACGTCAAAAACGGAATCAAACATTGCAAATGTCAACCAACAATATTTCATTACGATGCTGACGACCCTTCGTGGGCGAGTAAGAAGACGACGACCTGATTTGTAAAAAAGCAAGTCATGGATTCTTCATCAGGACAATGTTTCTGCCCACACGGCATTGTCAGCCAAGGCTTTATTGGCCAAGAATGGGATCTCAGTGTTAGAACATCCACCCTATTCGCCGGATCTCGCTCCGTGCGACTTTTCTTTATTCCCAAAGGTCAAATGAGCATTGAAAGGAACAAGATTTAAGACCGTAGAATGGGTTAAAACAAAAGCGACGGAGGTTATGGATATCGTTTCGGAAAATGATTTCCAGCACTGTCTCTAGCAATGGAAGATTCGTATGGAGCGGTGTATCGATAGTCCAGGGGAATACTTTGAAGGGAATAATGTTCATAATGTACAAAATAACCAATAAAAGATTTTGTAGCAACAGTCCGGTTTTTTCTAGACACACCTCGTATATTACAAATTTCAAAAAAGAAAATACAGTACACGCAATGTAATCCTTTGTTAAATTACTGCATTCAAAATGACACACTTCTCAAGAACCACAAATAATACCGTCTACTGTCTGCACTTTTAAAAAGAAATACGTTCGGTGTAACATGAAACAATGCGCGCTAGTTCGAAATACTGGCCATTGTTGTATCGAATTCCAGGAATTGCGACAGTTTTCTTTGAGGCTGTCCGTTATTAAGAAGTTTTATTTGCGTTGGGAGGGGAGGTAGTTTTCAGTGTCCGCGTCCGTTATTAAGAATGTCCGTTGTTGAAAAGTAATATTGTCATTTGACTCCATGTATTTCTGCCGGGGAATTTAAAAATGTCCGTAATTTATAGGTGTCCGCTATTCAGAGGTGTCCGTTAGTAGAAGTTTTACTGTATTATAAAGTCAATCCATTAGAGGGGCATTTATGAGCTTGTGCTGCGTGGTTGCATATATGCAGTATGCAATAACCCATGGTGCACAAGGCCTACCTACCGGCCTCACTCCTACATGCGTCAATATATATACATACTGTCTCAGCTATCTCTGGAGGAAGGCCGCGCAAAGTGGCAGAGGAGGAGGGGTTCGAGTGAAGCAGTACACGCTGCCGGGAAGACTGGTTACGTCAGTCACTTTCCCCCTCCACGCAATCCCGTTCCGTCTCACGTGCTCATTGGTGGAGCCCTCTCGCGTCACTACTTGCGCAGAGACTTGTTTTCGTTCGCCTGCTCCAAAGATACCTGGGACAGTGTGGTCAGCACGACGAACCCCAAATCGTCGTTGTAGGTTTCCCATGACCGGGTTACGCTATTCATTCCTAGCTCCCAAACTTCTTCACGATGGTGGGTGGCCACTGGTTCCATACATAAGCCGAAATCTCAGGAGAAAAGTTGTTACGCTAACCCCAGGAGGCCGGAGTCCAAGCCTTGTATTCCGCTATTTTTCCACTTCATTTCTATTAGGTTATAGATGAATTGGTTGTTTTTTTCGGATGGTTTTTATATATTATACTAGCTGATTGCCAGGCGTTGTCCGGGTATTTATTTATCCCAATCTTCTATTAGACAGGAAAATAATGAATTTTAACTATAGTTTAAATGTCAACGTGAAAGTCACCAATTAGCTTAGCGACTCCGAAAACTGTAACATTAATGTAGGTAATTTTTGAGATTTTAGTTTTCACCCCCTCTCACCCTTCATGCCGATAGGTGATGAACTTGGAGTTGAACGACATTCGGAGTGTCACTATTCATCTTAGCGACCCCAAAAACTATGGACTCCAGACTAATATCGGTCGTTTTCGATTATTTTTACATATCACCCCTTCCCACCCCCACTCCTAGGGATGCCAGGGGTGTCTTACCCCCACAGTATTTCTTTCCAGATTGTAAGTCATATGTGAACCAAGTTCGGTTGAAATTGCTCAAGGTCTTCGAGAGTTACGCCGGAACAAACATACATCCATTTTTATATATTAGATAGATATAGGTTCTTGATATGCCAGAACTTGGTTAAATAAATTCGTTCATATTCAACCCGATTATTCTCGAAATTAAAATAAACAAAACGTGGTGCTGCTTGTTTCTGTGAATCATTGGAAGAGCCTAGCCATAGGTTATAAATACAAGAAGATTCATGAAAATTACGTCACACAGACTTCAATATTCACCCTTTCGGTATTCAGCAGGCACCTCTGAAGGTAGGAAGTCTTAACTATTGGCTGGGCAACACTTATCATAGCGTCCAACATGAAAGTTAGAATGTTGGTGCTTGTGTATTGATATGACCACAGTAAGCCCTACAGAACACTCATTTGGAAGCATGGTGCCTTGTGGCAAAACGCTCTATTCTGCAACTCCACATCTGATCTACACGAGGAATTCTTCTGCATTACAGAGATGTGAATGAAATCTAGAGGTGGACCCGTGGGCTTTGTTAAGTAAATCCTTTGAAATGTAGACTTCTGGTCAATTATCTGGTACCAAATAATGGAAATAAATGAAAAGAAACAACCTCTTGCCCGGAAGATATGCCGTTCATGATTTCAACTCGCTTGAAATTAAAAGAAAACGCACTAACAATACCTTTCAACATGTTTGTAGTTCGAGTTGCGCCTGAGGATGGACCAAAGTGGTTGGTTTCTCTCCACCTCAACCGTTACATTAGGCACCTTCGGAGTATCTGTTGAATGAGAGGAGGCGCTGGGATACATGCAAACGTTGCTTTTATGGTCGCACCGTGTCCGCCCCTGGGACATTTTGGAGGCGGAAAGATTCTTCCCCGATAGTCACCTGTTTCGGTTTCTGCGGGCGGTTTCCATTGTTGTCACGGTCATTCAATTTTACAGTCGGGAGTAATTGTTGCGGATTGTTGCCGGGCGTATAAATGACTCCTGCATGCGCGTGGCGTCTGTTGTTTGGGAGTTCGTCGGGTGTTTTTAATTGGACGGTTGAGGCGCCACAAATGTGAATTGTGTGAGGTAGGGATGGTGCCCAGAACGAGAGCTCGTATCATCTTTGAATTTATCACTGTGATCCCAAATTTTGTTCTTATGGAACAACTCATCATTTTTCAGGCACACGACTCTACAATCGACACGAGACCGAGATTCGGCGTCTGAGGGTCTTGTCTCGTTCGAGACTTGTTAGGGATCCCAGACTCGAATCCCGGCCTGGGCGTTCTTGTGAGTGAATCTTCATGAATTCATCATGTCATCACTCATCCTCATCTTCTGGATTAGTCAAAAGTGGCAGAAAAAAGAAGTAAAATAAACCAAATCAATATCAATTCGAGACTTACTGGGGTTCTATCCCCGGTGGAGGCACATCAGTAGTTCGGATTTCACTTTAAACTGAAGGTCCAGTCCCGATTAGCCTTTACTGTGCATAAAGTGGAAAAGCACCAAATCAATCAATCAATAGAGACTTACTACAGCAGGGTTGGCCATGCTGACCCCTTGTAAGTGGCACACGCAAAGTCGACACGTAAATGAATTATGTTGATAATAATTAAAATTCTGCACTTAGCACAAGCGAAGAGGAAGCGAGAGGAGAAAACAAATGACTGTTCTCTTCAGTTTCTCAACTTGGGTCTCTCTTATAGCACAATACGAGAACAGCCTTGCGTTTTGACGTTAGACGTTGTTATAGTGGAACCACAAGCAAAGAAACCTGCACAGACCAGCGGTTTTCTGTGCACCGTACTCCCGCTAGTATGGGGATGGAGAGAGTGGACCATGCTTCCTTATGGCCCGAGCTGAACGGAAGAAGGGAAAGCTGCGCTGGGACTTTTCGTCCAAGGTTTATTTTCTTGTGGTTTCTATAGATTAGGTTAACTTAAATACAATGTACATATATTATTTATGCTGAGAGAACTAAACCTAATGAACCTAACATAACAACTTAAGACATTTAGCCTAACAATGAAAGTATTCACCTGTGACGTCAGAACGCAAAGTTGTCCTGGCGTTGCGCGATAAGGGAGACCCTCACGACTTTTCCAAGGTTCCTCCATCTTGGTCGAGATGTACAGCGCCACCCGTTTACACTACAGAGAAAGTCACCACCCTTTCCCTTCTCTACACGTAGATATGCTCGGGTCCCGGGTTCGATACCCGCTGAGGGGTCCCCAATGACGTAGTGGTCCCCAATGACGTAGTGGTAACTTTTAATCAACGGGTACCGTGTTCGATAACCGGTGGAGCCACACAGTGGTTCTGATACCACTTTAAACTGTATGTCCGGTCCCAATTAGCTTATCTGTATGTAAAAGTGAACTTAAAAAACTTAAAACTCGATACCCGGTGAATGCACATGGTAATTCTGATCCCACCTTAAACTGTAGGTCCAGTCCTGATTTGCCTATTTGTGGACTAAAACACTCATAAACGTAGATATGTTCAGAAGTCTAAAGCAACCTTTACTTGGATTTATATATTTCGTCCTGCATGTTTCTCATTCTTAAGTTTAAGAGCAAAAACAAAAAAAAAGCACAATTACCACGAACAATTCCACAATTACTTTTCTAATGTCCAGCTTCAGTTACTTACAGTACTACGACAAAGAACCGCTTTTCATGTGCATTAATTAATACACGCAAGTATAATAATACCTTACTCTCTTGTTCGGCAGGCATATTCTTTGCCCTAATTAGAGACTTTGATGATTTTTATCCTGATTTTGAAAGTTTTTGTCCATTGTAAGTATTGGACACCAATTATATATCAATTCATGATAGTCAACTTTGTTGTTAGAGTAAGACAATATATAAGAAACGTGTGGACGGCCGTCTTCCTGCAAGAGAGTCAATTATTGGTCGTTTCAGGCAACTACATTCAACTAAGATACTGCATAAGTCGTACAGGTGCAAGTTAATAAGTGCTGGGCGGTATAGCCTAACAAGTTATATAATTTGGTGTCATAAAAGTTTAAATGATGACCTTGGCTTTACATAATGTATCTGACAAATAACACAAATGGCTTGTCGTTTAGGACGTATTTATTTTCTTATGCCCCTGGCTGACAAAAGAAAGTATCACTTGTGTGGTGTATGTGTTTGATGTGTATATTGAAACAGCCATAAGAGTTCTGAATTAATGACAGTTTAATACTATAGTATGCTATAACAAGAGGAATGCACACACTGTTGTAGAAGTGAACTAACTACTCCTTACAGTATCTTGAGTTAATAGTTTGAAGTTCAGTGCCAGCGTTAGCTTTCGTCAGCAATATTAGGTGATAGGTTCTAAGGGGTAATAACATAGATGTTATCCTCGTATTATTTCTCAAATTGGAATTGTAGCTATCCTGGCGACGTCATTCCAATAAGTGTTCTCGGGTTATTAGCCAGGTTAAGTCAACGTTAGCTAACATCGATTTAACCTGGCTGTTAACTCGAGAACGCTTGTTCGTATTATTTCCCAGTTGGAAACACTGGAATAGGGTGCTGGTTAAATAAGCAATGAAATGGCTGTATGATCGCATACCTATCTATCAAAGCAAATTCGAAGAGGACACTATTCATCTGAATAAAAGAGAAGAAATAGTCTATCTGTGCATAGTGTGTAACAGAGGTTAAAATGAAGAGAAAATAGTACAATTTATTCCGAGCCGCGATAGGTTCTCCTGACATTAGCTTTGCACAGTACTTTGTATTTACTTCTTCACATCCTAGGCAGAATAACTCTATAACGCGCCAGTGTAACTTTACATGAGGAAGTCTCATAAAAAAAACAACAACAAAGCATGCCTCGTCCTGCAACAGGATTTTTCAGTTCTGAAATTAAGAACGCCAAGTATCGACCTACTGTTACAATTACTGATGTAAAATAAATCATGATCCAGAATGTTTGGAGCCCTATCTTCACGCGCCATCTATAGAGCGACGACAAACATTGTACGATGCACACGGTTCTGCCATTCATTTTCATCGATAGTATAAACGCAATTGGCTTGTGATGAAAGGTTCCTGTGTTCGAATCCCGATGGGGGTACAACATTTCGGGCGATTCGGTTGTCTTCTCAAACTGATTTGCTTTATTTTACTCGCTTTTTGTGCCACTTTTGCGAAGATGGAGATGAGTGATGACATGATGAAACTGATGTATGGGCACTCACAAACATCCATGCCCCTGGCATCGTAGCACGATGTGCTAACCACTCCGCTACGGGGGCCGGATACCATCTCAAAGTGATTGTGTAGTTCCGATTAGCTTATGTCGACTTGAAACCCAACTGTGTTTCCATAACAACATAACATTAAGAATAACTTAGAGAAGAAGCAAATTGATCACTATGGCACATTATTTAACAACAGCTCAACACGTTTAATAAAGTCAGGTGGCCCTGCAACGAGGATACTGTTTGTTCTTTTCCTATATTAATGCTGCGTTGACAACTCAAAATATGTCACCCACTCCCCTATGTGGCCCCAGCCCAGTGAATAGAACTAGTTGCATTTGCATATTCCCCAAGTCTAATAACACTCCATCATTAGTTAACGCGCTTGCACCACGCGTCTTCGATAAGTCACTTGAGTCTGCAAGGAAGATGAAGGCGTTGTTGGCAAACATATATGGAGTCAGTCCACACATCACTGTCCGAGGACTACTGAATGGAACTCGCGTATGCAAATCGACTTTGCAGCCATTGAGTCACGTGTCGGTCTCTGGTGTTTTCCAGGTGACTTAGCACCCTTACATTACTTATTTTGCTACCGCGCGAGTGATGGCTTTCATAGTGTTTCCAGTTTGTTCAATATTTTCAAATACTCTTATAGCATAGATTTTATTTTAAGAATGAGCCATTACAGCTGTACATACCGTGCAAGAAAAATAATAGTGAATTTCCATATCCTCTCAGACTCTTTGTCTTCTTCCACTATTCGCGACGCCAAGGGTCCCGGGTTCGAATCCCGGTCGGGCTTGGTTGTTTGTGAATGTCCATTCATCAATTTCATCATTTCATCACTCATCCCCATCTTCGCAAATTAGCCAAGAGGCACAAAACGCGAAGTAAAATAAACTAAATCAATCAATCAATCAATTCTTCCACTGTTCGCTTGACTACAAGTTCACAACTCCCATCTTCCACTTTCCTCACATTCACTATTTTCACGCATTTCTTGGCTAGTTGCCTAAGAAATTTTAATACACTCTTTTCACTCATTTACGTTCTACTCTCTTAGTTTCCTCTCTCTTCGTAGAAAGTATGAAAGTTCGAAGATTTCTTATTTGTATTCATTTTCTCTCTCGTCCTTCCCCTCGTAACAGTTTTCAATATATTTTCCATGTTCCCAAATAAATTTAGTCTTTGAACTTAAGTTAAAGGTTAGTTAAAGTTCCCCATGCATATAGCACCATGCCATGAAGGCACATTTAAGGTGGGTGGGGGTGGGGGGACTGAAGGAACATTTTGCACTACCGTCCTCTCATTTGAGTTTGACTTGTGTCCACTCCCCTGGTCTGAACCAGGCTAATTCTACTTTGGCTTCCCCTAAGTCCGCAGAGCTCTTCCTTCCAAATTCTCGGTCCGCATCCACAATTACACTCGGCCAGAGCAGCATATCCATAGCTTGCATAGGGATTCCTTAAAAGTTTGGAAAGAGAAGGGGTGATAGTAACAATAGGTGTGGCTGTGCTTGATTACGGTATAGACAGACATGCTAGTTTTTACATAGCCGTTGTTTTTTTTAAATCTCACGTTTGTTTGTCGTTGCTTCCGATACTGTAGTAGTTGTAACCAAGATATCTCGAGTTCGATTCCCGATGGAACTACAGAGCTGTGTCTCGATTAACCTGAGCATAAACTTTGAGTGTTATATTCAAGATATCGGAGACGAAATAAACAAGATGGCGTAACATGCAAGATGTGTGTTTCCTATGAATCAAGTGAGCTTAGAATGTTCGGCAGTGAGAGTTTGTCATTGTATCATATGCAATTCAGTTCTCAAAGCGTTCTAATTAGTGTGGAGCTAAATTAAATTATAAATATTATTATAAGGTTAGTTTCATTTGTTAGTTCACACAGCAGAATAAGGCAATTTAGGAAATAATATGTGAATTCTGCTTTCTTGTACTGCTGAATAAAATCTACATAAAACTCAGAGGGTCAGGATATAACAGCTGCTGCCATGAAAAATACATTAAATACTAATCATTAAGAACGACATAGTGGTACAAAAGCACGTGTCCACCACTCAGGATTGACGAAAACGGGTAAAAAGATTTAAAATCATGATTCTACGGAACAGGCAGCTGTGCGGAAGCTCTGGCATTTCAGGCTGCAAATTTTAAGTCCAAGGAAAAGATGGCAAACGACACCGTCTCCGTCAGTTGGCGTCAGTTTCCGTGCATATCTTGTATTATCCGGCCTAAGCCAGGATAAAAAGGTGCAGGGTTAGAGGTCTCTGTAAAGGCGGCATATGAAGTCCGAAAAATTGCAGCACTTTTACAAAGCATCTGTTCGGAATTCTGTTTCTGTCACTTTCCCTTGTCAACCCTCTGCCTTCATCGCGTTGTGAAGGTACCGTTAAGGTCTGTGATGGGATTTTAATGTGGAGAGGACAAGGTGTCTGTGACACGTGGAAAACAGTAACGGCAGATGGGACCGGGAACAAAAGTGACCGAACTAATTGACGATGGATTTTTCTCCAAATCCTTTTATCTCCGCTGCCACCCATACTGTCATGGCTTCATTGTAAAGCCCAGTCTTGTCCTGTGTATCCACTCAGCTCACACCTTTCACGGTGTCATTTATTAAACGATGGCAGCCTTCTTCAAACAAGGTGGAAAGAAATGCTTTTTAAAGTTTCAGCGGCTTTCATTGAGGCAAAGGTTAGTGCTGTCCATGTCTTCAGCCCTGTCTTCCTTGTGGGTTCAGCAGTTGGTATCTTGATGGAAGCTTTTACGATCTCTCACTAGATGGCACTGTTTACAATATGATGTCTTTTGTTCTACAAATTAAATAACTAGATAATTTCAAAATAAATAATTACAGTTTTTATACTCATAAAAATGTACGTTACTGTGATCTTAATTTCTCAAGTAGTTCTCATGACGGTTTTTCTTCGTCTGGTATGCTCAGAAAAATACACATTATAACTTTATAATTGTTCAGAATAATATAATGTATAATATACTGATACATATAATACGGTTTCATAACTGGTCGCACAAAATTTTATGTTGTTATCTTTGAATTGTTCAGACTAATATGGTGTATAATATGCTAATACATACAATACGGTAGCATAATGTAGAGGTGCTCGCAGAAATATGCGATGTAATCTTCGAATTGTTCAGAATAATATGGTGTATAATATCCAAATATATTTACAATACGGTAGCATATTGTACAAATTCGACTAGTACCTTGAATTATACAGCCTGGGAATTGTCTTTTTGAGGGGAGCAGGGAACGGGCACGTATCCAGAAATGCATTTCATTTGGGGTGGGGCCCACCAAGTGTCTCAATAATAATAATAATTAATAATATCATTTGAATAATATTAAATTAAATATTAATTAAATATGTAAATTAAATAAGTAAATTAATTAATATTGTATTATTATTACATGCACAAGTAAAAAGATTGTAAACGAATAGATACATTATATATTATTTTACGTATTGTTAAGATCGCCAACATTTGCATAAAGCAACTGCCCTGGCAAGGAAATTATGTAAATAGATAAAGAATTGAATATTTATTGAATAACAAGAAATGAGTTAAATCCAACTGTAATAGGCAAAAATAATTGTACTTTGATCACTTTTAATTGCCTATTTCATTTGACGAAAAGTAAAGTTGCTGATTAATATTTTATGCATAAATCTTTGATACTGTCCTTCAAAGCCAAATTTTGCCTTCCAATAATTTCAGCGGAAATAAATAATCATCGATTACATAACAAATGATAAACAATTACATATAGATTACACTAGGGAACAAATTATTTTTTTTTGCCTCCAGAGCGAAATAAGTTGCCTCTTATGGAAACAAGTGTGCTGAATTCAAAAGTACAAAAAAAATGCTCTAACACGCAAGATTTAATTTTTACAGGTAAATTTCAGTACATGGAAATATGCGTAACAAATGTACAGAGCCATGAATTGCACATCATGTAAGTACATGTAAATAATGTAAAGTACTACTTTATAAAGAAATTAGTAATCAACTACTAGTAAAAAGTAATTAGCTTGCTACAGATAAGGAAATTTGAACAATACAAAAGCATATGCTTACTTGAGAATAGGTGAAAAATGTCTACCTTTCAATGAACGTCTCTTATATTCAGTGCTACTTTCTCGTTTCATATTCCAACAGTAATCCCCTAACATGGCTGGGTCCCATCGTCCTTGGTAACGACGTTCCCTGTCAGAAATGTCCTGATGGAACCTTTCCCTCTGTTCATCACTTACATCACCTAAATTCTGTGGAAAATATTCAACATGAGAATGTGGAAGATGAATTTTTAAAGACATTCGGCAACCCATTTCTTTGTAACACCTCAGTAGCTCTGAAACTAGAAATTCATAGTTCTCTTCTCTTTATGTTTCCCAGGAATCCATTCACCACAGCTTTGAAGAAACGCCACGCTGCCAGCTCAATGTCTTGGAGCTTTGATTCAAAAATTTTAGCTTTCAGGAGTTTTCTAATTTGTGGTCCCACAAAAATACCATCCTTCAATTTTGCCGTTGTCATGTTCGAGAAAAGATCTTGGAGGTAACGAAATCCACTCCCATCTTTATTCAAGGCTTTCACCAAGTTCTTCATCAATCCTAATTTAATATGTAGTGGTGGGAGAAGAATCTTCTTTGGATCAAAAAGCGGCACATATTCCACATTTTTTTCTTCAATTTGGTAATCATCCCTCATTCCCCAATCTTTAACTACAAAATGACGACTTGTGTCGTCACTGTCCCACAGGCACAAAAAGCAGCAATGTTTCGTAAAACCTCCCTGTAATCCTGTGAGCAAGGCAATAACCTTGAGATCAGCACATATTTCCCATTCATGTTTATTATAATTTACAGCTGCTAACAAAGCAGACATTGTTTCGTATGTTTCCTTCATATTTACAGCATGGAATAAAGGAATTGATGGTAAAACATTGCCATTATGCAGCAATACAGCTTTCATATTTAATTTTGATGAGTCGATGAACAGTCTCCAATCGGGTACGGAATGTCGAGCACCGAACTCATTCATTAAGGAAACGATATCTACACAGAAGCACATATTGTCTTCCATTGTGAAATACTTGGAAAACTGTTCGTGACTGTTTCTATAAATGGAAATTTTTGTGTCTTTGGCAAGGAGTTTCCACTGTTGAAGCCTTGAACCAAGAATCTCTGCTTCTTTTTTTTCCAAAATTTAAATCGCGTATAAGATCACTTAGCTCCTCCTGCATAATGAGGTGCACACCATCATCTTGTTCGTCACACTGGTATTCTACGTCGATTGATGTTGACGGCTCGTCTGCGGTATCTTCATTTGGTGCTTGCACATCCCATGTGCGTGGGGGGTTTTGGAACTGGTAGTTCCTAGTTGTGGTGTACCGGTCTAATTGCTGAAGGAACATTTGGATAGATTACACGATTCTTCAGTTTCCTTTACACACCAACTGTTTTCGTCATACAAAAGTATCAATCATTGTAGTGGTTTGATTGCTCCCGCCACACCATCGGAACAGCAAAATTCTTTGATTTGCGTTTCCCATGTAACCACTGTTTTAAGTTTGACACACAGGTTATGCAACAGAAATGAGGTGCCCAACTTTTGTCTGCATCTTCAATAGCACAGCCGAAATATACCATGTACGCTGTTTTTGTATTATTCGTGGTGATCTTCCGTAGAAAATGTGGAGTAAACTGCACACAAATGTAACAAAAACTATCTGGATCATTGAGACACTTCCTACGTCTTTGCTTCTCCATTGTCTGTCACACCAACCACTACATACACAGCGCGAAGCAACAATGACAATAGCTGATAAGCACCAGTGTTGCCACTATCGGAAAACAGGAGCACGTAAGAGAGCGAACCTTCAACAGTACATTGAACGCTTGGACCTATAAGAAAACAACAATTTTGTCATTGAAAAATGATATGAAATATTTTTCTTAGTAAACATTGGAAATAGAACAATAAAGTTTTGTACTCTTATATATAAATTTACATAACAACTTTTCGAATGAAGTAATTCTTTCCCTTTCTTTTCCAGGTAAACATATAGCCTTATTTTCCAATGTTCGTATACCTTATACCTTAAATTTTATTTTATTAAAAATTGACATTATGAAAAATGTTTACGTGTAGCAAAATTTTGAGGACTAGTTTCGCTTACTACACTACAAAACACATTACAAACAGTCACTACCATCACGGGGGCAAAAATCATGTTCCCTAGTGTTATTTCATTCTATAAAAGTACTTGATAAGTCTTTTGGGAAGGGGGGTTCGGAACCTCCCTAAATACGTCCTTGGCAGGGAAGTATTACCTTACCTCATTCTGACCTAACAGATCGCCAGTTGCGCGGGCTTGTATTGATGGTTTTCCGGAGATCGGGTCTTTCTCAAAAGGATTACGTTATATCATCATTCCAATACATAATGCATTTTTGTGAAATAACTGAGATTTTATAGAGTACTGGGCAATCGGCTATTCGGGAACCCTTATCAATAACTAGTAAAAATAGTAGAATTATAATATGATTTGATTTGAATTGTTGTTTTATGTCCACTTTATGCACAGAAAGGCTAATCGGGACTGGGCCAACAGCTTAAAGTGGGATCCGAACCACTATGTGCCTCCACCGGGTATCGAACCCGAGACCCCTTGATTACAAGGCGACGACGTAGTAGAATTATAAACAAAGCGAGAATAGGAATAGGTGATAATGGTGGACCTGTAAGAAGGAAGTTGAGAAAAGTTAAAATAGGAGAGATGGGATTTGGTTGCAAGGTATGTACAGCTGTAAAGACTATTGTTTCATATAAAATGTTGAAAATTGTACTGTAGGGGACGTGGAGTTGAAAATTGCTCCATTGTAGAAACGAGAATGACAAACTAACTTATGAAACGTTTGTAAAACGAATGTTCACTATCAAATGTAGCTATCCACTATAGATACAAATTTTTTAGTTGAAATTTAATTTATAAAGTCAAACCAACTTCCAAGCTGTATGTGCCAGTAGTGTGTTCAAGAGGGGTTGATGGGGTCTTACCCCCCACCCTTGGGCCAGTATTCCTAAAAAAAAGAAGGCAAAATGAGAACCTAGTACTAAAAAGTATATGTAAGCCTCTCCCTTTTCAGAAATCCTGGGCATGCCACTGATATATACAATGTATTGAAATGCGTTTTCTTCCAACGGATTCAATCTGTACTTAACCACAAGCATGTTCTGGTTTCCAACTTTCTACCACATTAAGAACAAAACTAATGCATGTTCGGTCTCACTTTAAGCATCTCGAAGGTAAAAACAAAGAACAATTTGACGTTATCTACTGACGCCTTATGCAGTTGACCATGGTCCACCTCTTCTAAGAGGAATTTAACGAGACGAAAAAAAACAACATAGAATTTCCTCTAGACTCAGATTTGTAGTGTCATTTCACACTAAGGAATTCGAGGCAATTGCTTGTTTATCAACCTCTCACTTATTCCTGTGGCGCCTCATCTCCCTCTCGACTTTAATTTAGTACCAGCAAGAAGCGAGAGAGAGAGAGAGGAGGAAAATACCAAGGAGTCGGTGCGGTAGCTCACACCAAAGAGAAGACATTAATTCCCAGTCTCGAAGATTCTTGTTTGGCTTTGCCGTCTGGAAGTTTTTAATTGCTCTGCCCCGGCAATCCATTATTTTCTTTTCAAAACTTGGTCCCTCCCATCTTCCTTGTTTTTCACCCCTGCTCCGGACCTCTTCGTTTTTTTCCCACCCTTTTTTCCTTTCGGGATCCAGAAGTCATTTGTCGACAGTTGGACGTGCAATACGGTGCCTTAATCTTAAACCACAGCTACTGTGGGGGTCTGTGGCCTCATTACGTCCTAGCTTGTCAGGACGGGCTCCAGGGAATTTACCTGAGATATGCTGGTAGGTTTCCTCCGAGGGGTTCTTGTAAGAAAAGAATGTTCCACGCCTTACCCTCAGAACCAATGCCTCCTTCTTGTTCTTTACTGCCTTTCGGAAAGTGAAAGCAGGTCCTAGTGAAGAATAGCTATTGGTATTCGACAGAAACCACCCAAGAAGTGTATTATGCTTCTCCAATATATGCGGATTCAATGTGGGTAAGAATACCACTTACAAAGGCATTGAAGAGATGTAGATATCCATTTAACTAGCCCGGTTATCTAGCGACGTTTTTCTCATTTCCGCACATAATTCAGAACCATGTCTAGAGAGAACAAGAGAATCATTTCTTGTCTTCCATGATTGAAAGTTGGGAGCCACAACTTTGCATTAGCCGCCTCGTTGGCGTTGAGTAGATTTCTGACACTCTTGTTAAATAAGTTACGATTTGATTTGATTTTTGTTACTTAGCCTCGATTTACTGCCACATTTGGCTAATCGTGACGTTGAGGTTAAGTGATATGATGAAGGGACTCGCAAAGAACGCCCAGGTCAGAATTCGAAGCCAGGACCCCTGAAGCGCGATGTGCTAACCACTCCGCCACGAAGATCGGCCCTAAAGAAATTTCCAAAGCTCGAGTTCGGGCCTGATCATGGGCGTTCCAATGAAACTGTCCAATCATCAATTCTATCTGATGATAATTTATCCTCGTAGTCGCGATTAGCCAATAGTGACGGGAAAGTCACTCTAAACATGAAAACTGCAGAAAAGGACAAATAGCTTTACAATATTTATTGAATACTCCAATCATATTGATCAGTACCCTATTTGTAACTAACTCTTCACCACACTTCATTCCAGTAAAGCTATTTCTTGTCTTCTACTTGCATCGATTGGCCCGTGAGAGCCAAGTCCTACCTTCCGACTGCTGGCCTCGCTCTCATATACCTCAGCAGAGGTGGGAGATCATCCAATCAGTTACGGAGTGTCGTGTGGTCATTCGTAGCTCCTCAATTTCCTTACGATGTTGAGTGACCACTGGTCTCAAACATTGACCGAAATCTGAGGAGAAGAGGTGGTACGCTATCCCTCAAGAGACTCGAACCAGCGCTCTATGTAGCCCGAGCCCAAACCTTGGCGCCTTAACAGCAAAGTAAAAAATGATTGTTCTAATAATACAACAGGTGGAGACACTGGAACATAATAAATACGAAGCAGGGTTGTATGGTTGAGCATTCTTATTCTATTAAAGTTCTATTTCACAACTAATAAAAAGCATTGCGAAGTGTTGTTCGAGCTGTTTGGTTGGTTGTGCAAGACGTCTGCATGGCTACTGCAAACAAGTGACTGCAGAAGGTCGCAGACTGTGGTTGAAAGTGCGATAATTACTCTGGCGTCGTGCTACAGCAGTGGATGCGAAGGAACATATGCGATGCATAATCCTCGATTCCGACCGCATCCAGGTGCTTTGGATGTTGCTCGTTTAAAACTTAACCACTTTATAAGAGCCAGTGCTGGTAGCTTATAGCCTCATGTCTCAGTTGGTGAACATGCTGAGGCTTGTATTTGCAAGTTTATTAGCCCATATTGAGCTGCAGCTTTGCTATTTCACGTGTGTGCCACGGAAGCGTGACTGATTTAAGGCAATAGTTAGATATCGGAAACTGTAGTTAAAGTTGGACTACTTGAGTTTTTTGAGTTTATGTCTTAGGTCCACTTTTTTCACAGATAGGGTAATAGAGATTGGACCTATATTTTAAACTGGGATCCAAACCAAACCAATAAGTGCCTCCTCCACCGGGTATCGAACCAAGGACTCCTTGGTTACATGGCGATCGCTTTTCCACTACACCATCGAGGAATTATGTATGAACGACGTAATGATGAGATACAGTGACGAAGCGAGATTTTACAGAAAAAAAACGAAGCACGTAAACGACTGTGAAATAGGAGAGCATCGATTGTTAACAAGAACTCACATCATTCGAAAAATAATTCCTTGGAATCTTGGAGAACATAGTACAGGTAGCCTACTAAATTTCAAAACGTTTGCACGCAGTAACATTATCGTAGTCTCTGTTGATTCATTTTCTTTTCTCTTTTACTTCTTCTCTGCCTCCATTTCTATCTCACATCTCTCGGTGCTTGCCTCTATTCCCACGTTTCGCTTTCTCATTTACTGATTCTTCTCTTCCTCCCTCATTTTTCTGCTTTGCTTCTCCTCTTTTACATTGTGTTTTGCTCTCAACTCTCTTATTCTGTTGTTGTGTTTCGCTCATCTCTACATTTTTCTACTATTTTCCTCTTCCTCTCTCTTTGTCCTGATTCTGTGTCCCCCTGTTGTTCTCTCTCTCTCTCTCTCTCTTTCCTCTCCCCTCTTTCTTGTTGTTCTAACTCTCTTTTCTTAATTGATTGAATTAGGTTATTTTACGTTGCTTTTCTTCCAATTTTGGTTAATCATGTCTATGGAGATGAATGGTGATATGATGAGATAAAGGGACAATCAGAAACACCTATGGACGACACAAACATAATTTCTGCAGAGGACTACCCTGACCGCAGGTCTAGGCGCCAAAGCCTCGTTAGTCTGCAGTCAAGGGTGTACTACCAGGAAGACAGGTTGACATTTTGGAGGTCTTCTGAAAGTCGCACCTTACACTTCCCTCTTTTCTTTCTCTATTTCGTTCGTCTTTTTTTTCTTTCTCTGCTTCGTGATTTTTCTCCCTTTCTCTGTTTCTTCTCCTCTCCTTTTCCTTCTCTCTCTCACTCGTGAAATGTATTTTCAGTCATCGCCTTGTAATTAAAAGAGTCCAGGGTTCGATACTCGGTGGAGGCACATGCTGGTTCGAATCATACTTTAAATTGAAAGTCCAGTCCAGTCCCATTTAACCTGTCTATGCATAAAGTGGAATTCAAAACTCAACCTAACAATCAAGTAAATTCATCACTACTAACGGGGATAGCGGGTTCGAATCCGCCCTGGACATGGGTGTTCTATGTTTGTTTCCATCAATGTCATCAATGTCATCATAACTCACCCTCATGGTCACGATTAGCCAAGAGTGGAAGAAACGGGATGCTGAACAACAACACCAAAAAACCATCACCAATAAAGAAATACCATTATTTTCTTTGATAAGAAGAAGAATTCTTCAACGAATGATCGGACCACATACTATCTTCTTCGAGCAATGGGAAATTTCAGTAACGGATAACTCAACTGACGGACATCTACAAAACTAATACGTAGGTCCCGAAACAATGTACACCAGAAGACAAAGACCTGCCGTAAGGTCATCCTACGCACATTCTGATCTGCCAAAAGTATCTTTGTCAGCGTCTTCCTTCCGCTTGTAATTGATGACCCAGCAAGGGAAGACACACGTCCACCAAGACCACAGCTCTCCTTGTGGTAGCAATGACTTGAAGCCCGTCGATCCATCTTGCTTCGCCATTCGAGACGACCACGTCGGCGGTCGATGAGTATTTTATGATCGATAGTCGTCTTGGAATCTGAAACGGACCGGTGCTTGTTTCCCTATGCAAAATACTCGGAAACAATGGTGGAACAATGGAAGCCTTCAGTTCGAATGAGGGTATACAAGTAGATAATGTTGGTCATGCTTAAGATTACGACTTCTTTTATCCTTCTGATCTTCAGGTTGAATTGAACAATTGATACCCGTGTAGCATTGTTGGGATCAGCATTGGTCGTACCCAAAAGATTCTCAATAACCCAAGAAACAATCTTAAACTGCTTACTTATTTTTTACTTATAACTGAACGAAAACTGACTTGGTTTTATTATTTCGAATGTTAGTCTTAAATCAGATATTTTCTACTCAGTGACATCCCACGCACCCAGTCTCCTATATTTTTGTCCAGTTAAGGAGATAAACTTTGGATACATAAGATATGGTACATAATATGACTACATTGTTAGAAGTTCGCATGCAATGTTAATTGGACATGCTTTTAACTATACTTATTCTTATAATACTATTGGAGGTTAGTACTTCTATTTTGTTAATATGTTAATACTTCTATTCTTGGTTTCGAATATTGTTATAATATTATAATACACATATTATCATGGGCGTCCGGAAGGGGGGGCAAAGGGGGCCGTGCCCCCCTGGAAAATGGAAGTCAACCAAAAATTATATATTTTTCACATATAATTTCATTTGAGCTGCAATAATTCGTGTTAATTATTGCATGAATATGATACATTCAATTTTAAGCAATGTTTTTTTGAGGGAACAACACTATTATTGGAGAAAATGTGCCTTGTTTGCCCCCCTTGAAAAAATACCTTCCTTGCCCCTCCCTGGAAAAAATCCTGCGGACGTCCATGCATATTATGTGTATAACAAAAATAAATCTTTGTCATGGCCTGCTATATTTATAAACCTATGTATTTCGTATATGTATATGAATTGCAATTTTCTACTGTGGTTTGTCTGATGTGAAAGGTGTATGTATATTTATAATTTTCTGTGTTTACATGTGAATCAAATTATGAGAGTATATTATATTTTGAACATATTACATAATTTTATGGATGAGTTTAAGACAAGGTATGAATCTTAATCTCCGTCATATAAGAGAAGAGCTAAATAAATAAATACTCTGTTTTCGTAGCACAATACCATAAACCACGAGACAACCGAAGTGTGTTAACTTAATCTTGTTCCTGAAGTTACTTAGTTAAGGAATTATATAGGGTTTTCCAATAACAATGATATGATTTTGAAATGAACTGGCAACTATGCTTCAAATGTTATAACTGCCACTAGTTGTCATTTGTGTTTAGTATACTGTGACAATTCATCATGGTTAAATACACGCTTCAAGAACGTTTGGTCATTATCCAAAAAAAATATGAAAATAGACGTTCTATTGAACTTGAAACGGATCACAATTTTGGGCAAAAAATTATCTTCTCAGATAAAGCTCATTTCTGGTTAAGTGGATATGTTAACAAACAAAATTGTTGTTTTTGGTGTGAAAACAATCGACAAGAGATTCACGAGAAGCTCTTGCATCTGCAAAAGGTCGCTGTATGGTGAGGTTTATGGCACGGCGGCATCATCGGACCATTTTTTTTTTCCAAAACGAGGTAGGAGATGCAGTTGCAGTGACTGGTGACCGGTACCGATTGACGTTAACAGATTTTTTGTGGCAAAATTTAGATGAAATTGATTTGGAGGACATGTGGTTCCAACAAGACGGTGCCACATGTCACACTATTAATGCCACTATCGACGTATTGCAAGAACAGTTTGGTGAAACGATAATTTCAAGAACTGCAACTGTTAGTTGACCTCCCAAGAAGTTGTGATTTAACTCCTCTAGATTGCTTTTTGTGGGGTTATTTGAAATCTATAGTCTATACAGACCACGAACCCTTGATGCATTAAGATTGAACATCGAACGCTGCATTCGTGAAATTATGCCCGAGTTATTGCACAAAGTCATCGAAAATTGGGTTCATCGACTTCAGTAGTGTGCACGAAGTCGAGGTGGATACTTAAATGATGTGTTATTCAAAAAATAATGTAATAAACTATGCTTCAAAATAATATAAAAAAATTGGTTGTATCTGAAATAGTTTTCATTGTATTTCATTGTAAAATCATATCGTTTTTATTGGAAATCCCTATACAATTTTCTCCTTTAAAGGGTGACCCAAAGAAGGTAGCCGAAATACTTGGGTAATTGCACTTTCGGTTGCCTTCTTTTAGACCACACTGTATTACAAAAATGCTATTAAATATCAACACACTGACAGAGAGAGTGTGTGTCAGGAATACACACACAACGCGAGAGAGAGACAGGAAAGGTGAAGTTAAGTCTTAAGAATAAGTAACATATGAAAGCGTGCTATGTAAAAGTTGTGAATTTGACGAATCCTGGATGACTCACAATGCATGTTCCATTACTGATTTCATTACTCCATCATTATTGTCGCGATCAAGGAGCTAGAAAACCAACGTTCAGCAACGAAAATGGAAAATCAGACATGCAGTTGGCTTCCGGTCGCCCGCGAAATCCCACGACTTTCATCGAATTCGTTTCGCGCTAGAAATGTGGGAAAAATTTCACGGGATAATTGCAGGTCCTCTTTTCGATGCTTATCCAAAATCAAATTAAGCGTGTAATTGGCATTGGGGGGCTTTCTCTTTCCAGACGCTACGACCATTTATTTCGACGTTAAGTGGCAAAACGCACCGTGTTTCCAGGATACGGTGAGAGAGCATTTCCTCATCTCCTGTCGCTCAGAGGCAACGTGGCGAACCTTCCCGCCGGCCTCTGTTCTCAAAGAAACCCCATTCTCTACCCTGGAGGCATTTTGAAGATCAACGCCCGGTTTAATATTTCAGAAGAAGCGCATGAAAGAACAAGCCATGTTTCCGTTGTTTCTGATAACAAGATTCTTATTTATTTGTTTATTTACCCGGCCCGGATTTTTACTCGTTTTCAATTCCCAGGTGCGAAAACTGCACAGGATATCATCTCATGCTTTAGGTGGGTTCAGGACGAGACATGAGAACATAATGGTCGACGCGAGAAATAACGATTCGACAGTGAGCACGAGGGATATGGAGATAGAGTGTGCGTACGGAACAACAAAACTCCATTAGGCTTATAATTGATTCGTCCGTTTGGTTTTATCGCGAAATGGTTTCATAGAGTTGTTTTCAAAGGTGCCGTGCTGGTGGATCTCCAATTCCGAACATGTAAGTCAAGATAAAGCGCCACTTTTGAGGTACGTTGGATGCAGTTACCAACTGCGAGAAAAATGTAACAGCCAAGAATGGAACATTCTTGTACAGTACAGTGCTGACACGTTAGGCGTAAGGTCATGCTGCTTTCTGACTTGAGTAAAGAATTCTTAACCGACAGCAAATCAAGATTAGTAACTGCACCAGCTGGAATCCCTCACACAGAGATTCTAGGTTCGAATCGTGGGAAATATAGAGGTTTGCTTTGTTTATCTTTTCATTTCAACCGTTGTAATTAATCCGCACTGGTGAAAAAAGCGACGGAAAGTACCAAACGGAAAATATATATACACTGAAAACTACGTTTCCCTCACTGAAAGTATACAGCACCATTGCTTTCTCGTGTTGAAGCTACTCGAGTTTCGGTACTACCCAACAACATGAAGACAATAGCTAATCAAGATGAACAGACATGAAGTACTGGAAAAACAATATGCCAGTGTCCGTGGCGAGGTGATCAGCGTAATGTGCTGCGAAGTCAGAGGCCCCAGGCTCGAACTCTGCTCAGGCATGGATGTATCATTGTGTTTGATCCATCACCACTTCATCATTCACCCAAGACGTAGAAAAGGGACATAATATAACCAAAATAAGAATAGAAATTGATGCGCCCAATATGTTCAGATTCTTAACTTTCGAAAAACGAAAAGCACTTGAAATCCTGAAGATAATCCTTGAATAGCAGTTCTTTAATAGGAATGATACAGTCACGAACACTTCTGAGTTGTAACTACGCCATTGATTTCAATGGGATCATTGCAACCCAGAACTGTCCGTGACTGTACCAGGAGAAGTTTCAGTCTTCAAATTCGAGACGAGAGAAAGATCAACGTTTTAGAATCAAGACTAGAAGGAGTCCAGTCGTTATTTGGTTACCAAGGACAGACCGAGAACAATATAGACTTCTGTAAAATCGAGATGAGATCGACTTTCATTTATTACTAATTAGATGAATCATTATTTAACGTGGGTTTTAACTCTTAATTTAAATATTTAGATGAATTGCCACATTACACGGAACACAGATCAACTACTCTCCATAATGTGTGTGGTTTGTAGTGTTATTTAACGTGGGTTTTAACTCTAGTTTAATTCACACTTTCGTTGTTATTGATTGGAGACAAAAACGAGATACGAGAGAAAGACTTTCTCTTCGGGACAGACAAGCAACGAGACTGGAGTTTCTATGTCGTGACAAGACCGATAACGAGACGAGAGTGCAGTCTCGTTGCCAATTACACTCCTGACTCGAGAATTTGCACACAGTATGAAAACCTTCCTCGTTTCGTGAAACCACCATTCCCGCCCGGTGTGTCGATTGTCGACAACTTGTTCGTGACTTTTACAGCCTGTTGACGCACACCATCTTTAACGTGGTGCTGTAAGCAACCCACCCTCCAGAATATCCTGCAACGACAGCTACTTAGGCTAATCCACTCTTTGTCTTGGAAGCCTTAACAAGAATTTTGCGTGTAATGCCCATCATTAACAGGGACTCGCATAAGAGACAAGCAGACAAAGCGAGGATTGTTTTTATCGCGAGATGAAGAAGTTGCTTCGAGGGAAGAAAAAAAGTGGTCTGCTCCGATGAAATCCTCCGGGACTCCATTCCCACTTGCGGGCATGACCAAGGAACATTTCCAGTAGGGAGCTTCCAGATGAATTTGCACCTTGGTGGTCGAATGGTGTATAAACGCCCACTTTTGAAGTAATGCTTCGGTTTAAAGTGGCGATGTTTTAACGACGGCTCGTGAAGTATCATGCCATGTCGAAGGTCTGCTGATTGAATGGGGGAAGAAGGTTCATTTCGCCAGGTTGGTCTAAGGCCTTTATAATGTGTGTGGTTTGTAGTGTTCTTTGCGTCGTCTTTTAGGTAAATGGCCTGCTATGTCTCCTAGAGTTCAGATACCATCTGCCTAGTAGCATCCAGTGTTGCGGTCGAGTCGCAGCTGTTTTCAGCCTAACTAAAAATATTTCAATTGACAACAAGTCCATTGCTCAGTGAAGGATTTGTAATTACAACACGGTTGATTTTATCTCACTCACTATAGCGGATCTATTAAAGTATGCACTGGATCACTGCAGTGATTGATTGAATTGATGTATTTCATTTAGCTCTTCTGCCACTTTTGGCTAATCGCGAATATGTGGATGTATGATGAAAATATGAAATCAATAAAGGGTCGATTAGAAGGATGTATAACAACGAATATGAGTTCTTAAGTCCAACTTATGCACAGAAAGGTTAATCAGAACTGGACTTACAGTTCAAAGTTGGATCCGATCCACTATGTGCCTCCATCGGGTATCGAACCCGGAACCCCTTGATTACAAGGCAACGACGTTACCACTACGCCATCGGGGAGGCCCATATTGACGAAACAACACAAGATCCACAGAGGATTGTACTGACTGTGAGTTCAGAAGCCAGAGTTTCGTTAGTCTGAGAAATGCAGGCCAGAGTGTAGTGTGTGGAAAGAAGGTTGACATTGGCGTCAAGTCTTACACCCCACCACTGCAGTGTTGTTAACAAAAATCGAGTTACATACAACCCGTTGGTTGCATGTTTATTGGGTTACACACAACTGAATTTTGCCTTCACAGGGAATGAGCCATGGGACTACTGATTACACTAGACAAATGGCAAATCGCCTCAATTTCCCCATCCTCAAGTCGGTCACGTTTGATGTAACTTCTTGCTCAGTGTATTCTCGATTATCTTTGCAACTAGAGACGAGAGACACTAGCGGCTACTCCGAAAAGGAGCTACGGGCTTTCCACACCCAAGGCAGCTACTATTTGCTTCAAGCAGCTCACCAAATTTCCTTGATGATGCTGGGCCAACACCAACATTTTGGAGATCCCATCGGGCTTTGAACCTGTAGCGTCAAACATTCAGTTACTCTGGAGCCGACTTCATTGCAATCCACTTGCGCAATTTATATCAGAGTTGTTTGACAAACAATGGGTTTCACAAATGGAAAAATACCTCATTGTGACGTGATCTTTTGACAACAGTTATCATCGGGGTTTTGTTTCAATCACCTAGTTGAAATCTTTCGATTGGAAAAGTCACACCTGTTGAATAAGCTGCATGTATTGCTATTTTCACGTTAACTTAATAACAAGTCTCATATACCCACTTCTCTACGTCAGCTTTAATGCCTTCATTTCTAAAAACGTTTAATTTATTATGATAACAGTATAGTAACAATATTATTGAAATCTTATGAGAAGCGTGAGTAAATTACAAGCTGCAGAACTCCTACAGTATTGCAATTTTTTGATTTTCACAGAGCCTAGTCTTAATAACAACTACCTAGATGTCGTGTTGTTACTGACTACATAAAATAGTGTTCCATTCCAGCACAAGTAAAGTGCTCTATTTTGCGCTGTTGGCAAAATTTTCCCCTCTCTATTTCTTCTATATGTTTTGACTTTCTGCAACTTACAAATTTTACCACTCCTATTTTGGTTTTCCTATCTTCAGTAAACCAGCATTGCATACATTAAATTTCTTAATATAAACTTTAATGTTTAGGTTTTATTTCAAACTTCTTGCATTCGTCGAAAAAAATTTAGGGTTTTTTCAAAATTGCCTACTTGAAAAGCTATTTGAGGAAAAATAAATTCAATCAAAATAATTGAAATCTAATGAGTGCATCTCGTTTGTTCTTAATTTAACATTTTACCAAGTAAATATAGAGCAAAGATTGAACTGATCCGCACTGAAAGTCTTCTCGAATTCTGGCCTCACACGACCACATGGAAGAAGCATTTGGTCATTTCGTTATTCTCTTAGGGATGGCTACTTTAGAAATACACTTCTTGCTTCCTTCCCCTTCTCTGTCGAAACAATTGTTTCCGCGCTGCCCACCACACCACAAAAGCCATGTGCGTGGACGCCGAGAATATGATCACCGTCTACTTCATTTTCTCATGGCTCCCATTTGGTTTTTAAAGTCTGGGAACTTTTTGTCCTCACCACACGTATGGCTACAGTCATTAGCTAGTCTATGTTTATGTGCTTTGGAACTTAAAAGGGAGAGAGAAGGGAAAAAAGGGCATTTGCAGACAAAAGTACAGAGAAATCGTCACGAATAAAAAGAACTTAAAGACTTCTGCACCCACTTTTGGAGCTCGTCTCAAAGCAAATCTGTCTGCCTTGTTTTTTTGTGCATAAACGACGCTTTATTTCTGCGCTTATGGTAAAAGAGCTGCTGACCTTCCCTGTCGTTTTTGGTATTAAGCGGAAGTTCAGTCTGGCAGACGCTGAAGAGACCATTTCTTGTTGTATGGACATGGAGACTTTTGGAGGTCCCAGAGGGTCATCACGGCAGCGGCGTGCCAAACGATTGTAAGGTGCAAAGAAGTGGAGGATAAGAAAAAAGAGAAAAGACATTACGTCAGCCTGAGCACGGACGCAAATTGACCGCTTAGTGGAAGAAGCGACAGGTAGAAGCACTTGCACGGTTACTCATGCGTGTCAGTCAGCTTCTTCAACATCTATCTCTCTCTTCCGTCATACTGAAATTGAATTGTCGTCGCTATTCTTAGATTCTGATGGTACAATTGTTGGCTGTTCAATGTTTCTGAGTCACGTAAACCGTAACAGAAAGGTTACAAGTGTCAATCACCATCTACCCTCTTTAGAAACCATCACTCTCATCAATTTTTAACAAATGGCCCTCCTAGATGGCACAGAGGTAACGCCGTTGCCTTTTTATCAAAGACTCCCAGCTTCTGGAGGCACATAGTGGTTCGGATCTCACTTCAATTTGTAGGTACAGTCTGATTACCCTATCAGAGTATAAAGTGGACATAAACACAATTTTTATCAAACACCTTCCCCGTTCTAATCTTTTCTATTAGCGTCTCGCCAAATTTATCTTCGACTTTGTGTCTCTTGTCCCTTCTTTGTTACCTGTCTTTATCTTTTCTCTCCCTCTTTACACAGCCGTAATCACAACTCAACTAAAGCTCTCGCCACGAAAACAGTCCAGTCAAGGTTGGAGTTCCCCCTTCCCTCCTCCACACCCCTGCCCCTCCAGGGTTGCCACACTTTTTCTAAGATGCTCAGTCGACACTTCGCGCGTTGAACGTATGAGGTTGATTTCGTCTTTTGAAATGTTGCTTATCGGCAACACTGTAGGTGTTTGCCTGACCTTGACTGGACTGTTTTCGTGGCGAGAGCTCTTGAAGGTTTCTACTACTTTCGATGTCGTGAATTTTCCCTTCAGTTTCTTATTGTGCTTGTCCCTCTCTCTGTCTTTCCCCGTGTTTATCCTTTTCTCTTCTTTTACCCACTGCAGTCATGTCTTTTGGCTTTTATTTTCCTCTGTCTGTATTGCTCTCCACCTCTCTCTGTAACGATATCTTCTTAACACATTCCTTCACTTTGCTCCGTAGTCTCTTCTCTCCTTTCCCTCTTTCTACTAGTGATGGGCATTAGTCGACTAATATTAGTCGATTAGTCGATTATTAAAACCATCGAAAAAATTATCGACTAATGAAAATTAGTCGACTGAAAAAATTAGTCGACTAATATTAGTCGAATTAGTCGTTCGACTAATATTAGTCGAATTAGTCGTTCGACTAATATTAGTCGAATTAGTCGTTCGACTAATATTAGTCGGATTAGTCGTTCGACTAATATTAGTCGGAAACATTCCGACTAATATTAGTCGGAAACATTTCGACTAATATTAGTCGGAAACATTTCGACTGATTTCAGTCGGGAACATTCCGACTAATATTAGTCGAAATGACCGAACATGTCTCATTTCCAGACGAACAATCGACTACTTGAGCAGAGGGCTTATTGTCAAGAAGGGAAGCAAAGCAGGTAGGTATTTCTTGGAAAGGTCAGTGACTGGAATCTTTTATCCCTTGATGCCGCGACAGAGCTGGTATGCAAAGGGAAAGCTGACCCTGCTGTAGCTCTACCCCCCCCCCTACCTCCAGGAGCCGATGCCTACCGTCATTCATGTCGCTATTTTTGTTTTCTCTGAAGGGATACACATTCATAGTTCCGAGAGTTTCTTGGTATTCACAGGCCAGTGCACATTGTTGGTGCAAGAAAGACACCGCAACATTTTAAAAGCAAAACTATCCATTTCTGACCTTCAGATGGATTAGAGGGTTTATGATAAATGCATTTTACTGGAATGGAAATATTCTTAAACTTAAAAAACCGATCGAATATAAGAAGAGAGTTTACAATCCACCAGCTCTGATGCAAGGTAAGGTAAAATTAATTTAATTAAAAATAAACATTAATTATGTTCGTGGGGCAAATACTAAAATATACGCTGTCCAGAACGATCTCAAACTTGCTGCAGTCGCTAGATGTTAATTTACCTTTCTGCCCCTTATGGGGTACAAATTTGCCAGCAACATCGGTGGCAGAGCGCGCAGGGTGGTTCATTCACATTCACGCCTTTTACGGCTCCGGGTTCGAATCCTGTGGTGGACATGGGTGTTTCTTGTAAGTTTCCACTCATCCATTTCCTGTAATCACAATTCATTCTCATCATCCCGATTAGCCTAAAGAGGCATAAAAGCGATGTAAAATGAGGATAATAATAAAGAAAGATAGAGGATGAATGTCACTTTGGGTAACCACGACGATGAGGACGAATTGATCAAAAAGAACATCCATGTCCAGCCTAATACTCAAGGGGTGGGGCAATGGGGTCATTTACCCCCTCCAACTATGAAATGTTTTAATATGAAGCTGTAAAACCTACGAAAATAACATTGACGATTTTTCAGATTTTGCAAGAAATTCGATTTTATTCTTACATAAATGAATGGGTTGTTCGCGAAGCGAGATAGGCTCCAGGACTCTGCAGTCTACAATATTTGGTTATTTTATAATTTTAGTATTATAACCTTTAAAGGCCCGACCCTGTGGCCGAGTGGTTAGCACATCGCGCTGCGACGCCAAGGGTCCCGGGTTCGAATCCTGGTCGGGCTTGGTTGTTTGTGAATGTCCATTCATCAATTTCATCATTTCATCACTCATCCTCATCTTCGCAAATTAGCCAAGAGGCACAAAACGCGAAGTAAAATAAATTAAAATAAAAATAAAAAAAAGCATAACCTTTAAAGGTTTAATTGATGCATATCTATCAGACGCCCGGATTCAGCCCAGAGTGTCCTTGTTTTAAATCCCCGTCCCGACTTTCTTCGAACTGCATTCACGATGAAAAAATGTCTTTTTTTTTTCATTTAATTATTTATTGAAATTTCCAGTACAGCAGAAGCCATTTTAAACCGGAAAGAAACAACAGTAAAAAGTACACTGGTGTTAAAACGAACATATTAAACACTAAACAAGACAAAAAAATTAAAAAATTATAATAAAGAAAAGAAAATAAACAAAATATAAATAATAAACAAGACAAGACAGTACCAAGGTAAACAGATTATTTACACAATGCATTACTTATGTACAATGTTTTTCAAGTTGGTGATAAAAGACGAATATGCAGTGAATATATCTACTTGGTTTGAGATGTTGTTGAATTATTTCGGTAGCCTTTGGAATATTGAACGTTGTATGAGCGAGAGTCTGGGAGTTGCAGTGTGGAAAGTTTCCTTGCTCCGTGTTTTATGTCTGGGCACTCTGAGGGAGAGTTCGTGGAGTTCAGACATGCTCTTCATTATAAGTATCATTGCTATCACATACTTAATTTAAAAATATATCATTTTCTATACATCTAATTATCATGATTGGTTAATTGATAGTCAAACATAGATGGTTTTGATTGATTGATTGATTGATGTTTTAAGTCCACTTTATGCACAGAAAGGCTAATCGGGACTGGACCTACAGTTTACAGTGGAATCGGAACCACTTGTGCCTCAACCGGGTATTGAACCTTGATTACAAGGCAAAGACGCTACCACTGCGCCATCGGGGAGGCCCTCAAACATAGATGGGATTGGGTGCCAAAACTTGAGGGGAGGGGGAGGATTCTATCTTGATTGACAAGGCTTAACACTATGAAAGCATAATATTTCATCTCGCAATCGTCGCATTAACGCATTGACGCATCAGATCACGAAACCAGTTAGAGCGACACATGATCTTTGGACGCAGAGAATTATTTTTTTAAGTAAGTACTTCGCAACATTAGTAAATTTTCTCACATTTAATATTAGTCGAAATAGTCACACGATTAATTTCAGTCGAAATCGACTTTACGAACTTTACGTAAAAATTTACGAATATAATGAATTCTATTTCGTCCTTACATAAAAGAATGGGTTGTTCGCAGAGAGAGGCAGGCTCCAGTCTGCCATATTTGGTAATTGTACCCAGGTAGTTTTATAACAATTGATGCAAGTCTACCAGACATCCACATTTTTTGGGACAGTCAAATCTTTTTAATCCCTGTCCCGAGTTTCTTCTAACTAACCGTCGCACCCTGCTTTTTCAGTCAAAAAAATGGTTTATAATCTCTCATCTCGTAATCGTCGCATTGGTGCGTTAGAGAACGAAACCAATTATAGTGGCGCATGATCTTTCGACACAGTTTCGCAATACTCTGGTAAATTTTCTCAGGTGTAATATTTCGACTATAATGCACAAATCAATAACAACTAATGTCTTACTTTTTTGATTCATACCGAAAAAAGGCTTACTGTCACAAATAAATTATGTTTGTCGTTTTAGACTATTCAATTTCAACTTATTCGCTAGTATTTCATTCATCCTAATATTGCACCAAAGGCAGTTTACATCGTAATAAATAATTTTTAACTGATCAGAACTATATTTTTAAAAGCTTCACATAATGGTCACACCCCTTTAAAAATTTCGACCAATATGTGTTGGATAGTATGGGAGCAAGAACTCGCCTCCACTGTTGATTAAAGGAAATTTGAAAACACTGTTAAGGAATACAGTACTATTAGAATACTATTAGAATACTTCTAAGCATATATGTAAACATCAAACATGAAGCTGTACGACGTATGCGAGGTATCTATCAGTGAGATTGATTTGTTCCGTTACTTTAGATTTTAATGTAGCATCTCTATAATTGTATGTCTAACTGTAATACTACTATAGTAAAGTTATCGGTCACATCTGACACTCCAACAAACAACATTTCGCATCTTTTCTTTGTTCCAATTAGGATTTGTCCCCCCCCCCCTCACCCAAGACACATGATAATTCCCGTCTATGGGCCTGCCTATGTCTTCTTTACGTCTTTATTTGAAGCCGGAACCTTGATGGTGACTGACATCGTGAGTACACAACTCAACGTTTCGGGCCACAGAGACTGTTCTCAATGTTCTCATGCGTGACCTTGTAATGAAGAGATCCCGGGTCTATTCTCTGTGCGCCTACACACACACACACACACACACACACACCCACACACACACACACACACACATATATATATATATATATATATATATATATATATATATATATATGTGTGTGTGTGTGTGTGTGTGTGTGTGTGTGTGTATAAACATTCGTTTATAAACAGTCCAATTTAGCCTGGCTCAGCTCAGCACAAGAGTGGAGGAATTTGAAAATAATAAGAAAAATATATATACTGCTGGACAAAAAAAACCGGACACTTGCATTTTTTGTGATAACGCATAAATTCTGATTCGAAGGCTAAGTAAATGTTGCAGAAATTATTGGAAATAAGAAATCCTGAATATATTCAACAGAAAGCAAATTAAAATTTATTGTTAATAAGTTAAATTAGAACATAAACGAAAGTTACAGAAAACTACCAAAAAAAATCTTAGCAATATATTTTTTTTAATATTGTTAACTGGTACTGGTGGGGTCTAATAGCGGGTGTTACCTCCCCTGCCATCAATTACAGCTTGTAACCGCCGTGCATACTTCGAATAAGGTTGGCAATCACTTCTTGGTCCAATTGCTCCCATTCTTCTTGAATAGCACGTCTTAGCTCTTCAATTGTTTCTGGAACTATTGCGCGGTTTCTGATATGTCGTTTCAGTTGATCCCAGACGTGCTCTATCGGATTTAGGTCCGGACATTGTGGTGCCCATTCTAATCGCGTAATCGCAACTTCGTTCAAGTACTCCGTGACAATATTCGCAACGTGAGGACGCACATTGTCATGCATAAAAACAAAGTCCGGGCCTATGAATGGTGCATATGGTACTACATGATCTTCCACACATTCTGTAATATACCTGCAAGCTGCCATTGCCTCATTATCTACAAGAACCAACTCTGTACGTCCTTGTAAAGAGATACCTCCCCAGACCATGACACCACCACCTCCAAAGGGTGTTATTTCAACGAAACAACATTGTGCATAACGCTCATTAGGTCTTCTATACACATGTTCAAGCCCGTCTGATGAACGTAGGTTGAATTCTGACTCATCAGAGAATAAAACCTTTTCCCACTGCTCCACATTCAACGTAAGTGTTTTGTAGAAAATGCCAGTCTTCGCTTCCGGTGACGTGCTAACAACCTGGGACCTGCAGCCGGCCTCCGAGATGATAAACCACTTTCATTCAGTCTTCTACGAACTGTTCGTGAAGAAACCACAGTTCTATGAACATTTCTCAAATGCTGTGCCACAATATTTAAAGTCGTACGACGGTCTCTTAAGACTATGATACGCATTAAACGATCTTCCCGTGCTGTTGTGCATCGTTTCTGACCAGAACCCGGTCTTCTACCATAGGAACCGGTTGCGTCATACCGTCTGAGACCTTCATGGATAGTACTTCGTGCTATATTTAGCACCCTAGCAATATAGGGTACACTACGACCATCATCGCGAAGAGCTACTGCTTTTACACTACCTCTTCACGTCTCATTTTCAATTTTCAAGCTAGCAGCAAACTTACAATACACTTGCAAGAAAAATACCAGCAATGACAATGTCAATAATATATGTTACTATGGTTACTATGAACCAAAATTCATGCCTCTCTAGACATTAAACAAAATAACATCAACAGGAATTGAAAATCAATAAATTAAAACAAAATTGCATGAAATTAATTTTGAGCCTACTAAGTGTTCCAAATAAGTAAATACGAGTAAATAAATAAATAAATAGATAAATAATAAACGGAAAACTGTGGAAAATGTTCAATAATGAATGTTCAATTGTTCAATACTTAACTGAGAGCGTAATTCATAAGTAATTGCAATTCAGATGTCAAATATTAAGGTGTCCGGTTTTTTTTGTCAAGCAGTATAGTTCCACTTTGACTAATATTTGTCGTTAACGACTGATTCGACTAATATTAGTCGAAAGACTAATTCGACTAATATTAGTCGAACGACTAATTCGACTAATATTAGTCAAACGACTAATTCGACTAATATTAGTCGAACGACTAATTAGTCGAAAAAATTAGTCGACTACTTTTTCGACTAATATTAGTCGAACGACTAATTCGACTAATATTAGTCAAACGACTAATTCGACTAATATTAGTCGAACGACTAATTCGACTAATATTAGTCGAACGACTAATTCGACTAATATTAGTCGAAAAAGTAGTCGACTAATTTTTTCTACTAATTAGTCGATATTTTGTTTCGACTAACGACTAATTAGTCGATGGTGGAAATTAGTCGATGGTGCCCATCACTACTTTCTACACCTCTGTTCCATGTCTCCTTCCCCTGATTTTCTTTACGTATGTCCATATTTCTGCCTTTCTATACCCCTCTATTTCCTCTCTGTAGCTGCATCTATTTCCCTCTGTCTCCCTGCCATAAAAATCAATTCAATAATTTTAATAAGCTTGAAACTTTTGTCTCCACTTTGTTGCATGTGCAAAACAGTTAAGGTAAGATAAAATTCTGCGTACATATACACTGTGACATAAAGGCACATTTACGGGATGTAGGGTAGGAGGACTCCATACATTCTAGATCTCGGCCATTTTGGAGGTGATGTGTTCAGCACCGTCCGCCTTTAGCTCCCCCGAAATTATTCCAGGTACCCATTGATTTGAGGCTGGGTGAGTCCCAAAGCCGCTTTATGTGGGGTAAAGGCCGCAAAAATTCCGCTTTTAGATCACCCAATCCTGGAATCGAACCCGGACCTTCCGTGTGGTAGTCAGATGCCCTACCGACTAGACCACTGCGGCTCTTTATGACGTATACGACATTCTTGAACAACGTCACAATTATTGTGTGTTAGCATGCGCCATATCAACCTTATTATGTAACGATTTGGAAACCATTTCAATATTAAATTACAATATAGAACACGGTGACAAAATTGCGCATAGAAAAATAAAAATCGCCCATAAAATGCCAAACTTCGTGGATAAAAACTTCAAAACGCAATAAAAATACAAATTTGTATTTCAGGTTTTGTTTAATGTACTGCAATAGTGTTTTACCAAACAGTTTAATTAAATAGACACTAAAGAGAAACGTAGATAATAACAATTTTCGATGCAAAGCAAGATGATGTTTTCGGTCCACTTACAGGGGCGCCGACTTGTAAAAAATATTGGGAGGGGGGCTCTGATCACTGAAATAAATTAATTAATGACTCACTCACTCCCTTTTTTAAGTTTTGGCCTCAGTGTTCGGAATCTCGTAAAAGCCCATGAATTCCTCAAAAATATTAATATTTTCATTTACAGTTCGAATGCAAAATGTCAATTGTTCACGGATCGATATGTCAATAGTTTCGTCAACCATAATAGCAAAATATTCCTGACTTGTAATATCTGCTACCACGGAGCGCAAATCAGATCTTCCTAATATATCAATGATCTCGTTCTGAATGTTATGCGAGAGCCATTTGTAGCCCGAACGTCCCATGCACGCCCCTAGTTCATGCACATCGTCTTTTGAAACTCTTTTTAGTAAAAATGGTAACAATAATTATATACTTAGTATATAGCAATAAGTCATGTGTTTTGCTGTCTCTGGTCATAGCCCCCCTTCCCCCAAAGTTGATGGTCTAGAGCATTTCAAATGTGTATTTAAAGTTAAGTTCATGTGGCACAATTCAGAGTAAACTTTACAAGAGAAGCAAAATTATTTGGAGGCTCTGCCCCCACATCGATAACATTGGGGGGGGGGGGGCTCGAGCACCCCGCAAGCCCCATGGAGTCGGCGCCTGTGTGTGTCTACGGTGATGTGTGTAACAAACAGGAAATAATTTCAACCTTCAACAAAAGGGAATTGAATTTAACGTATCTTTTAGAGTCAATTATACTGGTACTTTGAGCTATTCATTTACAGTTTTCGTATATTTTGCAAAAAAATGCAACAAGTTTCAATTTCTTGGGGCAATGATTAACAGGTATATTTGAATGTATACATTTGTCTCAACATGTTTCTATATTTGAATTTATTTCATTTAAATATTAGAGAAGAGAAGTACCAACTTCCATTTTTTCGAGAACAGAATTTAACTGTACATTCGTACAACACATCTGAAGTGTTAAATTATACCGAATAAACAAGCGCAACATTGTGCACACCCTCTTGTTCTAGAATATCAAGTACACATGAAAAACTAAGAAAAGCAACTAGTGACCTCTACTTGCAGGCAAGTTCTTTTCTACGAATCGAAAAGACCAGGTGAATAATGTAATAAATCACGAAAGAAAATATGAATATTTCCTTTCCGAATTATACAGGCAGGGGCTGTAATTATAGGATAGATCCGCTGCGCATTAACACTTATAAATGTTGAATTCCCTGGGGATTGTAGGAAATGTACGCAAGACGAATGTGTGTCGTTCATCATATAATCACTCACAAGGAAGTGCGATGAAAGCGTCATTGTAGTGTAATTCATTACTAGGGCCAGGTGAATCTTATAGCGTCCACGTGAATGTACAGGTATTTCCGGTATTCAGTAGCTACTGAACAAGCTATATATGGAGAAACTCTTCTCTATGATCACAGAACGTCAGTGAAGAGAATACACACAGTTGAGACTGCTTTATACGTAACTCAGTTCAAAAAGTGTTAATTCTATGTTATACGTACTAATTTTCATAAATTGCAGTTGATTTGTACGTAACCAAGCTACAACAATGTCACAGAAGTGACAGTTGCTACTGGTCGGCCACGGAGAATAGAAAGAGAAAAATTTACACGCTTTAACAGAAAGTAAAATTTATACGGGAAGTGGTTGCTGATCCCTTTAACACTAAAACTAAAATAGCTGCAGATTAGGCATCGCTTACACCACACTTTGCACAGTCATTAGAAAAATAAATGCAATTTTAGACGATTTTTTTTTTAAAATTGGGTAGTAAAACTATGGGTGACTACTGTATGAGTAGTGCTTCAGTTTCAAAGTATTCACTTATAAAGTGACACATGCAGTTTATTTAAGAATTAAACTTCTTGATTCGTTAATTTTCCACTTTATGACAGAAGTAACCTGTATTACGTATATCTTGTTCCTCAAAATAGATACTATCCCAATATTTTAATAATGATATGACATTGTATCTAAATCTGATTTGTAGGTAATTCTCAGTTATACGTAATATTTGGTCTTCACCTTGACATACGTTTAACTCGGTTTAATTGTACGTACCTACCGAGAAAAATAAACTTTGAAAATTGAAGGTTTGAAGTTCCTGTGTGGTCAAAAGGTCGCGATCCCGGATTCGATCATCGAAGAGAACTTTCAAATTGTTGACGGCTTCCCAACTTTGTGTTTACAATTGGGGAGCTCTAAATCAGCAAACTTAGGGTACAGAAAGCGAGATAACATGGGTGACATGATTCGTAACATGGGTGACATGATTCGATTCTCTTAGCACAAGTCACGTAACGAAAAACTGATTGACAGAACTGGAGTTAATCGCGTTAATTGAGTTAATCGCGACGATGAAGTTGAATGATAAAGTGGAGAATTGGACCAACTACGATAAATGCATGCCTTAACCAGGATTCGAAACTAGGACCTATATCTTGGAGGCAGCTTTCACTGACAACTCCTTCCACGGAGGCTCGCATCTGGCAGCTCATACGACTGTCCATTGATTGATTTATTGATTTGCTATATTTTACTTCGCCTCTTGTGCCATTTTTGGCTAATTTGTGAAGATGAGTGATGAAATTGATGAATGGCCACTCACTAACATCCATGCCCAGGCCGGGATTCGATCCCGGGAGCCCTGGCGTCGTAGCGCGATGTGCTAACCACTGGAGCGGGCATATAGGCTATATGCCGACTGTTGAGTTACGCACTTTTGTTTTACATGTATTTTCAAGATTTATCTGCTTTAAGTTAAAAATGGTCAGTAATGGTTCACTGTGAGTGAATTAACTGATCCAAAATCAAACATTGTACATTGCAAATCCAACATCGGACATTTGGGGAGCTACTTGAAAATAAGTTTCAAATTCCGATCTGGAATTGAGGACACGATGTGCGCACCATGCGTCTTCCAGTGCTCGAAGTACGGAGGGATGCGGGGAGGATGATATCAGCCCAGATAGCAAAAATCTCGCAAAACATCCCCTCAAGGTGTCCCATAGGAGCATCTTCCCAGCTAAATGGGTCTCCCGATGGAGCAGTGGTAACGCCATCGTCCTGCAATCAAGGAATCCCTCGTTCGATACCCAATAGAAGCACTTCGCAGAGTGGTTCGGATTTCGCTTAAAAACCGTAGGTCCGGTCCCGATTCGTCTATCTGTGGACTCAAAACAATAATTCAACTCCCCAGCTAAACCATCACTTCGGCTGCTGATGAAAATAACAAAAGACAAAATGGTTAGCAGCCCTTGGCCCTTGAGGTCTGTTGCAAAATTGAATTTAGTTTAGTTCAAGGTGTCTGGCATGATAGTTTGTCAGACGATCTTTTACACTTTAACCTTGAGTAAATAAGATTTCAGGACCCAATTGGCCATTGCTACTGCAGAATATTAAAGCGTTTTTTCTTAGGTA
Source organism: Lepisma saccharinum (assembly GCF_977018435.1). Taxonomy (NCBI): domain Eukaryota; kingdom Metazoa; phylum Arthropoda; class Insecta; order Zygentoma; family Lepismatidae; genus Lepisma; species Lepisma saccharinum. The sequence goes on along the minus strand of NC_139231.1, from coordinate 126,904,710 downwards.
TTTTATGATTTAAGAACGACCGATAAGACATACATAGAACGAATTAACTGGTCAGTTTGAAGTCGGCAACCGATTTGTCTCTTCAAAGATCATGGTCCATTAATCAAGATTTTATTTCCAAGTCATTTGTATGATACGAAGAGCACTTCTGATCCTTCAAGACACGAGTCATGCTCTTCAACATTTCAATCTCGTTGCCGCCTCAGATCCGGCGACTATATCACGGCAATCCATCGCACTGTGACAATGGTCCCTGAACAGGTTCTAGAAGAATCGAATTGGCACTTCATTATCAAGGAGGGAAGCACTCCGCGGTGATTTGTCTTGCTTGCAAAATGACGTCGTGTTGGATTTCGCTCTCGGCTCGGTGACAGATCGAGCGATCCTGCCACGGAGGACAAATGACCGGGGCAATGCCGATCGCGTTAAAACGCACCGGCGCAGCGACTTCATTTACATATCTCATAGCCTGCCATTTCTGGGTTTGTCACCGTGTAAGGTTGAACGCAATCTTTGTGCATTGGCTGCAGATTGGCTGACGGGACTTCTAGCAGTTAAGGCTAAGGGTCTCGGGTTCGAGTCCCGGCCTGGCCATGGCCTGTGAGTGTCCCATCATCAATTTCATCATATCATCAGTCATCCTCATCGTCGCAATTACCCAAAAGAGGCAGAAAAGGAAATAAAAATCAAACCTTACAGCAGTAAGGAAGGAGAACATCTATAAATAATCAGCAGTGGCGACGATTAGGGGGGGGGGGGTGGGCTGGGGGAAGTTGTCCCCCTACTTTTGCCACCAGACTATGTCCTCTTATTGCTAAAATCTTGTCTTACCAGGAAATAAACTGTCCTTGCCCCACCCCCATCCCGGTTTTAGCATCCAATCATTTACTATTAACAAGTCTTCAATCAGCATAGACCATAGGGGCGGAGTTTGGGGGTGGGGAGAGTCAATTTCTGCACCCCCATTCCTCAAGCAGAACGTGCATTAAGCAGGCTTTAGACGAAAGCATTTCCTTTAACATTTTTGCTAGCATAAATGCTACGTAAATGCTTCCAAAAAATCTTATAGCATATAGTACTTTAAACGGAATCATTTCATGTAAAATATCGGTAAGTTTTTGCGATTACAATGTATAATATATACAGCACGAAAGACACGTCGAGTTACACCATCTATGGCGAGTTCACTTTGTTTACAATTGAAATAACTAAAATGTTCTTCCATACGTGTACAGTAAACACTATAAAGTATGTATTTAAGCAGCACCATTGATTTGTACTTAAAAACATTTAATAGGAAACGTTATTAATCTCGGTTGAATAGTTATCGTGTTTGAAAAATGTCAGGTGATACATTGTTTACATCTCACGCGGCCGCCATTACATCTGCACTCGTGACCTAGAGGTCGCTTCTGATTGGTTATGCTATGCAAAATCCTACGGAAATAGAGTAGGTTCTATCCTTGAGAAATGACATCAAATATAGAAAGCCAATTTGGGATAAAGCTAGAAGGAAGTACTTGTACATTAGAATTATAAGTTTAGACATGGAACATTGGCGTAAATGCTTTCATGTCTTCCTCCTGTTACTCAGTTTTAATAGTGGAGATATTGTATTCCCTGAAGGCAGATATACAAATGAATGTGTATGACTATAACTAAATGGTATTCGAAATTCAATTTACCAATTTCTCAACAAAAACTTTCTTTGAATACACAATAAGCAATAGTTCGATAACGGTTAAGTTAAAATGCATTTAAAACATGCACGTATAATAATGCCCAAACGATGCGAATGGACAGGATAATTACATAGTGTTAAATTGACACAAACTTCTCGATTTAGGCAACAATTTTAACCGTAAATAGATTAAGAGCGAAATAAATGATTTACGTTCACGAGTGCTGACATCTATACTGCAATTGGATGAGTGTATTTATTTAGTATAGCAGTGACGTCACTCCTCAGACAGATTCATTGTCACCATGTGAAACCATGTATTCATCGTTATTTTTCTCAAAAATTTAAGTAAATACTTCTTTCTACACTTAAAGAGGGCTGGGCGTAGGTGTTCGCTACGTGATGCCTACACTTACTATTTATCAAAAATTAAAAATATATGAATAAGTATCAAATTAAGGAATTAAACAAATATGAAATCTTAATTTACATGTATATTAATTACAGTCATAAAAATATATTTTCTCTGGTTTCTTGTTCAAGTCCACGTTACGCTTAAATAGGCTAATCAAGCCACCGGGGGCGGGAATCGAGCCCGGGACCCCTTGACTAGAAGTAGGAAGCTCATTTCATCACTGGTAAAGAAGTTTCGGAAATACAGTCAAAATTCATCGAATTGCAGCCTTCAAGGAAAGGGATTAGCTACAGAGTTCGTTACATTGTATCTTCTTTACGTAACAGAACGTCAATGGGTGAGAAATACAAAATATTTCCGAAGATATGGGGTAAAAACCAGGCCTGTCGTTCGAAGTTTGCGCTAACGAAAACCTGTCCTTGTTCCAAGTCGCACCGAAGGAAGGACGTTGTAGTTCGCAATTCCGCCGCTAGGTGGAGAGGTTGACGGTGGAGTTCCCCAACGACATCTCTTGGAAATTGCTGACGTCAAACGAGCCCTGGAGCGCTTATCGAGTCACGAATAGCATCGCGAGAGCCCCAGACGTGCATTTTCAAGACCAGTAATTATTGGTGGGAGATTAACGCTTCAATGGCGCATCCCTAGGAATGATGGCAAGATGGTAGTGGTGAATTGTATTGGGGAAATTATGCATTTATTGGCAATCTGTCGCTATCCTGCTATGTTATAGCTACAAGTTCGAGTTGATAAAATTACTAAAGTGTCAAAATCCGTTTGGCTGTCTACGGACAAGTTCGTGATTTGAACCGGTGACAAAAAAAAACAAAAAAACAACAGTGTTGTACTTCTAGTTTGTTTTTTAGGATCGCGACGATGATCACAAGTGATACTCAGACTAAACTGATGTACATTTCACAAACAAGTATCTTGGGTAAAGTTGCATTTAACACTTAAATTAACGTTGCATGTGATTGTTGTGATGAAAGCAAGCAAAAATGAAAAGTCACAGGAGCGGTGGTAAAGTTCGTCAAGTGGTCGATTTTCGATTTCGTAATTGAAGTTCACTGGTTCGCGTCCCGTCCTGGGCAATCAGTGTTCTTTGTGAGTGATGCTAAATAACAAAAATACACACACACATATTAAGGGGAGGAGTTACAGTTACGCACCAATTGTGCATTTATTTCAATATCGCCCGAATGGGCACTGCTACAAAAAAAACAACAAAAAAACTGGATGTATCCAAGAGTATGAATTTCTCTCCATCTTGCAAGTGGAAGCGTTTTTTTTTATGTTGATTATTAAGCTGGATACGATGTTTGAAAAATATGATGAATAAGTATTTTCGGAATCCCATGTATTCCTTATGGGGAATCAACTTCAACATCAAGTTACGGCTAATCAAATGGAAGTTTCGACTTTTCCGCTGGTGAAATCCATCTTCAAACTGCTCTCTTCCCGTTGACATCTTTTTCTATTGCATCGGAAGTTTTATATTCCCAAGAGAACGAATCAAATCATACTCTCATATGATCAATGCTTTTCTCCTTGCCTCCTGGCAATGTTGCCAAATAACTAAATTTCACCTTAAATGGAGTTAAAACGGAAATTCAAGGAGCTAGATTTACGAAGGCTGGAAAAAGTGCTTCCTAGGGTAATGTTAGTTGTCAAAGGGGTGGGAGCACTGCTATTATCGTTAACTCTAAATTTAGGACAATTTATTCTTAGTTTTCAACATCTAGATCCGGCGGCATCGCCCATCTCAATAACCCACCGATGGTCGTATGAAATCGAAAATAAAGAATTCCCTGATAACAATGTTATGTCAATTTTACCTCAAACACTGCGCTATAAAGAAGTAGCTGGGGAGATAAGAGGGACTGGGGCTACGCAGCCAATATAACAATATCATGTCACGTGCAAAATGTATAATTAGGACAATCATAGTGGGCACGGGGTTGGGCGTCCCAGTTCACAGTCGAACGAGTGCACTAGAGAGCCAGATCTGGCTCCAAGAGAGCTAAGTTGGCACACTGTCACGGACGGAAGAGCTTGGAAAGTGTCCCGTGGAGACTGCATCGCATTCCCTTAAGCAACTAATTCTAGTAGTTTTCTCCTTGATTGGAATATTTTCATAGAAGCCTACCAAAAGTTGATTGATTTGAGTTTAAGTTGAGGCTATTTGGGACTGGACCTACACTTTTAAGTCTGATCCGAACCACTATGTGTCTCCACCGGGTATCGAACCCGGGACCCTTTGATCACAAGGCGACGACGCTACCACTACGCCATTCCTGAAATAGCTTTCAAAGTAGTCAATTTTGAAAAAAAACACCAAACTTTTTTATTCGGATGCAAGAACTTTGAAATGAAACCTAAACATTACAATATATATTAATAAATTTAATGTATGCATTGCTGGTTTACTGAAGAAAGGAAGACCTAAATAGGGGTGGTGAAAATCTGTATGTTTCAGAAAGTCAAAACATATGGAAGAACTGGAGAGAGAGAAAAAAATACCAACAGGACAAAATAGAGCACTTAACGTATGCTGGAATGGAACACTCTTTTATGTAGTCAGTTTCAGCACGACATCTACAGTCGGGCAGAATTAACTTGAGAGAAATGGCTGCTCTGTGAGTGATGCAACTGCACTCGAATTGGCTAGAGCGGGGGACTTCCCGCTGTAACGGGCCAATGGAAACTCTAATGTTCGGGCGCGCGAAATGTTACCAACTGTTGAAAGGACGCACGTGCAGTGACTGGTGAAGCAAGCGAAGCGGCAGTGTTTCCAAATTACGGATTAAGGGCATGGGCGTCCGGAAGGGGAGGCAAGGGGGGGCACGGCCCCCTTGGAAAATGAATGTGTACCTAAAAATTATATATTTCACACATAGTTTCATTTCAATCAGTAATTTATGTTAATTATTATAAATTCGTTGATGAAACATGATATCAGACTGAAATAGTGTTTTTTGAGAAGGCATCACTATTTTGGAGGAAAATATGTGTCCTTTGCCCTTCCCTGGAAAACAATGACCTTGCTTGCTCCTCCCTGGAAAAAATCCTGCGAACGTCCATGATTAAAGGTAAAGAATGTTTACCCATTTATTGTGTAAGATAGAATACTTATAATGTTTATAATTTTCTTAGCATGGCCTCTAAATACAGTGATATTTCCGTTACACAATGTAATTATTTTTCAAATCTCCCATCTCCCGTTGTCAGCTGATTGCCCGTGATTCGCGTGAGAGTCAAGCGTTCGCTGCAGGTTGGTACTCCTGCAGGCGGCGCCTGCAGCCATTTGTCTCAAGTTAATTCTGCAGGACTGTAGGTACTTGTGAATAGGAATAGGCGCTGTGAAAATCATACCCCTCGCCCCCAACAAGAAACATTTTTCGCACAGCATCCCCCTGTTAAACTACACGAGCATCCACCCATCTCAAGGCTTGATCCAACATCCCCAAACTAACATTTTCCGCTTCTAGTGCTGGGGACAATCACAGAGCCCAGGCCGTGACTCGAACCCGGGACGTTCGCTGTACAGATCGAAAGTTGAAACGCGCTGCAGCACTAAACTAACTCTCACAGGAAGTTGGAGTTGCGATTTCGACTTTGTAATGTCTCGACATACTGCGTAAGCTCGGTCAACAGTCTTCAACGCCTGAGCAACATTCATAAAAGAAAAGACCAGCGCATCCAAGTGCTACAATGCACTTCGATCTCTCCAGTACTTGAGGTTAACCAACAAGGCATTGAAAACATCTTACATTTCGCTTCGGTAAGAGCTACTGCTCGGTTAACTCCCACTGGCTTCCCCAGAACGCAAATCGCAATGCAGGATCTCTTTGAAAACCTCCAAGTACCAAGTAGGCGTTATATACACGTAACCAACTTCCCCTTATCTCAGCAGAGTGCATGTCGCGATATATCAAAGTGACGTTTAATGAAAACCTCAGAGGGACATTAACACCTTCGTCGCAGTTACAAGCCTTATGCAAGATCAAGGAAATGATGCATGTGCCACTTGGCCAAGGTGAAGAAAGGTGAATGCTGATAAAACTTTTATGCAAGTTTTTATTGCCGATTCGGTGTATGAGTTACAAGTCAGGTAGGGGTTATGTTCAAATTAAAGTTTAAAAGACTTCATCACTGCAAGTGTGGTTTTTCGGTAGTTTTACTGCAGTCACATTATGAGGGTTAGTTATGACTATGGGCGTCCGGAAGGGTGACAGGGGAAGGCCACAATCCCAACCCTCCGGGAAGATTGCAATGAACGCAATTGACATGTTCGTCTCAGGAATACACAGATAGAAAGAGGAAAATAAATAGGTAACACAATAGAGAAGTGAAGCAGAACCGAGAATGGACAGAGGAAGGGAGACACTGAAAAACAGAGAACTGAAGATTAAAAAATGTGCGAGGGGGAAATAAAGAAATAATACAATACAAACTAGAGGGGGAGATGAGAGAGAAATAGAGGCAATACAAGAAAAATAGAGAGAGAGGAGAGAAAGTAAGAGACAATACAAGATAAACTAGATAGAGATAGACAAACACATAAATAGAGAGAGAGAGAGAGAGAGAGAGAGAGAGAGAGAGAGAGATAGAGAGAGAGGAAACAGAGATAAAGAGGCAATACAAAAAAATAAAGACGGAGAAGAGAGGGATATAAAGAGACCATACAAGATAACTAGAGAGGTAGAAGAGAGAGATAAGATACAAGATACAGTAGAGATGGAGAAGTAAAGAAATAAACAGACATTACAATAAAACTAGATAGAAAGGAGAAGAGAGAAATAAGGACACAATATAAGACAAACTAGAGAGGGAGAAGAGAAAAAATAAAGGGGCTATACAAGAAATTTAGAGAGGGAGGAGAAAGAGAGGGAGACTAGAAAGAAAGAAAGATAGAATAGAGACGGTAAACAGACAACAAGATAAATCTAGAGAGAGAAGAAAAGTAGATAATACAAGACAAGCTGCAGAGGGCTAAGGGAGAGAGAGGTCTACAAAGTAAATAAATAAAACAATACAAACCAGAGAGGGAGAGATAAAGATGCAATACAAGACAATACAAGAGAAACTAGATATAGACAGACAGAGAGGGGACAGAGAAAGAGAAGACAGAGATACAACAAATATAAAGGGGGAGAAGGGAGATAAATAAAGAGGGTGAGATAAAGGGACATGAGAGAGAAATAAAGATACAAGATACAGTATAGACGGGGAAGGGAAAGAAATAAACAGACACCAAGAAAGCTTAGGAGAGAAGAGAAGTAGATAATACAAGACAAACCTGGAGAGAGAGAAATCTACAATTTTATAAAGTTGAAAATAGCAAATTTTATTTTAGGAAGAAAAATTATTTTGACTGACCCCCTTAAAGTGCTAGTTACTCAAACCCGTTCGACTTATTTCGATTTGACAAAGATATAGCTATTCATTTACATAGGAATTTGTGTCAGCGTATCAGTAACACTGACGTTTCGAACTTCAAATAAAAATATATTTGAACCGTTGTGGAACCACTACTTATAGTTGACACTCTCAAAGCCGAAAAGTAGGCCACGAATCCATGCAACAACCCCCAGACATGCAACACTTATTTTATTCCCATTTCTGCCTCCAGGTTCAGGAGTAAGTAATCCAAAAAGTTGACGAGTCACAGATATAAAAATAATGAAAGTAAGGTCCTAATCAACGCAGCGAAAATATTTTTTTTTGCACTGTCGCACGTCAATGGTGAACAGTTCGGGATGTTTTCGCACCTTGAGAAAATGACTATCCTTGTATCCACTGCTTAGCAATTATCCTTCGTTCTTGTTGATTGAAGCCAATTCTCACCTAGTTTTCTTTCTTGAGCGACAATGTCGGCGGAAGGATCTCTTTTAATCATCATCCTTGCGCACGAAAACATCAAAAGGTAAGAGCGCTTTGAAAAAAAGATAATTTCTGATTGCTTCTATTTAACTGTGCCATGGCATTTTTGCTGATCAAGTGGACAGGGGTGTTTGACGAAGATCTGCGTTGTTTTTGTTGCTACGTAGAAGAAGCTTATCAGTGGACCAGGTCAATTAAATGGAACGAAATAATGCTTGAAAGTCATCCTCATAGCAATGTAATTACAGCTGGCCGGCAAATAGTACTGGCGTTACATCGTTGTATACCGTACATAGTTTCTTAATAGCGTATCATACCCTTAGGTATGAGGGGTCGAACCAGCCACCCCTGATAGACTTATTCGGGAATGAACCATAAAATCTCCTTCATCCTCAAAGGAGTCTCTTACTCGCTAAAAGCTGGCCTGATGGTAATGGCCCAACTTGTAATAATTTAACAACATACGCTAATAAAATACTAGAAATGCCAAACAGTTAACATTTGGATTTTAAAACCTTCGAACCTGAATCATACATGGTGAGGTTAGGATAAATACCTGTCTAACGTGAATTCTGATGATCAAATCCAAAATGAAAATGAAGCGTGAGCCCGTACTGAAGGCTTGCTTGTCAGACTAAGCGCTGTTGACTATTCCAAATCAAATCAAACAGGAGTCATCTTTTCCCTCTGTCCCTGTTGGCAGTGGAGACTTCCTCCACGCCGATTCGTCAAGTTTTGACTTCCTATTCTCTTGGCAAAATTACTGCCTGTTTACCTGTGAGCTGGCTTGCTACACCAGTAGCCCAGGAATCTGTTTACCATTTGCCTTTGCATATTTGAAATGCCTAAGAGGAACAAGTAGCTGGTAGAATAAGTAAATGACCCACAGGCGTCTCGTGAACGCATGCGTCAATTGTGGGAAAAAGGACAGCTTTCTCTGCGACGACATTCATGAGCATTTCTACATTCTAATTTTTTCATATAGGAGAAGTATTTATTTTACACGAGAGCGCTCAACTAAGCTTATATTACATTTCTTGCATCTGAAGTGACGCATGCGTCAATTGTGGGAAAATAACTATTACTTTCTTTCACTTCAGATGCAAGAAATGTAATAGTTATTTTCCCACAATTGACGCATGCGTCACTTCAGATGCAAGAAATGTAATATAAGCTTAGTTGAGCGCTCTCGTGTAAAATAAATACTTCTCCTATATGAAGAAATTAGAATCTAGAAATGCTCATGAATGTCGTCGCAGAGTAAGCTGTCCTTTTTCCCATAATTGACGCATGCGCAGCATACGTTCACGAGACGCCTCTGATGACCCTTGGTCAGATTGAAACTTCTTGAAAATGTACAGGCTAACGCTTCTTTACGATAGATGGTGTTATTACACTGTGCTTAGCACTACGCCATGAAGGCGTATAGGGGGTGTGGGGGTAACTCCCCACTCTTTCTTGATCCAGTCGTGAGTGGGATTGATGTGATCAGCATCACGCCCCTGACCGCCTTTACCTCCCAGGGTTTTCCCCAGGTACCCATGTCATTCGACGCTGGGTGGGCGCCGGAGCCGCTTCCAATGTTAGAAAGGTTCCCAGATTTGAGCCGGCCGGGGATCGAACCCGGGACCTTGAGCATGGTAGTCAGAGGCGTTATCGACTGAGCCACCGCGGCCACCACCACAGGTGTTATAATGTTACATGTATATTTTTTCGTAATGTTAACTGTCTTTAATAACCTCCACAGTTTTTACAGCGTTATATATTATCGTAATGTTAACTGTCTTTAATAATCTCCACTGTTTTTAAAATGTTATATACGCATATTATCGTAATGTTAACTGTATTAACCTCGACAGTTTTTATAATGTTATATATTATCGTAATGTTAACTGTCTTTAATAATCTCCACGGTTCTTAAATTATTATTTATATATTATCGTAACGTTAACTGCCTTAGATATCCTTCACGGTATTATCATAACTTTAATATTCTCTACGGTAAGCACCCACTTTTCTATCTTACATTATTTAAACACACGCAACAAAAAAAAATGTTTGCGAGATTTTAAAATCGGGTCACCTAACAGGCACTTTATTTCGGGAATCAACTTATTTTACGATCTACGTGGTTTTCTGACCATCTACGAGTCACAGTACATACATTGGAATTTCATAATGAGGTGGGCTTACATACTTCTGGCAGATATTACATATTTTTGCATTTGTGCTGCCGCCTGGAATTCTTGATGGAAACTAATTCATAGACTTGTCACACAGTGTTCATTAAAACTATCCACTATTTGGGAAACTTTCTACAATAAACTGAAAATTATACCAGGTATTATATCATATTTCTCAGCTGGAATTTTGATTAAGTTTTTTCCGGCAACCCAAATCAATTTCCCAAAGCCGATTTGGTTCGGTTCGCCGGTGTTGTGTATTCTAACGCAGTTTCCCCGATACGACCAATTTGTCAACGATTACGCACACACACTTTTCTTGCGACACAGGGCCTCCCTGATGGGGTAGTGGTAACGTTGTCGCCTTCTGATAAAGTGATCAGGACTCGATCCCCCAGTGGAGGCGGATTGCATAGCGGTTGAATTCCAAATTTAAGCTCTAGTTCCGGTCCTGATTATCCTATCGGTGCACAAGCTCCTTCTCACGACAGCAGAAAGAGGAGCCACAAGCTATCTCGCCATGCGTCATCAGATTCCGCTGCTTGAGAACGACAGCCACAAGAACCACTAGGACACTTCTCACCAGTGGACTCACCGTGTCAGGGAACAGAACACTTGGTGTCGAAAAATGACACTAGTGTCAAAAACATAGGACGGAAATATTTGAGATTTCTCGAGATGAGACCAAGATCGATCTGTAAAATCGAGACGAGGACGAGACTTATTGGGCGAAAGTCTAGCCTTAGTACATTAGAATGTAACATACATGAAAATTTCGCTTAAATTATTGTGCATTTGCAGGGGACAGGCAATTTAATATTTTCTATAGATAAACTATGTGCATCGTTTAGTGTACAAATACTTATTGTATTAGGTTGTTTTAATAAATGTACATATATTTTTTTAAAAAAATGTGCCGATACCAGGAGAATGCTGGAGTTCAGATTTCGAGACGACGAGACATGGATTTACAACTCGAGAAGAGACGAGGAACTATGCAGGACTCCTTATTCACAATACGAGACGAGAATGTATTATCAAGTCTCGTCTTAATGTGAAGGGTAGACCTCCGTGGTGGAGTGGTTAACGTGCGCTACGACGCCACGGGTACCGGGTCCGATTAATTGATTGATTGTTTTTACTTAGCTTTTCTGCGATTTTTTGCTAATTGCAGAGATGGGAAAGAAAGATTATAAGACGAATATGATGAAATGACAATCACAAACAGCACACAACACAACCCCACAGAAGATTATACTGGCTGTGGTGAGTAAAGACGCCAGAGCCTCGCTAGTCAGCATGAGTTATTTGCGAGTGCCCCTGCATCAATTTCATCATCACCCATACTCGTCGTCGCGATCAGCCAAAGTGACAGAAACGAGACGCTAAATAGAAAAAACTAATAAAAACAATTTGGATGTACATGCTGGTGCAAAAGTTAGTTGACAGTCTTTCTTTCGTATTTATTGTATTGCACATTAAGTGGTAGCATCGAGTGACCCCATGCATGCGCGTGCACTCCGGTACAGCAACGCCAGTAGTGGTGGAACACAGCATAACTGTTACAAATTAATTCGTTAACTTTTGGTTTTCCATCATTTCTTCCGGGTTGCCTCAACAGAATATCGACCTGCAAGCCTTCAAAGTTCGTCCTATTCCGGTATGCGGCCATCAACACCCTCTCGCGGCGTCTTAACAAAACATCTGCGTAACATCACCCTGGCCATCCTGTAGCCTGCAATTCCTCCATATGGGCCCGAAAAATCAACAGGCGACCTTGAAGGATCCAATGGGAGGGTACGTTGTGTGGAGGCAAATTTTGTTTTCCAACTGTAAGGTTCAAAGAAAGCCAGAGTGCCATCGCATCAGTTTACTGATGTCTTCAGTGTTGCGAACTGCACTATTAAGTCTCCAAGTGTACTGTATACTGTCAGCCATGTAGCATATCAATCAAGCTAGTTAAAATTTATATTCATAAATAAACTATAAAGATTGGAAACACAGGAATAACACAAAAATATGGTCGCTGACATATGGATGACATATGTGAAGATAAACATTTCCGAGCGTTCGGTCTATTAAGAAAGCTAACACGTGCATGCACAGCTCCGCCAAATAGAGTTGGTGAAACTCGCTGGCCGCGGGCACACTTTCTTCAAGCGCTTTGCGAGGTAAAAAGTTACGGTTTTTCAGACGGGTGAATTTCTATTTGTTTGCTTCAAAAACTTTAGTGTTGGCATTGTTTACAATTTACTACGGAAAGAACTTCGTGGCGTCAAAGTGGATCTGTGAATAATGCAATGTGTGAAAATCTTGAAAATTGGTAGTAAACCTACTTAGTAGCCTATATGTCAACTGTGAACTGTCAATATATGTTTGCTCTGCCCACATGATCCCCCCCCCCTTCTCTGCCGTTATGCGCGACTTTCCTCCAGAAATCGCCAATACAGAGCGTAGAATACCTCCTTGGAAGTGCGCGTGCAAACGTTTGGGCAGTGCCCTTGAAATGTCCAAGTCCTTGAAAGACAACATACGTATCGTTGTGTAGTGTTCGTAAAATGGTTGGTGAAACCAAGGAGCATCTGGGGTGGAACACAAAAAAGTTTTCGATGTCCTGCAGATCTGACAACACAGGGTTAAACCCTCGAGGCGTCTTCAGGGACCAATCACAGGTAACTGAGGCATGCCGACTACTAGGTGCTGGCGCGTGCCGACTTCGTTTTTTGTCGTCCTTCCTCGGGGCGATGTGGAATGTGCAGACGCGAGTGGGAGGAGAGGAGACAGAACGTTGAAGAAGCGTCTGCCGCTTCTCGTCACTCACTGACCATCTTCCAAAAGTCGCCAAGTCATTGTCTCACAGGTGAAGATCAAGAGCTGCTGGGTAAATGACGCAATGCACTTCAGCGGAAGAATGGGAAGAGCTGACCACTCACAGAGATCTCTTTGTAGCGCTCCATCTCGGAGGCTGGAACAGTTTCTCTAAGAGCAACGAGATGAATAAGAAACTCTTCCTTCTCTCTCTCTCTCTCTCTCTCCTGCCTCTTGCTTCGCGGACTTCTCATCTACAAGCAGAAGGAACAAACCAAAGATCTTGCGGGGTGTAAGGACAGGAGTGCCGAAACCATGGGGGGAGGGGTCGGTCTAATCGGAGAGATTTAATTGAACATTGTGATAGAAGACGAACCAACTTCGGAAAACTCGAGTAGAAGTTCAAAATATTATATTTTAAAATATGCCAGTGTTTATTTGATCAGGATTGGCATTTTTTTAAATTTATTCCTGTCAATGTGTGTGTATTACTTGATACAGCTGGAGGTTGCAATGTTATATATTTAAGAGTAACCAACGTTCGATTGATTTGCTTTATTTTACTTCGCTTCTTGTGCTACTTTTGGCTAATTGCGAAGATGGGAATTAGTGATGATGTGATGAAATTGATGAATGGACACTCATAAACATCCATGCCCAGGTCTGGATTCGAACCCCTGACTCCTATTGTCGTAGCGCGATGTGCTAACCACTCCGCCACGGGAGCCGGCTAACTAATGTTCGAAAATATGCCCGCGAGTGTATGTGTGTGTGTGAGCATATATAAGAGGATAGTTGGAATAAGTAAAATTTGCTAATCAAATTCTCAATCAATCAAAAGTTACATAAAAGTATTATGTTGTATAATTATATAATCAAAATATAGTGAACTATTACACATATAATAAAGTAAGATGTTCCCTGATATAACCTTTGGAAGAATGTAATTACAATTAACTAACTTTGAAAATACAAATATATATATCTCATGTGAGTTTATTATTAGTTCCATACTCCTTGGACAAAATAACCACCGCCTCTCTCTGCACACCAATGGAAATAAATTTGAATTTATGCTTTGCTTAGCTTTGCCCCCCCCCCACCAATAGGGGAAGAAATTGGTTTTGATTGATTGATTGATTTGGTGTTTTAAGTTTATGCACAGTTAGGCTAATCGGGACTGGACCTACAGTTTAAAGTGGGATCCGAACAACTTGTGCCTCCACCGGGTATCGGACCCGGGACCCCTTGATTACAAGGCGACGACGCTACCAGTGCGCCATCGGGGAGGCGGGAAGAAATTGGTGTCTATGTGTAAGGAATCTCCGTTTCAGGAGACACCTAAATGCCAACTCACTTCCACGAAATACAGCCTGGGCTGCAATGTAGTAGAATAATGAGGTTCTGGCGTCTGGGACCACAACCAGTATAATCCTCTAGGCCAGGGGTTCACAAATGCTTCGTTTCACGGCGCTCTTAGTGTTTTAAGTCAGAATGTAGATCTATGTAACACTTACAACGCTGAATTAGTGATGCTGGGTTGCCTGAAGTTAAAAAATAAACAAATATTTCAAATTCAGAAACTTTTTGTGTGTAAGAAGTACTAAATAAGCACATATTTGGAACAATCATATCACAGCGGACACAGCGTGTCACCCTCTCAGGCGCCTCTTCTGATTTTCTTCCTGTCTTGTCTGGGGTGCACAAGGGAGCGTCTTGGGTCCTCTCTTGTTCATCCTATACATGGACGATCTGCCTCAAAGACTTTCCTCACTTCCTGTCAATATACTCATGTTCGCTGACGACTGTAAACTTTTCAAAGAAATATCAACCACACAAGATGCTGTGATTTTCCAGAATGCTCTTTCCGAACTTTTCACATGGCGTAAGCAGTGGAATCTACAACTTAACCCGCAGAAATGTTCCTCCGTCACAGTTTCTTTAAAAAAAAGAACAAAATACTTTCTCACTATGTTCTTGAAAACAATTATATTACCACAGCTGCGATCCAAAAAGATCTAGGTGTTATCATAGATGAAAAACTGAACTTTAAGGAACGCATCGCAGCTACAACTAAAAATGCAATGCGCCTCTTAGGCCTCCTCTACAGATTCACTGAAATTGATACTCCAACTTCTCTTAGCCTGTTTTTCAAGTCATTCATTTCTCCGATTCTCGAATACTGTTCTCCAGTCTGGGCCATGGCTTTCAATACAAATCTTTCTAGCATGAATTCCGCCCTCAGCTTCTTTATCGCCATTGTTCGTCATAGAATTCCTTTTCTGCGGCATCTTCAGAAACCTGACATCCTGACTACTTTGAACATTCAGTTACTGCAGACCCGACGCGATATGGCCGATATGATTTTTTTCTATAAAATCATCAATGGGAAATTAAGATCTGAATTTCTACTTACAGAATTCAATATCAGATTTCCCTCTCGATCGACCCGAAACACTGAATTGTTCCACAACTCTACCACTAGGCTTTCCCTTATACAGCGCTCTCTGATCCACAGGCTGCCACAGTTCTATAATAAACTACCTACAAACATCGACATTGTTGCCTCTGAACGTATTTTCCGGTATTCTCTAAGACCGAATATGTAAATCTTTTGTTTGTTTGCTTGTTTATGTCTTATCTGTTTATATGTATCCCTTTTTGTTTTTACCTAAAACCATCTTGACTTAATCTTGTTGATTTATTAGAATTTTCAGTGTAAAATTGCGTTACAAGTGCTGTATCTGAAATTTGAATAAATAAATAAATGAATTTCAAAGAAAATATTGGAATATTTCGCGGCGCCCCTTTATGCCGAGGCGTACACTTTGGGAACCATTGCTCTAGCGGATTATGTTGTGTCCTATCCATGTGCGTTTGTACTTTTTTTTAACTGATTTATTTCTTTAAGTTCACTTAATACACAGATTGGCCAATCGGGACAGGACCTTAAGTTTAAAGTGGGATCCGAACCACTGTGCATTGTGTCTCCCCCGGTATCGAACCCGGACATTGGGCGACGGCTACGCCATCCAGGAGATACTGTGTGTATTTGTAAATGTCCTTTCCATCAATTTCATCTCATTACTATTTATCCTCATCGTCGTGATTAGCAAAATGTTCAATTTTCAATTCAATTGTCTTTATTCTTGGGTGCGATTAAAAATATACTGAAAAGTAATGTATTCGATCAGACACATTGTAAGTAAATTAGATCACCAGATGTCACCGCTGGTCGGGAATACTTTTAAGATCTTTACTGAAAATAATAAAATGTCAAGTATAACATACAATCTTTATAAAATTAGAGTGAAACTTCGCATAAAAGTCAGAAAAAAATACTGATGTTAATAATAAAATCCCTACTTTTACGTTCCTATCTCGTGTTTCTAGTTTACTAAAGATGGTTTGGTAGTATATTTTATGTATATTCTCTGCTTCTGAAGATTATGATCTAATTTAATCAATCGAACAGTGAGTGATATTATCGTAAATAACATTTATCAATTTATTGATTTCCCTTCGTGGTTTTAAGGTTAATTTCACTATATCAAATTTTATGTAAGAAAATATTGAAGAAACTATTATTTACTCAGATTTTAGGATAAACCTTTTTACATAAAATATTAATTATAATAATCATAGTATTACTCCCAGTTATGTCTCAAACCTGAACTTATATTGGAATTTACTACCATACAATTTGCCACTGTAAAAAGGAATACGTTTTCCAGTATTTTGCCCCTGAGATATGCTAGGACATAAACATTGCCACAAACAAAGAAGTTTGGCAAGATAAAATTGATTTATTTATTTCTTGTTTTAAGTCCACTTTATGCACAGAATGGCTAATCGGGACTGGACCTACCACTTGTGCCTCCACCGGGTATCGAACCCGGGACCCCTTGATTACAAGGCGACGACGCTACCAGTGCGCCATCTGGGAGGCCCTATATATTTCTTATATATTTGATATATATATTTATGTAATATATAGTTAAGAAATTTGACAACAATGTTCACTTTGGCTTTTCTTTCGCTTTAATTTAACGTAAAGGGTACTTTTTATTTCTTTTCGTGGTAATAAGCACTGATTCAGTCCTGTTTATAATTAAAAGTCAAAATATTGAAGGAATTTAAATAATCGTCCGTTTTGATAACCGCTTAATTAAGAAATATGGTGTATTGAAACTTCAGGCTGTGTGAAGGTATCAACTGCTGAGGGCGACTATAGGAACCTTAGAAAGTTTCATTATAAGGATTATAATTAATTAAACCTTATCAAACAATTTAATTACATGTCAGAATAAGGGGCAATTTAAAATTATTAGAATATTTTATTGGTAATATAATTTGATGCCTATGACACTGGGATGGAGAACAGGAAATAGCAATTTTGAATACATTTCCAGACATTCACCATTGGATTTTTTCTTAAATTAATTCTGTAATAACAACTGTATTGTGGTTACAGGCTTCTCTCGAGTACACGCTATTGAGGTGGAAAACTTCGCTTGTATATTTACGACGAGATATGGTAGTCCTCCCGCCGCATAGAGACGATAAAAAGCTATAACAAGGCATGTAACTGACCCAATTAAATTGAAAAGAAAAATGCACCGTACCATTATAGAGGAGGCCAATAAACAAACACATATTATTCCCTACAGATATTCCCCGTAGCGTGCAAAATGATGATATCCAAAGGAAAGAATCCGGAGATACATTTTTATTAGAATCCACCATGGCAATATATAACGCTGCATCAAGAAGCGAGCGAGATTGACCACGCGATAACAAGCAGTAGGTCAAGAGGTCCCACAATGTATCATTGCTCTCAGGTGATCTGAAGAGGATGAAAATGTATGGGGGCCTTTTGGGCGTTTCCAAAGGACCCTCCCGAGAAGAAATGAGGGGATGAAGAACGAAACCAACAACAATATTCAGTTATATGATCCTTATCGATCCTCTTGGAGCTATAATCAAACATTTCCAATTTGGTTCGGCGCGCAAGGCTTATGAAACCATTGGAAAGGACAAGGGGCCGTTGCGATACATATACAATCAATTCAAGCGGCCCCCGGGCCACATGCTAGGGACCTTCCAGTGAATCTTACGATGGTCAGGCACGCGAAAATAATTTCCATGTGGTCGAACGACGCATATTGCTCTGGTTAGAATAAATTAAGATTGAATCCAGACTTTTCGTAGCATTGTATGCTTTGTTTCCTCTGTGTACATACATCTGTCCGCCTTCTTGCTCCGTATATCTTCATATACTAATTCGCCCGAGGGAATTCTACAATGGGTTCAGTGTTTAAAGTAATTGCTATCAGCATCTGCTTTATGAAAAAGAGACGTTTCATTTAATGAAAGCACTTGCCAAGTAAATATAATGTAATTTTATTGATTACTGAAGAAACGTTTGAGTTTGAATATTTGTTTTAAGTCCACATAATGCACAGATAGCCTAATTGGGACTGATCCTACAGTTTAAAGTGAGACCCGAACTACCATAAGCCTCCACCGGGTAT
Organism: Lepisma saccharinum; assembly: GCF_977018435.1. NCBI lineage: Eukaryota > Metazoa > Arthropoda > Insecta > Zygentoma > Lepismatidae > Lepisma > Lepisma saccharinum. The sequence goes on along the minus strand of NC_139231.1, from coordinate 126,886,209 downwards.
CGAATCCGTGATTCCTTGATTACAAGGTAACGACATTATCATACGTCACAGGCGATGCTATTGTATAAATTTAGCCATGAAAAATATGAGTACTCAATACAATTGTTCTTCCTAAAAATTGCCTGGGTTTACTAGTGCCAATGGTTCTTCATTACCATGGAATTTAGTCGACTCTATCCATTCGTTCATCATTTTTTACTCAAAAACTAAATCTAACGACATCCTCGGTTTCAAAGCTTGAATTTAAGCTACTGAATGGGGTCATGGTACTAAAACTTGTCACTAGAATGTGAAGTCTTATTTACAGAGGAATTGAAAATAATCATCATGATTTGACGACTCGAGACAAGGAGACCCTCCCACTCACCATTTCCAACAGTTGTATGTAGATGAAGAGAAGCCCTTTTAGCCTAACCATGTATTTGTGTATGTTATATTTAGGGGTTTAAATAAAAGAAGACATAAGATAATAACCACGCCCCTCACTTGCTTTTTCAGTATGTTGTCACTCCTCACATTCTGCCTGCATAAAATATTCTCATTCAGACGGGAGAAGAGGTGCTTCTCGAAACTACACAATCTTCAATTAAGATATATCAGAAGAAAAATGTACATGGCCATTACACAAAACGTTCTTTGGAAACATACACAAGCACTCTGGAAGGCGATAAAGTGAATTCAAATGACGTGACGATCGAAATCAAACTTTGGAAATGTAGATTTGATTTTGACTTGTTGATTTAAGTCCACTTTATGAACAGTAAGGCTAATCTAGACAGGACCTACAGTTTAAAGTGGGATCCGAACCACCTGTGCCTCCACCGGGTATCGAACCCGGGACCCCTTGATTACAAGGCGAAGACGTTACCACTGCGCCATCGGGGAGGCCACTTTGGAAATGTAGAACTAGATCCACGTTACGGATGAGTTGATTCTCATCGCTCGAGACACTGATTCGAGTGTCGGGACACAAATTTAGAATCTGAGAATCGAGGTGTAATTTTGAATTCAAAGATCGGGAATCCGAGGATCGAGATTCAAGTTTAGAATCCGAGGATTGATGTCAAAATTTCGTATTCAAAGTTTGAGATGAAAATTTAGAATGAGAGGATCGTGATCTAAAATCCAAATATCCAGGTTCAAATTTAGAATACGAAGGTCGAGATCCAAGTTTCTAGCTCAAAGATCGGGATCCAAGTATCGGATTCAAAGCTCGAGATTCAAATTTAGAATTTCAAGAACGAAGTCCAAGCTTCATATTCAAAGATCAAGATTAGAATTAGAATTCTAAGAACGAGATCCAAATTTAGAATCGTAAAATCGAAATCATAAATTTTCAATCTTAAAATCGAGATCCAAATTTAGAATTCTAAAGATCCAATTTAAAATCAGAAGTTCGAGATTCAAGTTTCGGACTCGAAGATCCAGATCCAAGTTTATATATAATCCGCAGATTGAGATCCAAGTTTCGGATTCAGAGAGCGAGATACAAATTTAGAATCCGAAGATCGAGATCTACGTTTCGAGTCCAAAGATCGAGAACCAAGTTCGGATATAAAGATCAAGATCCAAGTTTCAGGTTCAAAGATCGAGATTCAAATTTACATCCCGAGAATTGAAATTCAAATTTCGAATGTGAGGATCCGGAAATCCCCAATGCCAAAGAACCACACACTACACGCGCGCAATCCAGCTCACACATATAAGAAATGCAATTGAGGACATTACTTTCCATGCCTAATTATCCAACCATGCACCTGTACGAAATTTAATTGTTCATCGTCAGGGCAAACACAGATGCAACGGGAGGATCAAGAAGGTAAAAAAAAGGAGCTTGAAACCGGTGATCAACACACGTCCACAGAGGAGCAGCTGCCTGGCTGCAAAGACCGTTTGTCCGACAAACCCAAACAGTGGAAAGTTCGGTTCCGCTTCCGTCAACTGAGTCACACCTTGCGTCTCCATCTGGACCGGCTAATAACTTTCGTACCCTGCAAAAGTTAACGACAAAGTGCGGATGCAAAAAAGGCGACAAGGGAAAAGTTCATACGAAGGAATCGCCTGGAGAATCGAGATGTGTCGGGAACGACGGGCACCTGTTTGCCCGTTTCCAGCGGATTGATCAGAGATTTAGGTTTCCCTCCACCTGTTTCGCTCTTGCCGTTTGCGATCAAGGTGTGCATTTTCCCTTTTTCTTTTGACGCGTGCTCAGATGTATGTGTTTTTTTTACTTTTAAAGTTCTCCCCGATCTTCCTTTCCTTCTGTCACCTGCGATTGGAAAGTCACATAAGGAAAAGTGTTTAAGGTGTTCGGTACATTCCATAAACTTGTTTTTTATCGTTTTTTATGTCTAAGCAAATCCGTTATTTCTCAGCATCTTGAGAGGATGCAAGGGTAAATTTATCTAGGAAGGTTCATTCACCGATTCTGTTCTCTTTTAGAGATGGAATGTGTTAATTGTTTTCTGACAGTCTACAATTTTAAATATAAAAAGTTGAATTTCCAAATTGTGAACAAATATTACAATAAATCCCCATTGAAAATATGGTTTGTTTATTGGAAACTTTAGCTAATCGGGACTGGACCTACATATCCAGTTTATGCGATTTAAACCATGGGTATCTTACCCGGGATCCTTCGGTTAACATTCTTAATCCACTTTATGCACAGATTGGTTACTCACAACTGTACCTACAGTTCCAAGTGGGATCAGAAATAATGTACAATGTGCCTCAACCGGGTATCGAACCCGGACCCTCTGATTACGAGGCGACAGTATTACCACTACGCCATCGGGGAGGAAAAAGATTGTATTTTACCTTCCTGTAATTATCGATCAATAACAAATAAATAAATATTTGATTTTTATGATATTAATATCGAGGAAGAATAACCTTTGTTTCGAATTATCAAAGTAAGTACTGGTGACCAAATATTCGTTTAAATAAAGGACAAACACAATTGTTCATCATTACCTTTTTGAAAGCAGAGTTGGATATGTTAACTAACTAATTCATTCTCTAGCCTTCTTAAACCCGAAGGTTCATGGCTGCAGCAACACAGGCCTTCCATCTGTCCCTATCCTAAGCAAGATCTATATACTCCTTTCCATCCCTACCAATTTCCTTTAGGTCCATCTCAAAATTATCCCTTCATCTTCGTCTTCCTACTGGTCTCTTACCATCAGGTTTCCAAACAAGAATCCTGTAAACTCTTCATTCCTCTCCTATTAGTGCCACTTGCCCTGCCCACCTAAGTCTTCTTGATTTAATAATTCTAATAATATCTGGACATGAATACAAATTATGTAGTTCTAAATTATGTAACCTTCTCCACTCACCTGTCTCCTCATCCCTTTTAGGTCCCAAATATTTTCCTAAGGATCTTTTTTTCAAATACTCTCAATTTATGTTCCTCTTTCATGTAAAGGGACCAAGTTTCGCAACCATATAATACTACAGGCAAATTTACTGTTTTGTATATTTTAACATTTAGTTTTTTAGATATTAAACGAGAAGACAAACGTTTATGAAGAGAGAAGTAACATGCATTTCCTGAATTAAGCCTACTTTTTATTTCCTCTTTAATATAATTTTCATTTGTTAATATTACTCCTAAGTATTTGAATTTGGAAACTGGTTCAAATGAGTTATCAATAATTAGATTTTGATTATTACCTAACACTTTGTTTCGCCATGTAAGCATATATTTAGTTTTCTCTTTGCTAACTTCCAAACCTATCTCTTTAGCAGTTTTGAAAAAGATTTTAGTATTATTCTTAATTGTATTTATATCATCCCCTAATAAGTCTACATCATCTGCATATGCTAACAACTGAGTTACACAGTTTAATTTTTGTCCTTCGGTAGTTTCTTTTACCTTCCTAACAGCATATTCTAAGGTAAAATGAAAGAGGAATGGAGATAATGCATCTCCTTGTTTTAATCCATCATGAATTGTAAATTTGTCAGACACATTAATACCAACACGAATTTTACTTTGTTTCACTGGTGCATACTTTTATCATACTAACAAGCTACTTAGGTATTCCAAACTCTACTAATATATTATATAATTTATCTCTTTTGACCGAATCATATGCTTTTTTGAAATCAATGAATAGCTGATGGACATTTTGATTATATTCCCACTTTTTTTCAAGTGTCTGTCTGATGTGAAAAATTTGATCTGTAGTTGATCTGTTACGTTTAAATCCACATTGATAATCACCTATAATTTCATTAGAATATGGGGTTAGTCTTGTTAAAAGAATGTTAGATAATATTTTATATGTTGTTGAGAGTAGAGAAATTCCACGGTAATTATTGCAGTTCATTTTATCACCTTTTTTAAACAGAGGAACAATTATGGATTCTTTCCACTGTTGAGGGATTTCTTCTTTATTCCATATTAAACAAATTAATTTATGAATTTGACATATTAATGAATTTCCACCATATTTAATTAACTCAGCTGGTATTAAATCAATGCCAGCTGCTTTGTTATTCTTAAGCCTTTTAATAGCATCTTTAACTTCAGTCAAGTTAGGTTCTGGAACTAAAGGTTCTGCTGTGTGTACTTCATTCACTTCTGATTTATCTCCTACATGGACATTTAAAAGGTCATTAAAGTAGTTCTTCCATCTATTTAGAATATCGCTTGGGTCAGCTAGAAAATCACCGTCTTTATCTTTTATCAAGTTTACTTTAGGTTGCCACCCCTTTCTAAATTCATTTACACCTTTATATAAATCTCTGATATTTTTATTTTTGCTGTTTGTTTCAATTTCGTTAATTTTGGTTTTCAAGTAATCTCTTTTTTTACTTCTAAACGTGCGGTTAACTTCTCGCTTTATTCTATTATAATTGTTTAGATTTGTATCATCAGAGTTATTTAACCACCTAAGTCTAGCCTGATTTCTTATTTCTATTAGATTATGACATTCATTATCAAACCATGGCTTACTTTTTCTTGGTTTATGGTATCCTATACTTTCTTTAGCTGCTGATTCTATTGCATTACGTATGTGCTCCCAATTCTTATTTACGTCTGTTTAATTTATATTTTCATCATCATTTAAATCCTGCAAAACATCAAATCTATTTGACAGTTTAATTTGGTAATCTTTCTTAATTCTTTCATCAGTAAATTTTTCTGTATTAAATTTTATAACTTTTAGATATTGTTGCTTATGATTTATCACTGAGAGTCTTTCTCTTAATTTAGCAATTATTAAATAATGGACACTGGCACAGTCAGCACGTCTATGTGTACGAACGTCAATTATACTAGTATGCCTTCTCTTATCAATGAGAATATGATCTATCTGATTATGAGTTTTACCATCTGGAGAATACCAGGTATATTTATGAATATCTTTAGGTTTAAAAGTGGTACTTTTCACAATTAAATTCTTTGAGGTTGCAAAAGTAATCAATCTTATACCATTATCATTACTTAATTCATGAAGACTTTCTTTACCAATCGTGGGTTTAAATGTATCTTCTTTGCCAATCTGTGCATTACAGTCACCTAACAGAGTTTTCATATACTGAGAAAATTTATCGAAGACCTGTTCTAACTCTGCATAAAAATCACCTTTAGTATTATCATCTTTATCTTCCGTTGGTGCATGTATGTTTATTAAAATAATTTTACACCACCTACCCTGTGAAACTGCATATGATATCCTATCATTAATAAATTCTACTGTTTTAAGAATAGAGATAATTCTATTATTTATGAAAAAGTCTGTTCCAAAATTATGATTTTCAGTACCACCATAGAAAAAAGTATAACTTTTAGTTTTACAATTCCCTTCTCCTGGCCACCTAACTTCCTGGACAGCTACTACATCTAATTTATACTTAACTATCTCATTAACTGTAAACTGAAATGCGTCAGGCCGGTAAAGGCTCAGAACATTCCAGGTGCCTAATTTAATATCCTTCTTCCTAACGTAGATCTTATCCTTAGTCCAGGGACCTCCCAAAGTAGTCCCCACCCGGAGATCCGAATGGGGGACTATTTTACCTCCGGAATATTTTACCTTGGGAACATGCATGGCCTCCTCATATTGCTGTTTATTGACATGTCTATTTACAGTGCAGAGTTCTCAGCTCTACGCCTAACCCCCAATATGAATGGAGGGCCCCACCTGTCGTTGGTCAGCGTATCCCTCGGACCTAGCTGGGAGGATCAGATTGTAGTCCACCAACCATAACCCACTTCTGCCGATTGTGGGACGCTCATAGAGCCATGACATGACAGCTCTGTAAATCCCAACAGAGCAAAATGTTGAACATTTCACTCTGTTGGTTGACTCACTGCAGTGAACAAGTCACTGGGCGATGAGTTGGATATGTTACTTAGAACAAATAACGCGTTACACTTAATGTTACGTTGCTTCCAAAAGTAACAAATAGCTGTTACTTTGTTTACAAAAAAATTACCCTTAGAAAATCTCAATATGCTGACCAACGTAGAAATTTATTTTATTTTAAAATATAAACTAAACGTTTAGTTCATGTTTTAAAATAAAATAAATTTCTGCTTGGTCAGCATATTGAGTCTTTCATATCATGGAAACAAGGCTTAATGGTGTTATAATTACCCATAGGTTGCTTACAAATATAACAATTTACACTACTTTGTCATATAAGGAATTTTTAAACTCGCTGCTCTTACTTTATCACAAAAGTAACACGTTGCCGTTATTTTGTTCACAAAAGTAACATGTCGTTACTTTGTTCCCCAAAATAACGTGTTACCGTTACTTGCTCATTTATTATGAACATTTAACTGTTTATACACAAGTATCCAACGTGTTCTCTCTAATGCACGTTCTCCCAGTGTAACTTTACCTGTGCAAGTTTAATACAACACACCAAAGCATGCTTCGTCCTGCCAAATAAATCCTCCAGTTCTGAATTTATCAAGGCAACACAAGTAAACTAACGTAGCACCACTACAATTACATGTGTGATTTCTGTAGAATGTAACGCGTTACTACGGCAAGTAACAACCAAAGGAACGTTACTGGCGTTACGCTACACCGAGATTGTTTCAACTTTCGGTGTCTCATATTACACTAGTAAATGAGTAAAGTGGAACATTAAAGATGGGTGTTGCATCCATCTGCCTCCTAGACACAGCCAAAAACGTTATCTTTCAGCCGATAATAATTGAATCGACAATGGCGGTAATGTTTTCACACGCGAGCCGCTATCAGCAGAGAAAAAATCGAATTAATACTTCTCCTATGTAATTTATGGCCTTAATTCTTTTCCCGAGGCTCTAATCACGTCATTAATTAAAGCAGATATGATCTGGGAAATGTTTTCTTTCAAAACCCTCCCCCTTTCACTCTGTCGCTTTACATATTGCCAGCAAAAAAAAAAAAAAGTTAAATTTTTCTTCACCTGCCTTATGATTTATCGCCTTATCGTAGCCAGCTTACTGGGACAATTCTAAGAAACTGTGCCCGTGATTCATTTAAAATTAATTATATGTCCTTGATATCACTACCTGAAGGATGTTTACCATTGGTTCTGGAGTGTTGCCAATTTGACAGTGGTAACATGGTACAGTGGGATCCACTAGTATTGCTCGGCAAATTGTCCATGACTATTTTCATTAATGTTTCTCTTAAAGCGATGGTTTTTATGTATGCTGGCGCAGAAGTTGTCAGCAGCTTGTTTTGAGTCTTATTTTATTTTAATTCTTGAAGCTCTTGTTGGGTCAACTAAAGTGCATGAACGTGGTGATTGACAATTTGCACGGTAATACTCATGGATCCCACTGTACATGAAGTGAACATTTATTGTGCGCTTATAAGTACACAGATTGGGATAAGTTAGATATTGTAACTCCCCTTAATCGGACCTCTTTGATCTTAGCGGCGAGGCAGTGGAGGCGATTAGGGGAAGGCGTGGGAGGCAGTTACCTCCACTTTTTGCCACTTTAGTTCCTCAATATGCTTAACTTTAGATACCAAGAGAAAGTAAACTCTTCTCCCCCCCAATTTTGGAACCCAACCGCCACTGCGGCGAGGAGTAGCACTATACCCTGTCCCACATCTCTCTGGGGCAAGCCCGCGCAAGGAGGGGAATCGAGTGGGCAGAGTGAAGCAGTACACTCACCTCCGGTAGCTTATTTTCTTATACCTATTTGCAGATGAAACAATTCAATCTACAAATGTATCAATATACGCTGTATAAAACACACCTAATTACTAACTTCGTTGACCCTGTACATCCTGCTGGGAATGCTCTCACGTGGTGGAGTCGTCTCGCTTCACTACTTGCGCAAAGACTTGTTTTCGTTCGCCTGCTCCAGAGATAGGTGGGACAGAGTGTACCGTACTTTACATTATATTCAATGCATGTAGGAACGCATAGGTTGATTTTAATACTTATCGGTTAAGTGTTGAAATGGAATTCTCACGTGTATGACATATTGCCATATTGCAGCAATTCAGTTCCCAAAAATACACTTCAATCACGATTCATATTTGAATCTTCCGATGTTCCAATAAATAATATAACAGCCACAACTTTAAAAGCACAGCAAGTAGAACTCAAATGAACTTATGTTTATTTTTTTTAATTTTCATGCCGTCTGTTGTACTTTAAAGGAAAAATACTTATTTAGGAACTAAATAGGATGCAACATGGAAAGAGACTGAAGGCGTCGATGAATATCAAACATATAACCTTGCAAAACACCAAGAAAAACAGCAAAAAAATGCAAAAACGTATTGGCGCGATTTTTGCGAAAATGTACATGCTTTTTTATAAATTTTGAATAGACTAATCAGTCCTGCCATCTTCCGTAAATTATTAACATTAAGGGAAATTATGCATGGTGATATTCCAATGCCTTGCGATTCGAACCGCATTATCTGCTTTTGGAGTTATGGTCTGAGAAATTAGTGCGAAATGTTTACGACGCTAATAAATATCACTTCGTTATGGAGGTAAATATCCTGTCCCGCCTTATTTATTGCGAACGACTTGAAAACAAGAAGACAAGAACGACAACTCGAAATTAATTAAGGTCGTGTTCGAGGTGGTCAAATTCTTAATGGCGCCAAAAAAGAGGAAGTTGTCTACTTCTGAATACATCAACGAGTTTTTAGATGAGTGGATGACGATTTTATGGGAAGACAATCCCAGTCGGGTCGTGCCATTGTTGTTAACAATCAAGATTGACGCGCGGTAACAACCACGTTGTTTGCGCCAGTCGCCATACGCAGATGACTTCATTTTCTTGCATCTTGACGTCCTCCAGCTTCCCCTGCCCCCTCTAACACACTCATGAGTGCCTTGTCTATTGGCATGTGCCAAAGACGTAACCAGAATGCATAATCATCTTGCGGAAAAGACAAACACCTAATTTTCGCCATTTAGAGAACTGACCCGTCGACTACTTTTTACGTGCGGCGGTTGCAGCCACACGCGCCCGGACGGACACACGCGGCAAGCGGCTGCTTCCAAGGCAACAAGAGCCAGCCCACGGACCAGAAGCAGAAGAGGAATTAAGCTTGCACCTGTCGTTGTGGAAACTTGGGAAAAAGAACTTTCCACCAGTTTGAGGCCAGTCGAACGTATATAAATCGAACGGGCGTCGAATGTACTGTTATATTTCTCGACTCGGGCGGTAGGCTGGCTACTTTTGCTGCGAAATGTTTCCAGGTTATTTATGTCGGAGAACATCTCGCGCTGGAAGATTTTGCTGCCGGACTTCAACGAAGACAAAAAACTATTATCAGAGCGCTGGGTTCAGACGACGAAATTTGAATTATTTGTTCGATATGCTGTTTTCCGATGAATACTTCACTTCCACTATTATACCTCTTAATCTAGTTTTCCTTGTTATTCTATGTCTATTTCCTCTACTTCTTACTCACTTCTTGCTATCATTATTACCTCTGGTACTATTACACTGGTCTACATATGAAATATTTTTTTCTGCTGACTTAGATATTTTAACTGATTCTATATAATTTGAGGTCGCTGATTCCAAATATGTAGTCAGAAAAAGTGTATCACGTCACAATTTTTCACAAATCACATTTGAAAATTTTCACAATATTATAATACTGGGCTAAACGCCAACAATTTTCCATATAGATATCTGCACATAATGAAATAATAGGACTAAAAATAGGTGGCGTAGCTGATAACAGATATTAAGTTGCATTGTTTCACAAGTCACATTTCCAAATTTTCAGAAAATTATATCCGGCTACATTCCAACAGCACTTGCAAAGAGATTGCGTCGTAGTCAGATGTCCATGCAGAGTATCACGTCACGTTGTTTACAAACATACGTTTCTATTTTCTCAATAGGGAGTTCTTAATGGACAAAAAGTTTTAGGCAATTCCGGCAAATTGATCAATTTGTTTCACGAGCACATTCGGTCAACACCTGATGCCTGTACTTATGCTAAACTTAACATACACCACAGAATAGCACAACATGCATACCTACTTAGGCAAAAATTTTCGTTTCTTTGATTTTCTGGAGTAGGTGGCCTCATGAACGTCACGCTGCAAGCACCAGCAATAGTCGGCCATCATGTTTTCATTCCATCTCCCCTGATATCGGTGCTCCATGGTTTTTATGTCTTGGTGGAAGCGTTCGCCCTGTTCTTCAAGATTGGACGGAAATACATCTAAGTGGCTGTGCAGGAAGTGAAGCTTGGCACTCATATTTACTCCTAACTTTTGAAACGTCACCAACAAATTTTCAACTAGAACCTCGTAGTTCTGCGCTCTGAAGTTTCCAAGAAAGTTTGTAATGACATCAGAAAAGGCACACATGCATTTTTCTCTGTGCGGTTCATTGTTTGTAAGAATTCTTCATCTTTCATTAGCATCCTTATCTGAGGACCATAAAAAATACCTGCTTTGACTTTCTCATGCGTCAATGCAGGAAATTTTGAGCAAATGTATTTAAAGCAAGCCCCATTCTTATCCAGAGCTTTTACATACTGCTTCATTAATCCCAACTTAATGTGCAGTGGAGGAAGTAACACTTTCTTAGGATCAACAAGCGGCTTGTTCTGGATGTTTTTCGCCCCGACTTCAAAGCTTTTCCTAGCAGGCCACAGTCTTCGTACCCAATGTTCGTTCCTTCCTCGACTGTCCCATAAACACAAAAAGCATGGATATTTCGTGAAACCTGCTCGTTGACCAAGTAACATTGAAATGCCCTTGAGATCTCCGCACACAAGCCAACTGTCATTTGCATACTTTATCTTTCGAAGCAGTTCTTTCATTGTTTCGTAGATTTCCTTCAAATGTACGGAGTGGCCAACAGAATGGATGCTAACTTATTGCCATTATGCAGCAACACACACTTCAAACTCCTCTTCGAGCTATCAATAAAAAGCCTCCATTTTTCTGCATTATACGTACATCCCATAGCTTCAATTAGTCCCTTCACATTTGTACAATAGACAAGTTCTTCGTCCCTTTGAAAATATCTTAATAGATGCCTCTCTCTGTCCCGATACATGTTCCAGACGCTAACATATTTCTTTCCTTTAGTCTACACAGGTCCTGCATACTTTATGAGGTGCCCAGGATTTATCTTGGTCACCCAATTTAATTCTGAAATATGCACTATATGCTTTCCTTACAATGTCAGTAATATTTGTCCTTTGTTTTGGGGATAACAATGCTGGAATAACTGATTGAAATAATATTCATTATAATATTCCATGTGCTGCCATCTTGTGACCTCTTTACGGACTACGTTGTTTCATTGCTCTAAATATACATCCCTAATCTTAGATAATTTTCTATTTTCCTCCGAAACCTGACGTGATAGAAAAAAACGGATTTCGGTTTTGGATTTACCACCCCCGAATTACTAAAGAACAACCATCAGCCTCCAGTCAACAAAATGGACGTAGACCAGTGTTATTATTGTGATTTAAGAAATATTGAAAAAATAAGCGAATTTCTTTAGAAAACTTGTCTTGATGTAGAAGATCGAGAGCGACTTCATTTTTTGAAAACATTTGCTCACAAGATTTCTAAATAATAATACTAGACAAGGATCTCTCCTCTCAGAAAACTGTAACAATGCTGATAAACTGATAAAAGAAAAACTTAAAGCTAGCACATTGATTGGTTAAATGTAGTAAATTAAATTATGTATATATTCATAAAAGTAGTGTATATTAGTGGGTTTATAAAACTCACAATTTGAGTATTTAACACAAAATGTTTCACAACTTAAGATAAAGATAGAAAATTCAACCTTGGCAAACCAAATAGCATGCTCCAACCGTATGACCGATTCAATTATTGTTTCACGAGACATTACAGAACCGCAGCTAGAAATTCTTAAGCTCAGGGCGATAATATAACACGGTTCCTCTTTCAAATAATTCCCTTCCCCTGTTTTCTTGGAGTAAATATAATTATTTAGTAACCCATAACAATAATTACGTGGATTTTATCATCAGTGCAAATTTAACGGTAACAGTAGTATAAGCCGGAGACGGATTTCTTAAAATTTACAGGAGAAAAGATGAAAAATTACTTACGGAATTGCGTTCTTGAGGACTTTCTCAAGCCGGGGAAATTGTTTTTTAGAATCGTGCAACGTATTTTGCCTGGAAATAAGGTATTTTTCGTCAATCATGCATCTCCGTTGTACGATAGCTCGTGCCGCCATTACCGTCGACTACGTGAATCAAATGTTCCGTGCGTTCGGTTATGTAACCCCCTCACAGTGTAGCAACCACGCGGAAGTTTGACAAGATGACGTGTGAGCGGTTTTTTTTTTCCAATGTAAGGTAAGACTCTAGTTTACGTCCTTTTCCTAAGGAATACGTGTCATATATCGTTGGAAAGCTTATTTTATAAGGAATTCAACAACGTAAATCCCAAAGCGAGCAAAAATTTCCTGAAGGAGTAAATCGAGAAAAACCGATGTTGTCCGGATATGCGCAATTGAACGTACTGAGGATTTTTTTAGATGATGAAGCACATATTTAGGGGTGAAATGAGTGCTAATGGAACCTAACCTAACAGGCCTAACCTAACCTCGTAGGCATACCTCGACCCCGTGAATGGATAGTGGGGCTATCGTGAACAGAATGTGTAAAAAGAAAAAGGTACTTACCCGAAGAGATGCCGGGTGCCGCACCGCGAACGCAAAGAAGCAATCACCATGCAGATAAGGACGTAAAGTAGAGTCTAGCCTCAATTTTCGCTTAAAAACCTTTTGTGAATAGTTTGTGCGGCATTTATCGGTTCATAAGTTTGGAAACACTGCACATCAGCTGACGATACTGCATATCAGCTGACGATAGACAACTTGAACCGAATTAGCAACGACCAATAAATGATTATAATGTTAAAAATAACGCTTTTTTCATGGAAAAAAAAAGTGATCCCCAGCTTGAAAAATCTTCCGCTATGCATATGAGGTAAGTAGCAATGATTTTTATTTGAAAACAAACGAGTTTAATGTGTCTCGGCTTATACTACTGTTACCTAAATATAATTATTTAGTAACCCATAACAATAATTACGTGGATTTTATCATCAGTGCAAATTTAACTTGTTAAAGTGAAATTTTTCTGTGACGAGAAGTTAGATATGTGGATTCTGCGGATTCGATATATTTTTGTTCCAAATGATGCACCTACTTTAAATTAAACAGTATACCAACACTGAGCATTATATTTGAAGCGAGAATATCGCTTATGTCTTGTAATGCAGCTATAGTATTAAACTTCACATTCACCTCAGTAAAGCGCCAAACACGAATTCTCGCAATACATTACTGCAAGGTAAGCGAGCAAGAAAATTTTTACATCCATTTCTTTGCAGGCTTCAAGAATATTAATTTAATGGGATGTCAATACTTTCGTAGGATCCCGAGATATTTAGTATTTTCAAGCTTCTTTTTTCGCACGTTCGGAGTCGAAAACGTGTGGCTCCAAAATTTAGTGTTCGAACTCTCTCTCTCTCTCTCCAGTATAGAAATCCCTTGACAATCTAAGATTTAACACTTTATCAAGGGCTTCTTACCCCCCCAATACTCAAATCCTACCACCAAAATTTCCATGACAATTTTAGACTTACTGTCAATATTGAAGAGTAGATATTACCTCCTCCAAAAAATTAATTCTCAGTCTCCACACCAGAATTCTCGCAACAGTCTAAGACAATAGAAACACACAAGAATGGATACCCCCTCAATTTAATGTTGAATCTCCCTCTAAGTAAAATTCCAGCCGTAATCTAAGACCTAGATTTAATTGATTGATTGATTTGGTGTTTTAAGTCCACTTTATGCACACATAGGCTAATTGGGACTGGATCTACAATTTAAAGTGGGATCCGAACCACTATGGGCCTGCACCGGGTATCGAACAAGGCGACGACGCTACCACTGCGCCATCGGGGAGACTCCACCTAGATATGACTGTCCCCCCGTTTAATTCAGAATCCCCCCTGAACACCCGTGTCAAATAAGACCTAATATGTAAAAGTAGGATATTTATTTCTCTCCACCCCCTTTCGATAATACCCTCAAACTCCGTCTTTTCTTCATCCAATGGATTAAATATGGTGCATTTAAGGCGTAATATTTTAAATTTTATATTATTTGAAGGGAAAATATCTCCTCCCAAAAATCTCGAAGCCTGTGCCATAATCGCTCCCTGCGGTCACCCCTGCCTGGGACAGAGTATAGGCAAATTAGTTAATTTCCAACTTTCTTTTAGTATGAAGTTAAGAAATTACAGATACCAAAACAAACCAAGCACCCTTTATAGCAATGGTCCAAAACCCTCCATGACAACCCAGTATAGAATTCAAGCAAACGTAATGATATTATCCATACCAGCTGTAGACCAGGCGAACGAGAACAAGTCTCTGCGCAAGTAGTGACGTGAGACTGCTCCACCAATGAACAGTGAGAGAAACGGGATTGTGTAATGGGCCACGGGAGTTACCCGATTTGCTATGCAGCGTTGCTAACTTTTGAAAAGGATAATACCGAACGCACATGGCAAACGGACCGTATTTTTGTCTCCAGGTCCATACGATTGGTTTAAGAATTTCTTAGCGAAATATTAGGGATAAAACTGCAAGAGCAAATTTTGACAAGCCGTGCATTCAGCTTACGGACTAAGGTCTGGACCGTACGGTTGGCAACGCTGCCCTTTCACCACTTGATTCTTCTCCTCCTTCTCTGCCGATATGCGCGGCCCTGCTGCTCTACAGTTAGCTGGGACAGGGTATAGAATAAATATAGTTAAAACACGAGGCAATGTACTGTATAATGTCCATTTAACATGGCTTGCGAACTTTACCTAACAACCTCTCAAACAAATGTGAGAAGTGCAATCATGACCTTCCGTTAAACAATTCAGGGGGTGCTCAAATTAAAACGATTTATCGTGAAGCGAGACGTGTCCTATTTTACTGGTCACCGTGAGATAGATACGTTTTAAAAGGGGAAAGGTAAGGGAAATGAGCGAGCGACTGTAAGAGCGGGGAAGAGACAAGAACTAAAAGAAGTGATCTAAAGGAAGAAAGTGACGTAGAGTGAGAGTAAGAAGACAAATAAAAGCAACGAGATACAATGGAAAATATACATCAAAGGAGACAAAGAAAGGGGATAAAATAAAGAAGCGATTGAACTTGATTGATTCCATTTACGTCGCTCTTCTTCCCATTTTGGCTAGTCGCCACGATGGGGATGAATGATGATAGGATGAAATTGATGAAGGAACAATCACAAACACTTATACTGAACGCAACTCCAACTGGAGGCTGGGAAACAGCGAATCAGCTATCAGTTGAATTTTCTTCGAGTGAGATCGGGCATTTTCGAGTCACAAGGTACCGAACGTTGTTCGCGGAACGAAACAAATGAGCGTTGGGTCCACCACATGTTGCCAAACGTACTGTAGAGCTAGAAAGAGTCTTCTCGGGTCAGCACCAGAAATCAAGGGGGGAGGTAATGATACAACTGCACACGTGGTCCTGAACGATGAAGTTTCCGGAAGGACCACCCACAGGTCGGACACATAGTCATATAAAGAAAACTGGCAAAAACAGAAGTACACTTGGCAACGTTGCTTCGGGAGAGCGAGGTGATCTCTTCAGCCTTTACTTCGGAACTGAGTTTGTTGACACCCATTGGAACCCTCTGAAAATGATTGGGAGAAAGAAAAAAACGCCAGAAATAGGCAGCGATGTCAACCGCCAGTTTTAGTTGCGATCAGTATAGGACGACACAACATTATGCTGGCTACATACCCAAACGCCAGAACCTCGTTAGTCTGCAAAATGCAGTCCAGAGGATATTACGTTGAAGAGAAGTTGAAATTTTGGTGTCTTTAAGGTCAATCCTTACACCCTGGCAGTGACGGATTAAGGTGTGTGCTATTGATGCTGCAGCGTTAGGCCCATTCCTGAAATAAGCCCAGATGAAAACAGAAGAGGATTTTCCGAAAGCTGAGCAGTTTCTTTTGCTATATTAACCTGAAAATAAATCTTAGAATGAAATTTGGAGCCCCAATTTCGGACGCCTAGACACAGCTAGTAAAATTTTCACCTTCAAAGTTAGTTGTATACAAAATAATCGACGGTATGCAGCATCAGGCCCAATTTCGTCTTAATCCGGCCCTGCACCCTGGAAGCGATAGAGAGGGAGAAACAAAGGAGACGATAATATGGATTGCGGCACATGCCTCTACCCTAACCAATATGCCGACCAGACGTTGAGGCTGTTAAGTTTGCAACTGAAATTTCAGGTCATTCCTTGTTTGGGTTCTGGATATTTTTATGTCCACTATTCCTCGTTCCTTAATTGCAACTTTAAAAACCTGGGTTACAGTTTTACCCAGATTTACCCGTTTTCCTTGCGTAATAAGCCTGTTGCTTTTTATATGGAAGTGGAATACGTGTCCCATTCCTTGAAAAAAAAGACAGACGCACCAGTTAACCTTCCTTTCCAAAATTGTCAACGGAAAAACAGACTCCTCCGCACTTTTCGCAAAAATAAACTTTTATGTTCCATACTCAAAACTAATAACCAGAAATGACCTCTTCCAAATTCCATGCGGTAGAACCAGGATGCCTGAAACGGATCCCATGAGGAGGATGTGCGTGTTGTACAATATAGTCTCTAATACAGTAATACCCCTGACATTGATCTATTTAGACCTAAAAGCAAACATATTATGTGAACCCTGTATAATAGCATTGTAACCAAATATGTTGTAAACTTTATGATTAGGGCCCGGGAATTTATGTCCTATAAAACTGTAAAATATGTATGTAATTATGTCATATAAATTGGAAAATATGTCATGAAAAATTACAAATATGTCAGAAAAATGCAGAAATGTTCCCAGTAAAGAAATTTCTCCCATACCCGATAGAGTAGAGTAGGGGATGTAATGTACCGAAGGTTAATTTAACTTTTGACTGATTTTTGTGAAGAGCGAAAAAAGGCAAAGAAATGAGAACGAAACTTCTTTACTTCCCGTGCAACAATGAGGGAGAACATTCTTCCTCAATAATGCATGGCTATCAATTGTAGGCGAGATATAAAAAAGTGGGGTATTATTGTTCTGTACTAAAAAAAGACGGCACCTTTCTTCCTCCGTAATTTTCATATCCTGCCAACGACAATATGAACTATCCGTTGTGCTAAAGCTACGAAGAAAAAATATGAAATAACCGATTATGTGCGAGATAATTACGAAATTATAGAGAAATATGTCTGATTACAACAAAATTGAAGAAATATGTTGTAAAAATGCGAAATTTGTGAAATATGTCAAAATATGCTTTGTCAAGCTTGTTTATTTCGGCTGATTTCCATCGGATATGTAAAGATCTCACCCCAATATTAGATCCGAAGCCAAATGAAAAATATGTTATAACAAAGTCCCGGGCCCTATTTATAATATACCAACCTTGTATTATATATTGTTGTTATGTAACGATTATTCTGTTCAGTCTTATAGATTCTTTTCTCTTTCAAATTCTTAATTATTTTGTTTTGTCCGCATGTATGTGAACTTAACTCCGAACTTAACTTCAAAGCACTGTAGTGTTTGAAAAATAAATAAATAAATACTGCATCTAGTGTTAAGATACAGGAAGTCCAGTTTCATACATCCACAGACAAGTTTTTCACCTCGATTCACACGTGTGTGGTCCTCCTTTTGATGCACTCAAATTTCACCAAACCGTAATTTACTAACAAGTGAAAATATAATGTTGCAACGCCACGCACGACCTTGAAATTGCTGAAATTCAGGTATAGCCCTGTGTTTAGATGATCACTAATTGGTCGCCCGGTCGCCTTATAAGAACAAAGCTATTTCACGCATGTTAGCATGTAAGGCAATCTTCCTTGCACATTCTTGCAAACCACTTCTACGATAGGATTGCAGCTGTAACCTAAATTGGAAAAGATGATGTCCTATCAGGATACAATTACGGATGTTTTAGCATCATAACAGAATGGCACTTGCCAGCAATTTCATAGCGAAGTGTTAAAACCACCGTATTATTAATTTTTTTTGTTAGTTTTGGGACTTGTTCTACCCATATTTACGATTAAGTATTAGTTTGTACATGGTTTGTATAAACAACATGCGGACGTAAGAAAGTCTAGAATGGAATAGTGGGACAAATTGGAAGGAAAACAACGAACGAAATAGCTAAGAAGAGCAAAAGGAATAATTATGAAAAAGAATTCAGCGCGAATATACAACGAAAATTCATTTGCACGCTAATGCTCCAGTGACCGTTAAAAGTTCTACTTGTATCCATTTCCCCCCATTGAAAATTCAGAAACAACCATTGATGAGTTAGACGAAATAAGCATGATTTTCCTACAAGTGAACAAGCCTTGAAGATATCATTCACCTTGTGGTGTTAATTTCGTAGGTCTTGTATTAAGTTTACAAACTTATGAAAGGTTCACACCGTTTTTCTTCGAATGTAGCGATTCACGAAACAAGCATGATTTTCCTACAAGTAAACTAGCCTTGGAGATATCATTCACCTTAAGTGGTGTTAATTTCGTAGGTCTTGTATTAAGTTTATTTCAGGATTTTAGAGGAGTTTACAGGATTCTTGTTGGGAAACCTGATGGTAAGAGACCTGTAGGAAGACCAAGACGAAGATGGAGGGACAACGTTGAGATGGACCTAAGGGAAATTGGTAGGGATGGAAAAGAGTATATAGAACTTGCTCAAGATAGGGAAAGGTGGAAGGCCTGTGTTGCTGCAGCCATGAACCTTCGGGTTTAAGAAGGCTAGGGAGTTAGTTACAGTTGTATTAAGTTTACAAACTTAAGAAAGGTTCACATCGTTTTTCTTCGAATGTAGCGCGATTCACGAAATAAGCATGATTTTCCTACAAGTAAAGTAGCCTTGGAGATGATATTCATTTTAAGAGGTGTTAATTTCATAGGTCTTGTATTAAGTTTACAAACTTAAGAAAGCTTCACACAGTTTTTCTTCGAATTTAGCGCGATTTTTTAAATCTGTTTTTTTCTTTTGAAAACTTAGGTGCGTCTTGGATTCCAATGTATAAATATAGGAATATAGTGTAATATGACATGAAGCATTTGCAAATTTCAGTATTCAAGTTTTTCCTTGCAGTCTGCCGAAATATTGGTACTGGAAGAAATTACCCTTGACGAAATTATCTTATGGTAGTAACAACACTGTAAATGAAGGAAGTCTACATTTTGAAAATTAAATTCCCTGATTTTTCTAGGTTTTCGAGACGAATAACCAAAATTTTCAAGACCAAATCATTAGCGCAATTAGCTTCCAGAAAAATATCTGGAAGAAGCTCACTATTTTAGCTACACACACGCACATACAATCCTACAACGTATGGTGCTAGATTTATACATTATAAGGAGTTCAAAGCATTAGCTCTTTACAGACAGTTGCATGATATAAAATGTCTAACCACTAGTAATGATGAAATTGAAAATTTGAAAGTCGTTTATTTTATTTTTTGTCCAAAACCTTACTTTACTACAAAAAAAAGCATTGTTTTTCGCTGAGTTTTTCAGTATTTCCAGACTGGTAGACACCCTTAAATGTAATACTATACGGAATTTTTCTAGTAAAGTATTGATATTACCTCAAATGGGAAGTTTTTTTTTATCCCAAAGATGAAGCTATATTTAAGTTGCGCCTTACATGCGCATTCGAAGAACTACAGTAACTTTCGACCTCAACAAATTTATTAGAAATGAAAATCTCAGCCACACAAATTGTCCTGGGTAGGAAGGATACGTCTCATTACAGACTTGTAGTATCCGGGTAAACCCTAAGCTCAGCATGGGTGTATGGTTAGCGCTCTACTCTCTGGTGCGAGCGGTTCCAGGTTCGATCCCTATGTTGGTTCACGTTGACTCCGCATCGTGAGGACTTTTAGGGAGCTTCTTGAAAGCAAAGGTGGAGGACTTGGGTGTCGAAAGCCAGAAATCAGCGACAATGGGACAAGATGCGATGACCACATATCACTCGCATCACTTGGTAAGCCTTGACTCTCAAAAGGGTACTGAGCCACGGAATTCTGAATTCAGGGTATCGTCCCATCTGTTTTAGAAGAACTATCACGGCAATTAGGCAATATAAGTTTCATAAAATTCTACCAAAGCGACGAAAATACCCTTCGCAGCCTCCTTCAACCCATACAGCACAAATCTCCAAGGGATATCCATTGGATATCCACAATATCCAGATCAGATCCATAGATAGATTAATATATAATTTAGTCCAGGAGACATCTATCTGATGTCTAAATGGCGCCCTAATAAAGATATAAAATAATAATAATAAACTTCACTGTTATATCCATATAATGTACATATAATATCCAAATGAGTCTAAATAATGTACTTTTCGTATTATACGATATCCAAAGTATGTACAAAAAAGTCTAAACCAAAGCATATAATGTCCAGAAAACGTCCCACATGATGTCCAAAACATGTCCAAAAGTGATCCGGAAACGTCCAAAACATATCCATTTCTGGATATCCCCTGGATATCACGTATGCGGACAAATTAATATCCAATGGATGTCTATTGGATATTCCTGGATATATATTGGAGACCTCTCGACCTCAATATCCAAGAGATATCCAATGGATGTCTTTTGGACATTTGTGTGCTGTATGGGTGGGGATGTAGGGGTGTGTCTTTGTCAAGACATTCAAATGCCAACCTCACTTTCACGTAGTACACCTTTGACCACGTTTAACAGGTTAACGAGTCTCCGGCGTCTGAACCAATGGCCAGTGCAATCCTCTATGGGACTTGGGTGCTGTCCATATGTGTTGGTGATTGTCCCTCCATCCATTTCATCTTTGAAATTAGCCAAAAGTGGCAGTGAGCCCGAAGTAAAGTAAACCAAATCATTCATTCATTTCCAGCCTGCTTCAAGACTGATTTAACACCCTGCTGGGAAGTCGCCTCTTGTCCTCTTTGTCCTCGGACAAGAATAATGTCCATCAATCACTCAACGCTACACGGAGGATCTTCCAGAGTCCGTCCACAATTAATCACAGCCTCTTATACATAATGATTTTTCCAGGGTGTAGCAGCATCTATTATCCACGCTCAAGAAGCGTTATTAGTGCGTCTCCCAATACAAAGCACCGCCACGGAACACGTCTTGAAAATACTTTACGACCTGATTTGTGTGCGAAAACTCTCACTAGATTATCACCATGGTCCGTACCTAGAGGCGTGTTTGTCTTGGAAGACATTCCGAAGGTCCCTGATCTTGCGGACCTGAATATGCAACGCTGTCTGTTGATCCTGGAACTTGTTACCCAGCAGGCATTGCGTTAAGTACTGCAAAAGAAGAGTGCATCATTACCGTCGTTCCATGGACGCTTGACGTTGTTATATAGAAGTGCAATTATCCCTGGCAGACGCCGCTCTTGATCTATGGACTTCAACGGCGATGCTCTTTTATGAGGTCGCCATTCAGGCCAGGAGACGAATGGAGCATGTATAATTCATCATCTTTTGCTGCGCGTCTAATGTAAGTAATACCGGCTTATTATTTTGTCACCTAAAGGTTCATATATTTTTTATACAGGGTGAGGCAGTCAAACGGGAAGATTTAAAAAAATCACAAAAATTAGAGAGAGCAAATAATAGTTAATTTTTGAACATGGATGTACTGTACATGAGTTGAAATTACTAGTGTAGCTGATTTTCCTTTTAACATGGTGTCAGTAAGATGGCGTCCTAGCTGTTGCACACATTGTCGGAGTCTCATAGTAAATCCGCCCATGACGTTACGTAGCATCTCCAACGGAATGTTTTGGATCTCTTGCGGAATTCGCTCCTTCAAAATATCCCTGGTTCTTGGAAGGTTGTCCTTTGAATACTTTGGATTTAGGTAACCCCAAAGGATAAAGTCAAGAGCCGCAAATCGGGTGAACGGGCAGGCCACGGAATATCGCCGAATCTGCTGATGAGACGACCACGAAATGCGAGTCTAAGCACATCCATAGAGACTCTGGCAGAATGGCTAGTTGCACCATCTTGCTGGAAGAATGTTTCTTCATCTGGGTCATAGTCACCGAGGACAGGCAGGAAAAAGGTTCCCAATATGTCAGCATAACGTCATGGGCGGATTTACTCTGAGACTCCGACAATGTGTGCAAAACCAAGGACGCCATCTTACTGACACCATATTTTAAAAAAATGAAGATTTTTCAGGTAGGCTAGCAATTTCAGCTCATGTACAGTACAATCATGTTCAGAAAGTAACTAATATTTGATTTCTCTTTTTGTGAATTTTTTAAATCTTCCTCACCCTATATTTTAAAAAGCACAACAGTGGTCGATTTTTTGTCCGTGACTCACCTGTTTATAATTCTCTAAATGAGTAGTTTGTGAAAAAAAATGTGAATGGATTTACCTGAAAACTCATATACGAGGGGGATTTAATAAGTTTTCGACGTAACATGGAACAAATGTAAATATGTCAACACGTTTAGCTTGTGATAAAGGCATTGCTTTCATGTATATTTGGCAGCACGTCTCTCTTTGTCATGCGGATAAAACGGTACGGGAAACAGGCTACACAATGTGCCTGATCATCCACCTCATTCTCCTGATCTAGCTCCATCAGACAATTACACGTTTCCAAAAATATAAAATGGTCTTGAAATACACGCACCTCCAGCATAACAACTAAGTGTATACTAATAGTTAGGTTAAAGTTAATTTTTAAGCAAATAGGATAAGTTTAATATTCTCATATTCAGAGAATTCATATACGAATCCAGAAACCACAAGAAACAAATGTTTGTCCCTGTCCTAAGACCAGCTACTTACTCATTGATCAATCATAACATTTAAATGTACTCCATGACTCGGGTCAGGCTGAACCTCGCCCAATCAAAGAATTTGAATTTAAAAAAATAATAAATGATAAAGAATGTAATTTGAACGTTGAAAGTGATACTCCGTAATTAACACAGTATTATAGGGAGAAAATGGTGTGAAATCAATCGTAGACAAGAGTGATTTGATGAGTATCACGTTCAGAGTGAGAAGTATATTGTGTTTATGAGAAATGTACTTGAGGTGTTTTTAGACTGTAAATAGTAGATTATTTACTGACAACTTAGGTTCTGCTTACGTGAAAAGTGTCAATTTGCTTTTAGAAGATACAAAATGTATTTCACCGCCCCATCTTTGGGGAAAACACACTCACGAGATGCGTGGTAAAATTTTGTAACGTAGCTCTGAAGAAAGTGGAAAATTACTTCAATTTTACCTAACCACCAGGGGGCTACATTCATCAATATCATTTTAAAAACTAAATCAAATCAATGAAAAGTATTTTAATATCAGCGCAAACAGTGAATAATAGCATCCAGTGCTGACGATTAGGGGGAGAGCGTAGGAGGCCAGTTGCCCCCTCCCCACAATTGACCACTTTCTACCAAGAAAAAGTAACTGTTATTGCCAACCCCCCCTCCAGTTATGGCACCCAATAACCGCTACTTCTAGCATCCCTTTGTTCATTCGCAGCATTCGCTTTTCTGTCAATTTAGCTAATCGCGAAGATGACGATGAATGGTGGTACGAAAGAGATGAAGGAACAATCACAAACACATATGGACAACCTACAATAAAGTCCCATAGAGGACTCCAGACGCCAGAGCCTCGCTAGTCTGCAAAATGTAGTCGAGGGGGTACTACGTTGAGTGAGGCTGACATTTGGGTGTCTCAAGAAAAGGGTAACCCGTGAGACTATGTTAACATAAAATATATATGTATTTCAGATACATAATTATATTTCAGTCAGTTATTTATATTATTATTACAAGGGTGTTCCAGGAACATGATAATTTCAAACTGAAGGAGTCTTTCTTGCGGGGCAACAATACTGTGGGGAAAATATGCCTACTTTAAGCATCTGAAAAATTCCTGCGAACGTCCATGCTTTGGAACAACAGTGTCTGCAACCTGCAGGACCGATATAATGATAACAATAAGAGCAGATCCGCATCTCAAAAGAGTTTCAATTTCAGCCAGAAATTATAAACACGTCGGAGGCAACAGCAAGCAAGCAGTAAACAAAAAGGGCAGGGTTTGGATAAAGAAGAAGCAGCTAGCATCTCTCTTTCTCTCCCGCATTGTTTTCGCCAAATCTCTCCATCTCGTCCTTTCTCATCCCCGACACTCGCCCGGGGGGATGCTTGCACCTGTGCCTCCCCACACGACCTCCCTCCTCCTCATCTCCCGCTGTCGGCTGCTGAAGGTCAGTTTGCCACGTGCCTCCGCGTGTCTTGGGGCGAGAGACGAGTGGCCAACAATGGAAAGGAGGGGGAAGGTGAGAAAGACATGAAGAAAATGCGAGACCTGTCTGCAAGGGTTCATCTGCCTTACGATCTCGATCACTGGACCATGTCCACGGTGGTCGCCCCCCTCCCCACGTAGCTTCCAGGCTCGGGAGACATGACATGGACAATGCAGAGTGTTATATAATGCCGGACTCCGCCCTGGTTCAGGGCCGTAAAGAAAGCTTCAGGAAAATCTAAGAGTTCGAGTTTGGCTCTAATGTCTTTATATTCCCCGGAGGTGTGCTGGAACAGTACGTATCGTGTGGACATGGAGTGCGGTGTGTGCAGTGTTTCATCCACACCTCTCAACACCCACTAAAATTTTTCACAAAGACCAATTTATGTTCATTTTAGCTCGAAACTTACCCATGCACTCCAAAAGGAAAATTTGGGATAACACTCAACAATATCGACAACAATCACTTCTAAAAGTCAGCGCTGTGAACTTAAGATTGTCCAGTTTAAATATAACTTCTGCTAGCCTACTTCCATACGTAAGGGCACTGTTGCCACATGAAGGGAAATTTCCCTTTATGAAGGGAAATTCGAACCAAATTTTAAACGAAATGGGATTAAAAGTACCACAATTCCATGGAAAATTTAAGACACCAAACTCAAAAATAGTACAGATTAGTACAGATTATGTACTATTTATTACTATTATATTTAAAGGTTTTTAGTGAAGAGAAAACTGAGTGCAAAAGGGAAATTTTGCCCCTTGGAAAGGGAAATTATGCCATCAGATTGGGGCAACACTGCGTAAGGGGTTCCCTGAGAAGGTAGTGGCCAACACTGTTGCGTTGTGGGTTCCCGGGTTCGATCGATTGATTAATTTGGTTTAGTTTACTTCGTTTCTTGCCACTTTTGGTTAATCGCGACGATGAGGATGAGCGATTATATGATGAAATTGATGTAGGCACACTCACAAAGGCACACCTGGTTTCCTACGTGCTGCGTGAACAACTCCGCCACTGACCCTGATTCGATTCACGGTATAGAATCCTACTTTAACCTTTAAAGAGCCAATGGGACATATATGACCCATGGTGCCGATTACAACATTCACGTGCTTTTAGGACCTTCATACTTGTATGTGAGGTTGTAAACGCTGACAGATGTTCAGATAAAACTTTGAAATGTCATGTGGAAGAAAACCCACCCACCCAGGACCCCCTCCCCCCGACTCCAAAGTTACGTATGGAAGCTGGTGCGAATTTTAAATTTGTACACTTATTTGACAAAAAATGTTATAACTCGTAGACTATTTGACCAATCTACTTCGGGTAAGTTTTGTGTTGCAGCTAAAACATCAGGGCATGCAAGCGTGCAGGAATCAAAACGCCAAAGGCAATAAGAGGGGTTGGGTGGGCCGCGGCCCCTAACTTTCAATGAAAAAATCATAAAAATGGAGAGTTTGCCCCCTCTTCCCCTGCTATTTTTGGAAGGGGACGCAAAATTTAGCCTTATTTTCAAAGAATGGTCCTTTCTCAACCGAATGAAAGTCATTTCATGTTCCTGGGTGCATTACATTATCGAATATGTGAAAAAACTCCCCATTTTTATGATTTTTTTCATTAAAAGTTGGGGGCCGCGGCCCACTTAACCCCTCTTATTGGCTTTGGCATTTTGATTTCTACACGGTTGCATGCCCTGATGTTCTAGCTGAAAAACAAATGTTACCCGAAGTAGATTGCTCAAATAGTCTCCGAGATATAACGTTTTTTTCTGAAATAAGTGTAAAATTTAAAAATCGCGCGCAAAGGAGGCGGCCAGAGAGAGGTTACTTTCGAAAACCCGCTCGGCGGTCTAAAGGTTAAACTGTAGGACCAGTATCGACTAATCTACCTCATGCACGTCAGAACTCCACCCATTGATGATGATATTGGGGTTCAACAGTTGACGCGCTTGTCCAAGGTGGGGACTCAATTATTATTAATTAGTTACATTAATTAACTCGCTGAAACAATGTTACACATACACCAGGAATAACCAGTATTATTTAGCGTCGCTTTTCTGCCACTTTTGGCTAATATCGACGATGAGGATGAGTAATGACACGATGAAATTGAACAAAGAACACAACATGCCCAGACCGGTATTCGAATCCGTGGTTCGCCCTGGCGTCGTAGCGCACTGTACTAACAACTCCTCCACGGAGGGTCGGCATTAAAAAGGATTGGAAACTAACATCCGCATGAACAAGATTCGCCGAAAATGTAGCGGCAAACGCTGTCGCCATGTCATCAAAGGGTCCTTGGTTTGATTCCCGGTGGAACCAGAAGTCTGTCTTCAGGCACATCTAGCTGCTAACTGTCCCGAAAAGTGATTGCTAATAGCCCCGAATCTAGTCCTCTAAACCTAATCACATATGCATTTATTGCAATTGCCATCCGCCTAGTTCTAATAATGCACGTGTGGTTAGGTTAGGAGGGCCAGGCTTTGAACTCTTAGCAATCAATTTACGTGACTTTTAGCATCTGGATGCGCCTCAAGACAGCCACAATGGACTTTAATTCCTCATTACCCTATCTTAATAAAGCGGGCTTCAACTTTGCCAAACATTCGAATTATTGAAGTTGCAAGTCGCCTAGCTTCTGAAGCAGCTGAATGGGTTCGGTGGCCGAGAACATTCAGCGGTTGACTTTCGAACTCGCTACCGAAGTTTCTTGGTTCGAGTCCCGGCTTAGCCATTTGGTATTCATTGTGAGTTTCCTTTCACCAATGTCACGTAATCATCATTTATCCTCATCGTTTCTATTAGCGAGAAGTAACGGAAAAGCGACGTAAAATGACAAAATACAACCAAGTAGCTATAGCTGGGAAGTTACACATTTTACCCCAACCCCTTTCTGGGATCATAAAAGCGATAAGCATCTCTATTCACAGCAGAGTAGCTACAGCAAAAACGATGTCTCATGAATAACCAGATCAAGTAAATATTTTGATAAGGACTGACATTCAAATCATTTCCATCTCTATCCATATTTTATCAATACTAAAACACACATACAAGAACAGCTTGTGGAGTTAAAAAATATAAGCACAGGTTCTTCCCAAACAAAAGACAAATGACCACCGTCGTACATTGAACCACATAACGAACCATCGTTCTTAGACACACACACACCGAAGCTCCTCTACATACATGGTCATTAGCCGAAGACAGATAAGCTGATACGTCAATCAAAATGGAGGAATCGTGGATAAGAAACGTCCATTTCTTGCCCTCTTTTTATAGGCAAGAAATATGTACTTATGCCTATCCGTTTTACGTTCTATCCAGGGTTCACACGAAGAGCAAGGGTGAGATCACTGACCTCTCCTTATGGTAAAGAGGTCAACAGCCAACGCATTAAACACTTCAATGGCTTTGTGGTATTATTAGGGCATTCGTTATCATATCAAGCACCCGCATCATTATCGTGGGTGAACAAAAAAGACGCGTACCCTCTTTTTCGATCCAACCCCCTTGTCTGTTCTCGGAAGCCTATCGGAATGTTACCTGTTGAGTTTGAATATGATGTGGAACATATCGTTAACTACGGCCATGAAGAATTTCTCGGCCTGTACAGTCCTCACTTGAGTATCATCTTGCTCATTGGTTCGTACTGGTAATAAAGTTTAAGGGCAATGACGGTATTGCTTGCGTAGAGAAAAAGGTACACCTCACTCTGGAAAAGCCGAGAATTCATTTTCAGAATTGACATTGTCCACAACCTGAGAACGCCTCTAAAAATCCTTAAGTTAAAATGTGAAACATTTCTTACATACTTTAGGTACTCATATATGTACGAGGACTGTACCGAAAGTTGGCATATCTTTTAAAATTAACTGGCATAGTTGTTCTTGCGCACGTTGGTAGAGTAACTGTATATTGTTGGTAAATAATGGATTCTAAGCAGAAGCAATGCGGCGGCATTTTGTGGGGTCCGACATCCAGGGCTACAGAATGTTTACGGAAATTACACCTTCGGCAAGAGCGATCGATGTTCACTGATAAGTAGACCTCGGATATTTAGGTCCTAAAAAGTGTGCTTCTTAGGTTCCCAAAATAGGTTCTAAAAATCTCAAAACAGGTTCTAAAAATCCTAAAGTACGTTCTAAAAATCTCAAAACAGGTTCTAAAAATCCCAAAGTAGGTTCTAAAAATCCCAAAATAGGTTCTAAAAATCCCAAAGTAGGTTCTAAAAATCCCAATATAGGTTCTAAAAATCCCAATATAGGTTCTAAAAATCCCAATATAGGTTCTAAAAATCCCAATATAGGTTCTAAAAATCCCAATATAGGTTCTAAAAATCCCAAAATAGGTTCTAAAAATCCCAATATAGATTCTAAAAATCCCAATATAGGTTCTAAAAATCCCAATATAGGTTCTAAAAATCCCAAAATAGGTTCTAAAAATCCCAAAGTAGGTTCTAAAAATCCCAAAATAGGTTCTAAAAATCCCAAAATAGGTTCTAAAAATCCCAATATAGGTTCTAAAAATCCCAAAATAGGTTCTAAAAATCCCAAAATAGGTTCTAAAAATCCCAAAGTAGGTTCTAAAAATCTCAAAACAGGTTCTAAAAATCCCAAAACAGGTTCTAAAAATCCCAAAGTAGGTTCTAAAAATCCCAAAGTAGGTTCTAAAAATCCCAAAACAGGTTCTAAAAATCCCAAAACAGGTTCTAAAAATCCCAAAACAGGTTATAAAAATCCCAAAATAGGTTCCAAAAACCCCAAAATAGGTTCTAAAAATCCTAAAATAGGTTCTAAAAATCTTAAATTAGGCTCGAAATAAAAAAAACTTAAAACTTAAAACGGTTCAAAATTCCTGGAAAATACTGATTAGGTATAATCGTTCAAAAGAACCGTAATAAAGCTTAATAGATATATTAACAACCAATTATTAATTTTCCTAACCAGATTTTAATTTGCATACATCATTTTCAAAATTATCCACAAATTATTGTAATACTGTACTTGCGTTGTTAGTAAAAGTTACTTTGTTGGTATGAAGAATAAATTACGTTTTAGTCTGAGTATGTGAAAATGGCCAATGTAAACTACGTAAAACCTTAAATTAAATATTTTAAATATGTATACCGTATAATTGAATTAGAATTTTTGTATACATAGGAATCGCACAGACCTTTTATATTGTTTGTATGTATGTGGTTTGTGAGAGGCGGTAATACGTGTGACGTTCACAAGTCAATTATTTGCACGATTACAACTAAAACGCTAAGGTGAAGATACAACTTCTATAGGTCTATATATTAGTGAAATAACTGAGCAATATGCAGTTCACTATTACCTATATTTCCATTTTTGTCAGACACACTACTACATACTGACTATTGATTCTCGTTGCTATAGCAACGTTAGAATTATAAATATCTCGTTTATACAGCGTATAGTGCAATAAATAACATAAAACATAATTAACGTTGTACAAAGTAATAATTATACATTTTTTTAAACTTTAATATAAAGTGATTTTTATAATATGAAATTAATAATTTCAATAAACATATAATTATATTGTGCGGATTCACAGAACCGTCACAACATTCCCCTGCTCCGGGAAAATGAAAACTACGAAACAACGAGGAGGAGTTTTCATTTATAAATCAGTCAGATGTTATCAACATAACTAAAACAAAGTTACAAATGCACAATATTATCTGACATTCGACAACAACTTGCACATAAACAGATTTGTGCCTAACAGGTAATAACAAATCAGATCATAATAGAACATTCAATTGTACAAAATAATAAACAGAATGGTTTCCCTTTTCCAGTATCTACTCTCATAAATTTAATTTTCAGACAAGAGTTGATTCCTCTTTTCTTCCGAACAGTTAAACACTCGAAGATTTGAAAAGTTCACCTTGTCATAATATTGCTGGTTCATTGTGTAAAGAATTGCATTATTGTCCTTAATTTCCTTGACAAGGAATGGCCCAATATACAAGTTGAACAATTTATGAATCTGGCTGTTAATTTTAGAACTAACTTGTCTATTTTTTTATCATAACCAAATCTTATGTTTGAAGTTTGATCGAGTTCAATGCATTCTTAATCTTTCTACTTCTTCTAGATTGTCTAGTCCTGATTTCTGCTAGAAACAATTTGCGTTTCCATGGCAAAGATTTAATTTGTTCTGGCCAGCCGATTTCTTCAAATATTGAGTCCTTCATATCTTCATGTAAGAAAAGTTCACTAGGAGATAATCCGGTAACTGAAGAGCATGAATGATTTAATAACTGAATAATAGAATTTATTTTTGGATACCAAGTGGTGTGATTATCATTGCAGAATAATCGCAGTAACCTAACAATCTCCTTATTGTACCTCTCAATAGGATTAGATTTCGGATTGTATGTAGTGGTAGTAATATGCTTAATTTTCCTTGAATCCATGTAGGCTTTCCACTCATTTGATGTAAATTGGCTTCCACAATCTGATAATAATACATTGCATACAGGGTAATGTTTAAAATATTGTTCTTCAAAACGATTGATAATTTCCCTGGCAGTCGCTTTTCTTAACGGATAAATCATAACAAACTTTGACATAACGTCTACAATTGTGAGGAGATATTCATATGTACGTGATCTTGGTAATTTTCCGATTAAATCAATAGAGAGGAAATCGTGAGGTTGGTGAGAATCGACGTGATATTCATCTCTCCGCAACGGCCGACCTACAATCTTTGTTCGTGCACATTCTAAGCAATCTTTCAGGTAATTTCTAATTGATTTTCTCATGTACGGCCAAAAATATGCCCTTCTACAAGCTGCTAAAACCTTCTGATAACCAAAATGTCCATTTAAATCATGCATTTTGTGCAATACCAAAGGTATAAGCTCACGTGGCACTACAAGTTTACAAATTTCATCTGAATTGGGTTTATAAAAAATAATTTTGTTGTGAAGAAGATACTTTGTAAAGTCTTTATCCGTTGTACTATCTTCCAGGTGAGAAATTACATTATTGCATTTTTCATCTGCTCGTTGAGCTTTTAACCAAATAGAAGAAGTATCATCTTGTGAATCTTCCATAATTACTTGATTGATATATAATTTATCATCAAGTGCAGAATAAGTAGTACAAGGCGGAAGTCTGCTCAACGTATCAGCAATATTATTCGAAACTCCTGGAACATGATATAACGTGAAATCAAAACACTGCAGTTTGAGAGCCCATCTCGTAAGACGAGAATTAAGTGATTGTGCAGTTTTAAGCCAAGACAACGACTTATGATCTGAATATAAGTTGAAATCAGTTCCTTTAAGATATATAGCAAATTTCTCCAGAGCAAATAATATAGCTAAACATTCCAATTCGTGTGTACTATTTGTAATCTCTGCTCCTCTAAGAGAACGACTGCCGTATTGTATGACACGAATTTCATCATTATCAACTTGCCAAAGTACACAACCTAATCCTTTCTGGCTTGCATCAACAGAAACACAAAACCTCAACTCAAAGTCGGGTTGACTCAATGCTGGTGCTGAAATTAGAGCATTCTTTAATAACAAGAAAGCTTCTTGACACTGAGGTGTCCAATAAAATGGCACATTCTTGCGTAAAAGATAATATAATGGACTAGCGATATCTGAAAATCCCTGTATAAAACGATTTCTCCAATTTGCCAGTCCCAAAAATTTGCGAAGTGAATTTTTGTTTTGAGGAACAGGAAACTGTAGAATAGCTGAGTCTTTATCATGATCGACCTTAATCTCGGAACCAGACACCACATGACCCAAAAACTTAATATCCGTTTGGAAAAATTTGCATTTGGCAAATTTTATGGACATGTTCGTCTTCTGCAATGTCTGTAGAACATAATCAAGATGTTCAAAATGTTTCTCTATTGTTGGGCTAAATATTAAAATGTCATCCACATATATCATCAGAAATGAATGAGTCTCCGGTCCAAACACCTTATTCATCCTCTCAACAAAAACAGAAACAGCTCATTTTATACCAAATGGCAAGTAACAAAACACGTGCTGTCGTCCTCGATACGAAAAAGCTGTGTACTTATATGAGTCGGGCGTAAGTGGTATTTGAAAATATCCACAGGAGAGATCAATCGAAGAAAAATATCTTGCACCCTTAAAATGTTGAAGTAGCTCGTTTATAGGTTCAACATGGGTAAGTGGTGAAATTACATGTTGGTTTAGGCGACGAAAATCCACCACTGGACGCCACTCACCATTAGATTTTGGGACGATATGTACTGGGTTTAAATAAGGCGAAGACATCTCTTTAATTATTCCCCAGGCCTTCCATTTCTCTAGTTCCTTTTCTAACGCTGCTCTTTTGGCGAACGGTACCGGATATATAGGTGCCTTGATTGGTTCCTTTGTGTCTAGTTCAATTCGATAAGGTTCTACGAATGCAGATCGGGGTCGATCAGAAAACAAACTATGGTATTCTATTATTAGATTCTCAAGCTGAGACTGCTGCTCCGTGTTGAGTGATTCACACGACCGCACCTTCGTTGTGATCTGATCTAGAGAAACGACAAGTAAATTTTCTGCTTCTTTGACTATAGTAACTTCCTGCATCTGGCAGCGATCCCTATCAGTTGTGATTTTGCTAGAATTAAATGGCTGAACCAATTCGGAACCAGTAGACGCCATCAAACTAATTTCGTTTCTTCTAAAATCGAGTACAGCTTTGTATTGCCTTAAAAATGGTATTCCGAGAATTAATTCAGCATGCAGTTGCTTCAATACGAACATTTCCAAAGTAAAAACTTCCGAGTTAATTGAAATACTTATAATCTTCCGACCAGCAACACGAAACTTCTGATGTCCTGCAAACGACAATAACTTAAGTTGATCCACTGTATCCAGTTTGGCACTCGGAATAATTGATTTTATACTGCACCATAATTCATAACTGACTAAATTACACTGGCTTCCACTGTCGATGACACACTGTATCGTAATACCGCAAACTGTTCCTGTGATCAAAGGTTGATCAGTAATAGGAGTAGGTATGCCAGTATCATTTAAAGTCCAAGTAGGTTCATCTTCGTACCAATCTAATTGAAAAAATATTGAAAGTGGATAACAATGATCAACTTCAGGTAAAACGGAATTACTTAATACAGCATACTGACAAGTTGTGCCTATATTATCACTACGATATGATTTAGACGGACCCTCCATTATGTTAGTGCGAGCAAACGGTCCACGTTCACCCGCGACGTTCGTTTAATGTTGCTTCAGGGACAGAAGAAATGAACTGTTTACAAGAAGTTTCTCTTGGATCGAAAGATGGAGCATTTTCATTTAATGGAGTATTCGCCACTGCAGTTGCATTGCAACTGTTTCCCGTTGACAACTGAGAAGACGAATATCCGCAATTGGCACATACACTGCATGGTTGGAATGAGTGGAAATTATTGTTAGAGAACTGTGAGTTAGGACGCAGTGTAAATTGCTGGTGTTCTTGCTCGTTTCTGGCATTGAAACT
This sequence comes from Lepisma saccharinum, assembly GCF_977018435.1. Taxonomy (NCBI): domain Eukaryota; kingdom Metazoa; phylum Arthropoda; class Insecta; order Zygentoma; family Lepismatidae; genus Lepisma; species Lepisma saccharinum. The sequence continues at coordinate 126,851,825 of NC_139231.1, read as the reverse complement.
GTTGCTCATAAATCTACCATTATTGTTGAAGTATCGTGAGCTTTGTGGACTTCTATTTTGCCGGAAATTTTGAGTTCCTGCACCATTACGTCTGTAACGATTATATGGTCTGTTAGTTAGGTTAGGTTTCCCAAAATTATTATTTCTATTAAATATCATCGTCTTTTGGCTGGAGTTTGATTCTTGGTTTTCAGCAACAAACGGAACATCTGTACGTGGAATCTTAATTCTTTTATTTTCATCGCTAGAAGAAACAAAATGAACAGTATCATTAGGTCTTACGTTACGTCTTGAACCTTGATTTCCATTAGGTTCATCATCGTTCACAAACGATGAACTTTTAGCAACACTCTGAACTCTCAGTTTTGCCCTTGCACTATTATTGTCGGTAAAACTTTTAGAATTATTCCCATCATGTCGGAAATTTTTTTCACGTACATTATCATGAACATTAAAACTCTTGTTTGATCTTGAATTCACTAAATCCAACCTCTTTAGTAACGCAATTACATCATCCATTTTAACTAATCTAGCAGCTAATATTGTTTGTGCAATAGATGTGGGCAACTGATTGATTAAAATATCAATAACTTCTGCATCATTCGGACGATCAACTAAATTATAATATGCTGAATGCGTACGAATAGCAAAAACTTCCATACTACTCGTCGATTTAGGATCATATTTACGACTTCTAAGTTCAGATAATTGAGCCTGAGTTAACGAATAAGACGTGTAGTGATTCAGAAATTCGTCAACAAACTGTTTGTACGATGTAAACGAATCGACATGAGTATTATACCAACCTTCTGCAGGTCCTTGAAAACAATTAGTAATACATTCAAGCCTTTGCATGTCAGGAACTTGCAGTAAGTCTAAGTAGGACGTTAAAGTTTTAATAAACTTACGTGGACTTGATTTTTCAGGATCTCCAGAATATTTAGGGAGAACAGTAAGTTCATTCAATCTTACCAGCCGTCGAGGTTCTTGAGTAAGCGAACGCATACAATTGTCAGGATAATCACATCGATGATTCTGCGGATTTGCTGACTTTTGATTTACTTGCCTCTTTCTTTCCTGACCAGAACCATCAGAATATAAAGAACGGGTTGATTGACATAACTTGTTAGTATTACTAGTTCTCACTCGATTATTTCTAGAACGTTTGTGTCTTTGTGAAGCAATGCGATTGTGTTCATCATCAGAAACATCACACGCTGAAGAATCAGATGATTTAGAAGAGGTTAGTTTCCGTGCAGGAATATCAGGTTGACAGTTACTATTCACATGAGAACTGTAAACTTGTACAGGATTACTTGATTCAACATTAGTCGAAATATTAGATGTTAACTTAGTAATATTTTCCTCACATGCTTCCACGCGCTTAGTTATTTCGTCCTTGCTCACAACGACTTCAAGTCTTTGAACTTGCCGAGACAACCCTGAAACATTGTTCTGGCATTCTGTAATCTGATCAGTCAATCCAGCAAGTTTATCACAATTCTCTGTACAAGTAGTGTTGACTTCCTCGATTTTCTCTGTTAGTCCTTGCACTTCTCTTTCCATTTCCTGATGTAATGAACGTGTTGCTAATTTGCAGGACTCGGCAACTTCAGCTAATTCCTTTCGTAACGATGTACTCAATTCGTGGAAGTCAAGCTTGAGTAGTTGCTGTGAATTTTGAATTTCCTGTTGAGATTCCCTGATTTTTATAAACTCAAGCTGTTGAGACTCCTGAGTTTGCCTCATAGAATCTTGAGTTTGCCTCATTTTTGTAAACTCAAGCTGTTGAGACTCCTGAGTTTGCCTCATAGAATCTTGAGTTTGCCTCATTTTTGTAAACTCAAGCTGTTGAGACTCCTGAGTTTCCCTAATTTTTGTGAATTCCATATGTTGTGACTCACTGATTTTTCTTAACTCTGCCAGCAGATCAAACATTTGAAAAGGAACATTACTTTGCCCCGTTGACGTCTCTGCCAACACAGAAGGACGAATGTCAATTTCTTGAACATTTTCTTGACTTCTTTTCCATTCCACGAAAGCTTCAATACTGAACGGATCATAAGAAGGATCACAATCTGTACAGAAATAATTTTCATTTAACTGGTATAATTCCCAATGCTTATCGGAGAAACCCAAACATTGTAAATGATACCAATGGCCACAATTTTCACAAGCTACCAACCTTTCCTTATCGGGGTCTTTGCAGCACTTCACCATATTCATGGCACCATTCTTATTTTGTGATTCATCAGGTTCATCACCACAATTGATAGATCTAGCTGTAAGACTTGTTTTGGATCTCAGATTATAAGGATTACTTGATGCGTACATAATATAAATTTATGTACAAACTAGACTCACGAGAACAATGGTGTAAGTTAACACTTACGCAAAACACATCACTCAAGATCGTGCTGATAACGTTCCACAATACTGGACCACCAATTATACTGTGACGTTCACAAGTCAATTATTTGCACGATTACAACTAAAACGCGAAGGTGAAGATACAACTTCTATAGGTCTATATATTAGTGAAATAACTGAGCAATATGCAGTTCACTATTACCTATATTTCCATTTTTGTCAGACACACTACTACATACTGACTATTGATTCTCGTTGTTATAGCAACGTTAGAATTATAAATATCTCGTTTATACAGCGTATAGTGCAATGAATAACATAAAACATAATTAACGTTGTACAAAGTAATAATTATACATTTTTTAAACTTTAATATAAAGTGATTTTTATAATATGAAATTAATAATTTCAATAAACATATAATTATATTGTGCGGATTCACAGAACCGTCACATACGTAAAGCTGAAAAACATCTGCTTGTATTCTTGAATTTTTCGAAAGTTCGCCTTGAAAACCGGGAATTATAGTTGATTTTGATGCTAGAGTGGCCACCCTGAATACATAACGATCTTTTTCATGTTACTTACAATTAAACTGTGCCTTTTGTCTGTGTGGATCATCTCAAATGCTGAAAATGATCTTTCAACAAAAACGTAGTTAGTGGTGCAAATTTGAATGATGAAACATTACTTCGCAAGACGTGAATGCAAGAAAGTACCGAACTGACGCGAAAGTGAGTAAGACCACACGGATCACAAGTTTTTACTTTGAACTGTGCAGGTAGCCTAACAATGGCGCCAGAAAATTTGGTTTGTTTAGAGCTTTGAAAAAAACATTATGGATTTAGGAGGGAGGGAAAGCGACTGAAAGTATGTTCCAAACACGTTAGCCAATGAACCGAGCAAATACCTCTGAGAGATATAAAAAATCCTGAAAAACCTGAAAAATCTATAAAAACCTAAAAAAAGGGTTTGATTTGGGCACATAAACCTAAAATAGGTTATAACAAGCAAAATAGGTTATTTTAGGCACTACAAAACTTCACCAGTTGTTGCGTTTTTTAAGGAAACGTTGATGTAACTTATTTCTTATTTACCTACAAAGGAAAAAAATAGGTTAAAAACCTAAAATCTACTAAGTGAAGAAGTTTAAAGAATGGAAAAACCAGCATTGAAGACCACCAACTGTGACAGGAGCGGGTGAGAGATTCATTGATTTGTCTTATTTAACTTTGCTATTTTGCCACTTATATTCCAAGATAATAAGTGATGATATTATTAAAGAAGGGACACTTACCAAGAACACCCAAGCCCAGGGCAGGATTCGAACTCGGTACGCTTGGCTTGTGCGCCCTGTGATAACCTCCCGCCAGGGAAGTAGGCGAGAGGGGGTGGACGAATTGATACGCGCTGACATACTAGTCACAAACCGCGAGCTTGTTGCCCAACTGGACTGTGGTTACAATGGCATGCAGAAGACAGTGGAAGGGAAACTGGAAAGTGTGTTCAAAGTGTGTACCTCGGCAATTGACAACCGATATGAAGAAGAGAAGGTTGTGCATTTGAAGCCAATGAAGACAGTTTTTTTCCCATTCTGGTGACCAGAGATGGTCATTTTCGTCAGTCTCACGGATCGCCCTCAAACGCCCTCACCTTCAAAAATTGGAGGGTAAGGTCTGCCATCATGAGGGCCGCCCTCCGGAGGGTGACTGACCGACCACCTCTGCTGGTGACAGGGTATGAAAGATGATACGTAGCAGAATTAGTCTCTGGAATGGATTCACAACTCTTCCCAAAGGCATAAGAAGGGTGTCAACAAGTGGGAACAGCAGGGCACATCTGAGAATTCGTGGGTTGAGTTCAATGATAACGCCAATGCATGCTCCTGGTGGAGATCACATTGAGTAATGCCTACCGACATGTGCAATTTCAATTACCTACGCCAGTTAACAAAAGCGTTATGTCCACGTTTGCATTACTTTCGGTAATGCCGAGTTGCCAGTTCCAACGTTCCTGACGTCAGTCAGAGTTACGGAAAATTCCACGTTTTGACTGCTTACAGCGCCATTTTTTACCCTGGTGGCGAGAATTGGAACTATTATTATTATTTTGCATAATTCGCCAGCGCATTGCTTCATTAACATATCTACGAAGTTTCAGACTGCTACTCTCATTACAGCCCGTGCTGTACCACTCTGAACACCATCACTTTAATTATAACCACCTGGTATATTTATTGACTAGCCACCACAATTACAGTTTTGGGTCTTTGAGCAGGAATAAACCTGCATTCTTGTTTGATTAGGCAATTATACGGGCGACTTACAAGGTGGGTTACTGCGTTAATATAACCCACACGACGGTGCGTACATGTCACGGAAGTCTATGTGTGTGCGTGCTATTTACAATTCAGTGCTCAGTCCTGAATACCATGACCTCTCTTCGAGTTTGTCCGTATGAATGAAATAATTACGGCCGTCATTGTCTATCATGTAACATTGGAATACTGGTTCACGTATGTGTGTTTACTCCAGGCTAATTTTGACTTTTCAAATAAAAAATAAGATATTTACAGAAGGCTCAGGTTATCCCATAAACTCGGATCACTATATTTTCTGGCATTCCTCAACTTTGGAAACTTTTCTTATATTTAGGGCGAAATATCCAAAATGAATGAATACATTTTATTCCATATTAATTACGCTAAAAATGGTATCTCAAAATGACAATAATATTTTTTTTATTATTATGTGCATTTTAGAATTCTAGAAAACTAATGAAGGTAAATAGTAATTAGACACTGATCGTGATATCAGGACGTAACAGTTTACTTTGGCCTAACCAGAGAGGAATATTTTAGTAAGTTTATTCTTTATTCTGTCTTGAAGTTTTCTCACAGCTCATTCGTCTACATTCTCACTCACATTCAGCTTTCTCCATTTTCACGACATTTATTTTTATTATACCCTGCATTATCATTCTCCTGCCTTTTCTTTGTTCTTTCCCGTGCGTTTTTGAGTCAACTCTCACAAGGTATATATTATTCAGTTCGTTTCACATTCCACAGATGTCACTGTTTTCGTTTAAACTCATTTTGTCATAAAGTCTACTGAGTATTGCTTCACTTGTTATTTTATCTATAATTAATTTGGTAAATTTCTCGTATCGGACAAACGGATTTCTTCAAATTTACAGGAGAAATTACTTACCGAATGCAGTTTCTTTAGACTTGTGGAAGTTCGGGGAAGTGTTTTCTCGCATCGTTCATTGAATTTTGCCGGTAAATCATCTATTTTTCGATATAAATGTGTGACCGATGCACGAAAGCTCTTGCATCATTTACTTCCAGGTGGATGTAGCCTGTGTCTGATGACGTAATCCCGGTCAGTGTTTCCAAACACGTGTTTTTGTAACTGAAGAAGGTACGTTTCCGCAAATGGTTTGTGGGGCTATGTGTCAATGGTTCGTGGGGCTATGCGTCAATGGTTCATGGGGCTATGCGAGAATGGTGTGTGGGGCTATGCATATTTTTTTCGAAACCAATTTTTCACTATTGTAACCTATAGTGACCCTACCTAACCTAACCTTACCGGAAATGGTTTGTGGGGCTATGTATGAATGGTTTGTGGGGCTATGTGTCAATGGTTTGTGGGGCTATGTGTCAATGGTTTGTGGGGCTACATAGGTATTTTTGGGTGCAGTGGGGTGGAAACACTGTATGCCGAGTACGGTAGTGAAACTGTGACCGCCATTTTGCGTGTTACCGAAGGCAAAAAGAAACGAAGTAAACTTACTCGATATGTCGCAAATAGAGCTTATTTCCGTGAAATATGCGAAATGCCACTTTCAGCAATGTTTCTCAATGCAGAATACGTAAGTACGAATATTCAAATTAAATTAACTAGCACATTTCAGCCGTTTGTCCGATACGAGAAATTTACCATTAATTTTATATTATATATATGTCGTTTCAAAACATTCAGATTAGCCTTATTGCTATTACTCAAGTTTGTAACTGTGTATTATTACACATAAATTCATACGAATATAAAGACAAGCAAAATTTATAGCGTACATCATAAGCATTTCAGAATACTTCCAACTAGTACATACTAGACATTCCATAGATGCCAGATGTAAAGTGTACCTAGGGATAGAATTGATTGAATTGAATTGGTGTTTTAAGTCAACTTTGTGCACAGTAAGGCTAACCGGGACTGGACCTACAGTTTAAAGTGGAATCCGAACCACTATGTGCCTCCACCGGGTATCGAGCCCGGGACCTCTTGATTACAAGGCAACGACGCTACCACTGCGCCATTGGGGGGGAGCCCAAAGGTCTGCGTGGGACAGCTAGACATAGTTGGAAGAGAGAACTGAAATGAGTAAAAGGCAAAACAAGAGTATAATTCAATCGTGTTAGATAGGATAAACCCTGTACCATGGTCGAATCCGATGCTGTACGAAAGTTGTCTAGCACAGAATCGACCAGTTTCACCTGCACGAATGGTAAGAAAGGATGACATGGTGACACAATAAGTGGTGATTGACATTTCTAATGATTTATTGCAAATAAACGACACATGGGCACGTACAAATACATCCGTACTGAACACAGTGTTCTGCTTAGTATACCCTGAACTACATTTTTAAAACTACGCTCCGTCACCTAGACTTACAGCTAGGATAATACTTCGTGGAACGTACATATTGTGTCCTGTCCATACATGTTTGTTCTTTCATGAAGTTTATCTTGTCACCATTTATTCTCATCCTTTGTCTTGAAGTGACAGAAAATCGAAGTAAAATAAATGAAATTAACCGATCAATCAATGTAGAGTACCAATAAGTGTATAACTCAAGCACTGCACTTCAAAAGTGTTCTTAAACATGCAACATGAGTAGTCTATCCTTCTCTCTCCTTCACCATGACGCTTCCTTCCCTTGTTTTTGCTGGTTGTCTGATACACTCATACAGCGTTATACGAGAGCAGGGAATTGTTCTATGTACAGTCAACGGCAATGATAATGGTGAGCAAATTGTCCACAGCTATTTTCATTACCTTTTTATTCTACAGCCTGTGTTGTTTTAAGGAATGAAACTATGTTGGTTCGAAGCAGGAATTGTTGTTTGCTTATTAAAGTCATTATTTCAATTCATTGTCATCATACCGTCTAATACAGACCGAATGAAAATGGTGGTGGACAATTCGCCTACTGTTTCTTTCGCCGTTGGGCGTACCTTGCACTATTCTTCCACATAGTCACCACAGCGGTTCAGGCATTTGTCACATCGCACAAGATGCCGCTGTTGTAGAATTCGCCCGGTTAATCGCGGGACCACCGCCGAACAGCGGTCTTCGCTTCGTCGTGTAAATAACCTCTGTCCTTCCAGGAACTCCTTCACTGGACCGAACAAGTGGAAATCACTGGGGGCGAGGTCTGGACTATACAGTGAATGATCAGGAATCTCCCATTCGAAGGACTGAAGTCTGTCGGTGGTCCTGTTTGCCACATGAGGCCTGGCGTTATCGTGGAGGATAACCACATTGTTCACATCGAGAATCCCTTGTCATGAAGGTCCTCTCGGCCATTTTCGAACTCACACCACCACCACCGCACACTTCTCGAAGCGAGACACTTGTTCCCATACGTCGGCTGCATTTCTCTATGGGCGTTCGTCCCTTGCTCCATAGAAAACGAATAACACTTCGCTGCTCATACGACGTGGACGTGTTGAGTACTACAGCCATCTTTGCAAACTGACAGCAGCGCCGTGTTGTGGAGCAGCCGAGAGTTAACTCTGTGTCGTTCCAAGAAAAAAAACTATTGCATTGAATGTATATCTCAGTTTCTCAATTACCCTAATTTTCCGGCCGAAAAAAAAAATAGGGACAAAGACTTTTCGATTTGCCCTCGTATGTTCCCTGTGATCATTTTGGTTACATCATACGATTTATACGAATAAGGCTTTAACTGCAAGATCACTCAATTTGAAGCTGACGGTTCTGGTGACATGAACCATGGTTAAATTAGTCTGAATAAGAACAAAAGCGGTGAAAAATTGTTAAGAATTAGAAATACTGAAATCAAACTCTTCACCTACAATCTAGTTCTGGCAAACTGCCCACAGGTAGCGTTGGAGTCGCTTTCATGAAAGTCGATGACGGCATTTTTAATTCTGTAACATGAGCCAGCGAACAACTTAACTATACTTCTTAGATTGGCTTCTCCTGTGTCTAATTACTTTTTGCGAGAGAGAACATGTCACAATCTTCAAGACAGTTTAAAAGTTTAGGGGAACGTCTCAATTTAAGCGAAACCTGATCTCTCCCTAACCGCCCAACGCAATATTCGTCCAACACAGCAATGCGTTTATCGAATCATCATGATTGGCACATAATCAAATTAATAATGCGCGAGGTATCGTTTAAGACAAGAAACTCGGAAGGAGACCAACGAATTGGAAGGAATTAATTTTGCAGGTGGGGGCTAAAAAGTAATTTAGCTGCAAATTGAATCTCATGAAATTATACATGAGAATAAGGTTACTACGTACATTTCTGCGTTGGCGGGTGTCAATGAGATGATGTATCATCTGATCCAGTAGTGATTCCTCGTTGCTACCGTGGCCTTTTCGGAGATGAGTCAATAACCAAATCGAAAGATTTTTTTTCTGTAAAAAAATGTTGGTGATGTGCAACTTTCGGGAAGGTGAAGAAATGGTAAGAATGCTACAAGGTTTAAAAGTTCATGGATATCAAAAGGACCAGTGTTGGCGAGGAAAAATGAATTGCAAGTTGTCAAAGGTGAACGAAACTTTGATGAATGCAAAGCGGATGAAAAAAAGTGTGTGTTAGTGACAAGCTGAACCGAGATATCTGATCAGCTGTTGTGAAGGAACGTGTTGCTCTGAAGGGGCTCTTCTTGCGATAAATGCGCTCTCACACTTCTTTTGCTGTTGTTGTAAACTGGAAGGAACTTCGAGATGATGTACAAGGGATGGTTGTGAAGATGGGTCCCAAAGGGAAGAGTTAAGGAGACACTTGACACCCTCCGCATGGAATACGGGGAAAATACTTTTCGCTTATTTCTTCTATTTGTAACTATCCCCTGTTTTCCTGTTCTTCCATATTGTCATAGCTTTCGATCTTCTCTTCTTAATGTTATTATAGTTTTCTTAGTTCTTACTTCCTCCCTTCGTGATTACTTCTTTTTCATTTCCTCCTAACGTTTTCTTATATTTTTCTTTACCCTATACGTGTGTGTGTGTTTTCATTATTTATCTCTACATCTCTTTCTATATCTCTCGCTTCTTTATTTCTCCTCGTTTTCATATTTCTCTGTTTTGCATCTTTTTCTCTGATATCGCTTCTCTAACTTTCCTCTTCACTACTTCTCTCTATATCTCTCTTGTCTCTGTGATTGGCTTCTATAAACTCTTCCATTCTCTTAGTCTATCGTTTCTTTCATATATTTTTTATTTTCTCCTATTTTTCTTTTCTTATGATGATACGCAAACATATATTCATTTTCGCTGTTGACACCCTTGGAAAATTTTCTGTGGATGCACGTTAATGTCAAGGTTACTGGTGGAAATGATTTTATGTACAGTTGGGAGAAAATTATTGTTGTTATGAAGTCATTGGAACTAACCTTGCAATTCCTATAATTCCCCAATTAGCCTATTTGAAAATAACATTGACAAAATAAACTTTGCTGTCATTATCTGTATCCACGCCATTCAGGAATCAGATTCGAGTAAATCTAGCAAATTCCTGTACGCTTTTGGAAATTTGGAAATTTCTTATGATCATTCTTTCGATTTTGCAGAGGGGATATACATTGAAATCGGATTTTCTGATACAACCAAAAGTAGAATTGAATGATCTGAGTGACTTGGTTCCTAATACTGTACCTAGGGTTTATTTTTCCGGATATAGTCCTGGAGTCAAATCATGTAGGTCTAAGGTACACCCAACGGCAAAATAAACAGTATGCGATTTGTCCATCAGCATTTTCATTCAGTCTGTTTTCCACAATGTGATAATGAATTTAAATACAAGAGGAAACGAGCAGAGGACATCTACTGCACATCAACACGATTCTATTTCTTAAAACAACACAGGACATAGAACAAAATAGAATGAAAATAGCTATGGAGAATTTGTTTGTCGTTGGCTGTACTAACTTAGATGCAAGACACACATCTACGTATTTTCGAATTATTGTGGTGTTTGCGAACAATGTTGGAACTGTAGTAATTTTGATGCTGAGGCAACTGATATCTACATTGGAGATGCGAGTGTGAGCCCTTTGTGGTGTTGAGAGATACTGACACTTAACACTAGATTCCCATTACATCTTACAGTACTGATTACACAATTTCTATCTACAACAGGGATCATCATTATCGCCGAGAACGATTCGGACTATCAAGTGTCTACAAAGCAGGCCAGTATTTTGACGACACTTGCGAGACATAGGAGAGCTAATGGATCAACAAACTTCACCTTTTAGTAATTGCAATTCCTTTTATTCTTCCAGTTAACCGTTGAGTAACTTGTAATGCTCCAACTCTCCAGCCTGGACGACAAATACGATGAGCATCACAGCTCACAAGGGGCTCCCTACAGAGGCTGAAACAACCTCACTCGCCTCACAGCCTCTCTGGGGCTCTGTTCGTTGACGCCTCTATCTTGGCGATCAGCGGTCCTCGGATGAAGAAGTTTCTCTTGTCTCTCTGTGTGATGTCTTACGTCTACATCGCAAGACGATGGGCGAGCAATGGTAGCCAGTAGGGAAGAGAGACAGGGTACAGGCAGTTCGTAATTTATTGGATACATTTGCTGAAAGCGATATCAGCAAAACCGTTTTAGGATACTAAGCAGCAGAACTGTTTAAGTACAAGACGCTCATGTTAACCGGTCTCAAGTGCCAACACCTTAGAAACTGCTCGAAATATCTTGGCATACATTATCTCAAATTGTCTCTGTGTTCCTGCGATGATCTATCAACATCTAAGTGTACTGTTTATCACTCAAGGAGATAAGAGGCGCGATGGTCCAGTCCGTTGAGAGTCTGACTGCCATGTAAGAGGCTCGAGTTCAGTTCCAGGGTGGGTGAATTCAGGTGGCACTTTTTCCGACAATGTACTTGCAGAGCGGCTCTCTGGGGCACAGCCAGTCTCTATCAATAGTTATCGGCGGTAAAGATGGTCAGAGATTGGTGTGAATCAGATCTTCAGTGGAGCAGATATCAAGAATAACCTTCACATCACCTACCTGGCTTCTATGAGCAATATACACAGGGTTTAGCTTTATAGACATCTTTAGAAAGATTCCACACATGTTCGGTTTTATAAAGAAGAACACGATTTCGGTAGAACTATACTAATTCTAAATTACACATTTAAACGCGTTACAATGTTCCACCATGAAGTAACATGTTTCCCTAGTATGAATAAGCAATGCGAAAGTGAAGCGGTACCATTTCAGAACTGTAGACCTCCAACGGTTCCGTACAAATTCCAGCCTTTCTTTGTTCTTCTCTTAATCTTTGTTTTCCGTGTCAAATTGAAAAGAAAACACTTTCATCATGAATCATAGTTACGGCAAATTCAGCATTATATAAAAATGAAGGGTATAAAATATACACTTGGGTCTCCGTTCTTACGCCACTGAACTTAAGCCTGTAAAGACAAAACAAAAATTGCCTTTGGATTGCTCAGAAATTGAATTTCTTCTTCTAAATTCCTAATTAGTATACCTAAAGTCCATATTATTTTCTTTATACAGCTTATATATCTATGTAGCCTCCGGTGGCTCCTCCTACTGTCATATTTTAACCAGAATGAAGCGAAAATACTACTTCAGCTCAAAACTTGAATGGAATTAATTGCGAAACACTTTAATTAGCAAAAAATTACAGATTGCAGCACCAAGGTACAAGTGACGTCTGCATTGAATCATTGGCTTTCGTATTGCCCCTTCCCTGGGACTTGCAGTATTAAAACATTTTTCACTGTCTGTAAAATTCTCTATAAATGCCCGCTATTAGTTTTTTCTTAAAGTGTTAATTAATTGTTCGAGGAAGTCCGGGGGCTATTGAGGAAAAATTCTACACAGCTTGCACCATTTTCGACATCAGAGTGAGAATCTAACCTTGAAGATCATAACGAAAACCACACGACTAAGATTCCAGACTGAGAGTTGCGACATCTTCCTGCACGTGCCCTGTAGACCCCTTGGCCTAGCGACTAGCGTTGAGAGCTGCTATTTCGGGTAAGACATGTTTGTCTTTTCTTCCATCAACCTACCGAATATTTTCATTAATTTGTATTTTTGTTATTTTACGTCGCGTTTGTCACTTTTAGTTAATCGCGACGATGAAATTGCTAAAGGGACACTCACAAGTAAACGCCCGTGCCCAGGCCGGGGAATCGAACCCAGGAACGGACCAGATTGAAAGTCAAGCACTTAACGCACTCGGCTATCGTCATTAACGCAGTATCAAATTAATCTTAATTCAGTCTTGAATACAAAATCGAAAGCAAGCTAGAAACCTCCATGAAATTTCTTTTATCCACACTTCAGGGTGTCTTGCAAATCCCAATCTCGCATTAATTCGATGGGTACTGCGTAAATGCAATGCATGGTTTCTTCTTTCAGTACGTGTTGTTTGTATCGACAATTATTTTAACGTATGCTTGTTTTTTAAGGCTCGTTAAGCCAAGACTATAATCGCATCCAAGTTTTCCACGCTTACAAACGTTGCAACGTTGCATTTTCTTGAAGTTTTCTTGTAGAAGTACCGTTTCCTTGACTCCCATCTGTTTTAGAATTGTGGTAGTGGCGTAGTATGATGATCTGGCTTCTGTTACCCCTGCAACTGTCGCTTGAGGTTCGGCTTACAAATTTCATTTCAAGCTATCATTCTACAAATAAAGTAATACGCATACCGCACACATAACGGATTGCGAGATTTTGAAATCATGAACTTGACAGGACACCTTATTTCTGGAACGTTCTTGCTGTGCTATCTACGTACCTCTCTAGCCATACATTGGAATTTCAGAAAGCTGGGCTTACACACTTCTGGTAGATTTTATGCACTTTTGCATTTGTGCTGCCATCTCGAATTCTTAATAGGAACTAATTCACACGCTTTATAAAAATAGTCCATTTGGGGAACATTCCAGAATTGGTTGAAAATTATACCTGGGAACTATTTCATAATTTTCTGCTCGATTGTTTCCGAGGTCCATTGAAAATTCTACAGAATCGATCTGGTTCCCCGGTGTAAAGATGTGTATTCTAACGCAGCTCCCCGATGCAACTAATCTCTCAGCGCACGCACACATTCACACACAAAAACCTTATATAGAGCATGTTTTCTTTTGAAAATGTCTAACGGTAACATGTTAGCCCTTTGCTTTTTCCGTACCGTTCTGAAAATTACCTCACAATACGAACTCGAACAAACTTAGTAATAAATACTCCATGAAAACTGTTCATCGGTTTACATTATTTTCTTCATAGATGGCAGCACAATAAATTAGCTCTAACATAACAGAAAATATTAAAAGTTGGCAGCGTAACTGTAAAATGTTTATATACATTGTAGCGTAGCAATAGCACGTTAAAAGATCCAGTAAGTTATATAATTTTAAATTAATATACTCGAAAGGAAAAAAGCGTTAGTCCAACTTGTGCTAACTGAATTACGTTCATTGAAGAGAAATTACTATCACGTGATAAAGGTGATTGGTGGTGATTTTGCTGATGATGGAAATCATGTCTAGAAACAAAAAATGGCGTTGGATTAGTGTTGATTAACTTACTCGAATCCAGATTAATTGAAACACGTGAAATATATTCTCAACGCAGTGCGCAGTGCAATCAGGTCCCGGATATCAAGTCGTATCACATGATTTTGAAGTTCTCAACTGAATTCCCCCTCTTCTGCGTTACTCACTTCATCTTGGCGTCTTTTAATCTCTGTTTATATCGAGGTGACAACGTTGATGTTCGGGGCACAAAAGTTAATATATTGCTCTCCTTGTATTGAGCTCCAGTAATCCTTGTGAAAGTCCTTGATTCTTCTTGTGCTTGACAACAGGACACACACACACGACATGTATATGTGCGAGGAGGAAGCGGTTGACATGTTACACACGTACAGCGAGAACCATTAAGCTCGCGACATCATTCAGAGAGCCTAAAGAAAGTCGTCTCCAGTGTTTCAATTTATCATTGCACTTCACAATCGGCATACTTTAGGGAGTACCTCCCCTCTTGAAAATTTCAAGCCTTCAGTGTTCTGATCTCATTTATAAACATGAATGGGGAGGACAACATAACAGAAATTCATCCACGATATCAACATTATGTTTTTTTGTACTGGTGGCCAACAGTGCAACGCGCATCTTTTTTGTGACTTCATTTTCAATCTAATGGGGTCGCCGCGATACTAAATCACGATCCGGATCAGTGGTAGAGAAAAACATTCCGCGAACAATGGCGGACTAGTGTGAGATATTCGACTTTACGATAGCATTGTTGTCACACAACTTGCTGCAACAATGGAGCAAACCAGAGGAGAACATCCGTCTTGACAGTAAATGGACCTTTTGCTTCTCTCTTTGACGTCTCTATCACACGAGGCTCTTCCACCCACTGTTTATGGTCCTTCTTGGTCTTCCTTTTCCTCTGGCGTTCCGACCAGTGCGAACTCACCCTCGCAGACCTTGAGACTCAATTTTAAGTCCACACAAGACGACCCACCTTCTGGAAATCCTACCACCAGCCTATAATAATATTCATAACAATACAAAGCGCCGACCAGCCTCGGTACATAACTCATCCCGGAGTTGCTTTCTGGAACACCCACTGGGCCATGACGCCTCTTTTCGTGTCTTTCTTTACGCCTTCTTCTCAGCATGTCTTCGTAACATCGCCTCTGGAGTAGCTCTATTTGACCACGAGGGGGAGTGATGGTGTGAAGCAGAATGTGGTAAGTCACAGTGGGGGTTGAATGATCGCCGCTCTGAAAAATCCACTCTCTAATAGCGTGGAATACAAAGCTGTCTCTCTCCAAAAGAAAAAGAAAAAAGCGTGACTAAACTAACAAGAGGAGAGTCTCGAGTGCAAACTTGGACCAACGGTCATAAATATGCAGATCAAACAATCCCAGAGGAGGACCTGGAAAGGGGATATACTCCGTGAAACAGTCCAATTTTCTTCTCCCTCAAGCCGAAGCCGTTTTAAGGCTATTATTTGCCACCGACACCCACTACGAGACAAGAAAGGATAATCGAGAAAGGTCTGTAAAAACGTGGATAACGAATTCATTCATAAATTTGTTATTTCCCTTTCATTCTCTTGAGAAATATGGGAACGTAAGATGGCGCCAGTGCTTTAAAGAACATTGTAATGCAGGAAGTAGTAGTTAGGAATGGTGTAGGAATACAAAGGAACACAACTTAATTTAAAAAATATGAGTGCAAATTAACAGAGGAACATGTTGCATCTTGCTTGTTTTGTCGACATAGTTTGGGAAAATTTTCGTAAGGTTGCACAACCATTTCTTTTAATATAATGCTTATATATGAGCCGGCTTCCGAACCACAAGAATTTGTGATGCGTTTTTGCAGTGTTCGTTATCTTGTTGACTTTTAGACAATTTGCAAAATAAAAAATATGCTTCTGCACGTCCTGAGAGTCTTCTTAAATAAATATCAAGTATTTAGACATTATCCAATTTCTAAGTGTGACAAGTTCTTCAAAGTTGAAGCTTCCTTCATACGTTAAAATAATTGTTGAAGATTTTTTTCAAGTCCAATTTATGCACATCCAAGTTAATCGGGAGTGGGGCTACAGTTTAAAGTTAGTTGTAAATCATAGATATTCGACTATGAACTGCGACATTCATCTGACTTCAACTCGAGAATCAAGTGCAACTGTGAAGATGAATTGTACAACTACGGAGATATTATGTCCCAAAAATTGCACTTTTTCACTCAACCCATAAAAACGCCAGTCATAAATCCATCAAACAATGCACATGATCAATATTGGTCGTAAATGGCAAATTGACAAGGCGTCAGTCATCAGACAATTTCTTACATATTTTTCTCACTCACAAGTGCATTTTTGGAAACATTTTAACCCTGCCTTCCGCCAGTTATTAATTTATCTAATTTTCTGTATGAAGTGAACTGATAATGTTAAGCATCGAAAAATATCTTAATGGATGAAGCTTTATAATGTAGCAAACCCGGTGTGAATATCTCTTACGGTTTTCATGATATACATTTTCAAAGTTTGGGTTGTACGACTTTTGAAACACACTGTATTATTCGTTTTTATTTAAGTTTCTTCAGTCCTTGTGCATCTCAACAGGCTACTCACGACGATGAGAATCGATATAAAAAATGATTAAATTGATGAAAATAAGTGGATTAAGAGGAAGAACTCTGCTGTCTTAGTTACACGGCAACGAATGACGGAATATGCTAGAAAGAGACCACGATTTTTTACTGTAAGGAACAGAAAAGGCTAATTCACAAGGTGCCGTGCCTATGCCGTTCCCTGCCATGTTCCGTCCGTGCCATGGCCGCTACCATTCACACATAGGGTGCTGTTCCCATACCGTGCCGCTACTACAATTTCCAAAGATGGCTTTTTATTATTTTTTCTTACAACTTTATTCTTTATTACATAGCAAACATACAGCGGCATACATATACATTCTTACAATGGAGGGTAACAAACATTTCTTGTAATATCAAAACCAGGAGAACCAATCAGAGATTAGTGAAGCAGGGGGTTCGAGCATCGGGAAAGCTGGCATACACCTGACTGCTGTTTTCCGGTGTTTGGAACTGATAATCAGCATTGCCTGTTGTTGGTCTACTTCGTAATATTTCAAGTTCTTTGTTGAAAATTTCTCTCTTCATTTCAACCTGATCCACTTCTGGAAATGTTAATATGCTTTCGGCAATGTCTTCAAAAAATAATATCAGTTTCTTCTTTGCTGATAATGTCTCCTGGTGTGGCTTGGTCCTTTGTTGAATGAAGTTCGTCAACTCCTCAGCCAGACCTGGTAACTTATTCTTTCTTTTCCTGAAGGACGACGAAGAAGCAACCGAAGCAACTGGTGAAGCAACAGAACATGATCGTTCCGTCTTCTTCTTGATCTTCATCATCCAAATCATCTCCTGGAACCAAATTGCTGTGCGTCTCCCTTGTCTGCAAGAATCTTCTCAGGAATTGCGTTTGGTCCTCGTATCGCCACTTCTTTATTTTCTTCGGTCCCTGGTCACTTGTCGTTTTCCTGCGTTGCAAGGCTTTCCGATAGTACGCCCGTAACGACGCCCACTTTGCTTTACATTCATCTCCTGTACTGTACAGTTTTTTTGCCTATATGGGCCAAAATATTATCTTTCACAAGATTATTATCATAGTCTTTGTGTTGTAAGCTGTACAAGCATTCGTGCTCTTGCACCAACATTATCAATTACTCATCATTCATTTTCCTAAGACAACACTCAACCACAGCCTCGCTCAACTATGAGAAAATTTGGGTTCTGCTCAATTTCGTGTCGCTTCGTGTACTCCGAGGAAAGCCGAAGGATCGCTGCCGTCAAGCCGCGACCGTGATGGTTTCTTTTCAAGACGGCCCTGTCGGAGCATGGCAGGGGAACGGCACGGCACGTCATGTGTGAATTAGCCAAAAGAGAGCTTAAACAACCTACCCTGAATGCGAGCCATTTATTTATCACTTTTTGGGATTCTAAAGAGGATTAACCCTCCAATTACAGAAGGCGTAGGATACAATTTCTTGATACATTTCTACATATATGCGAATATACAAATGAAATGTATAATAGGATATTTTTTTTACATTTTTATGTGTATTTTGACACATTAAAAGGTGCATCATATGCAGTTTATGCATGTTAACGTGTTATTGAAATCAAAATATATGTGTCAATTGACACGTTTTGGATTCAGTGATGCCCTACTCAGAGCCCTCTGGAGCCAGTTCGAAGCATTGGATTGCGCTGAAACTTGGTATAGAGGCTATGGAGACCATGGGTAAGCTAATGCTGCCGGAAAGATATATAGTTCAAATTTTCACCACCAGGTGGAAATGTGGCGCCTAGAATTAATTTTCTTACTCAGAGTACAGCGCCATGAATAGCGTAGTGTGGAAAACGGCACTGTTCCGGGCTCTGACTGGTTTCACTCGAATATGATACCGCTAGAGGCGCTGGTGTCGGTACAGCCGCATGGCATTCGTCTGCTTATAATGGAAGTAAATGGAGTTTTCGCTGCAACGTCTGATTCTTTTACATGAAGCATTTCTATGAATGTGATAATTGCTATGATATTTGGTACAGTGGTCGCGAAGATATTAACGAACATTCTAGACAGTCGACCACGTCCTGTTATCGTCATACTTTCATTAATAATACGGGAGAAAAATAATGCTCCTGGTAACTAAAGTGTTGTGTATTAATTAGGTTCATTATTATCATCATCATAGTTTCTTTTAAAGATATACACACTGAAGAATTTGTATTTTTGGTATATTTTCTTCCGCTTTAAACTAATCGCGGCAATGATGATAATGATGATTGTATAAAACGACAAGGGGAAACCCACAAAACTTCCTTAGTGCCATCGACATGAGTGTAAGGAAACTTTCAGACCAATTGGACAAGCGACACGGGATGATCACACTGATGTGACTAGTGACACAGAGACTTTCAGACTGTAAAATAGCATTCATTGCGCATGACGGTCCAAACAGCAAACGACACGTTCATATGCCGTATTCGCGTGCTACTTGTTACTTCGGTCGGAAAGCTCCTTAAAGGAAGGATGCTCAGACCGAAGCGACGCCCCACAGGGGGAGTTTCCAATTAAGTGGCAAGCGACATGGTGCCGTCAGTCTATTGGCAAGCGTTTGCTGCTAATTGTGCGAACAACAGATAGGTGACACGATAAAACGCACATTGCAACAACAGATCTAGGCGACCCTTAAGCCACACGTGTCGCTTGTGTGTCGCTCAAACTGGGGCATTTCCTCAATAGCTTGCAACATGTTGCAGTGGTTTGTTGTTCGTGCATGAGCGATGCGATGAGTGTCTTGCTTTTGGGAGATTGCGTACCAAAGCGACAAGCGGCACGCGACACTTATCGCTTGAGGATTTCACCAACCGAACGCTGGCCTGTGCTTCCCGTCATGACGCTACGATGTGAAATGTTGCTCTTGATTGACTCGTTTCCAAGTGACATGTGTCGCGTGTCGCTTCGGTATGAAAGTTACCTTGGAAAGAAGGATCCGTGTCGCTTTAGTGTGAAATCCTCGTATCGTTTGTCGCGTGTCGCTTTGATCTAAAAGCTCCTTGAGGAAACTGTGCAGTCAGAGCTTGTGTCCCTACAGTTCGAAAGCTGCATTGATTACCGACTGCTCGCTTTCAAGCGACACTTGTGGTTTGTGGCCTCGGTATGAAATATCTCTCAGAACACTATTATTCTAATAACATAGAAAAATAAACTGTAGTACACAATCCAACACCTGACGTCCGGAATCACATTGCGATGTTTCTTCTTATGTTACACATGCTATGTATTTATTAATTTTATTTTACTTTTCTTTCCAAATCAATGCGATTTCGTGACTGCAAATCACTCCACAAATATAACTGTTTCCGTCAATTCACTTACCGCCTTTCAAGAGGAACAAATCTACACAATATATTCCAAAAACTAACTAAGCCACATTACTTTCATAAGAAAATTAGGAGCTGTGCTGATCGCACTGCTATCTACGAGGACCGACAATTAAGTAATGAGAATGATTTTATATTGTCCCACATGTGCATTCTATCTCTGAAGTAACGCATTCCTGATGTAGTGTGGTCCATAATCCACAACCTGGCAACACCTCATGAACTTGCGATAGGCATGCTGGGAATTATGCCGCCATGTCGTGAATAAGGTGCAAGGGTGTCGTCACATAATAGCTATGGAGCATCGAGTGAACATCAAGTTTCATGAAGGACATTCTGAAAATTGCTTGCAGGAATAAACATTTCTTGTATTATATTGTTGTGGAGGACAAAACAGAGCATTTTTACTACGGTCCTTGTACGAACTAACAAATCGCTGAATGGAAGTCACTAAATTTACCAAGAAGCAAGAAAATGCAGCTCGAAAACCCAAGAGTGAAGACAATGTTCTGTTTTTTAATGATAGCAAAGACATTATTCATCCAGCAAAGACATTATTCATCATGAAATTGTTCCAGAGGGTGAAAATGTAATTGGTTGTTACTATGTGTTGAATCATCGTCTTTACTACCCCTGTGATTATTTCCCGTTCCCGAAAGTGAACCTGCTGCTGAAATTACGCACTTTTGATGAAGACAGGACCAGCCAACATGTGGTGACGTCCAATCTTCAAGTCATACCACATGAAGTCTTGTAGATGTCGTATCGATCGTTGGCCAATCGTGCCAATTGCTGTATTGATGCAGGAGGGATGTACTTTTAGTAATAAACAAGATGTTCAATTATTTTGTTTTCTTTTTACAATATAAAATCATTCTCATTACTTTATTGTCTGACCTCGTATGTTGTCATCCGTCTCGGGAACCAGTTTTTTTGGGTCGTTTTCCACACTACGTTATTCAAGGCGCTGTAGTATATGGAGACCCTGGGGAAGCGAATGCTGAGGGAAAAATAAATAGATCAAATTTTCAACACGAGGTGGAAATGTGGCAACTAGAATTAATTTTCTTACTCAGAGCCCTCTGGAGCCCGTTGTAAGGAACGGAATGCGGTGAAACTTGGTGTAGAGGCTATACAGACCATGAGGAAGGGAATGATGAAGGAGAAAATTGTTCCAATATTCACCAGGAGGTTGAAATGTGGTGTTGAAATCTGGTACGCAGTGAACAACATCACAATGGGCTTCGTGAGCCAATTGATCACGCTGTCTTAGGTTTCCTAAGTTTCAACGCAATCGTCTGCTTCGAACTGGCTCCAGAGGGCTCCGAGTGTAGCAACTTTAATTGTGAGTACTCAGTATATATCCTATACACAGACATCACGTAACACGTGAAAACTCATAAAACGTATGTAGTACATTTAGGCAGGAAGTTTGTAAATAATTTATATCTATTTCACACTTAAATGTAACATAAGGTACACTTCTGTTCACAGAAAGTTGCACACTCATTTGAGTTGAAGTCCAGCTTCGGTTCTGGCAGTACAGTCAAAGTAAGTGTTCGTAAACCAGCAGTGTTGCTTACTATCAAAAAATTTAACCACATGCAGGGAATGTTGTGTCTCTCAGACTCAAAGAAAAGAGCTAACGGAAAGATTGCAGCGTAAATATTAATTAACTGGACTGTCCACGTCTACATTGAAAGTAATGTAAATGCGAAAAATTAGTGAAAAATATATTTAAAACAACGCAATTTTGACGTTTGTGAAGAAGTGGTTTTCACAATGCGTTAGAATGCGAGGGCCCCGGGTTCGAATTTGGCCTGAGCATGGGTGTTCATCGTTGCGAGTAGCAACACTAAATAACGAAAAAAAAAAAACGCAATTTGAATAAGCGAGGCGCAAATAGTGCTGTTGTAATTCCTGAAAAGGATGCAAAATATTTTTTTTTCTTTCGTAAAAAGTGTTATCAGTATTTCGTTTCTTTATACAAAGTAGTACTGAGTTTAATAGTAAGCTCAGAGAGTCCTTTATTTTAATCACTAGATAACTAAGTATTTACACAGAACTCTATCCCACTGCAATAGTTCAATAACAGCAACTCGAGCAAGTAAAGATGCAAGCCTTGACATATTGCATTACACTCAAACGCTGGAGCAAAATAAGATTACTCTCTTCTCGGGGCAATCTTTTACAAGTACGACCTCACTAAGAGAGACGTCCGCGCTTCTGAATGGGATGAAACCGCGAAGACAATTACAAATACATCTGGCAAAGCCATAGCAGCAGCATCTTTCCTCAAAGGAGATACCGTGGGGAGTTTTTTTTTCCATGCTCGGAGATGGTGAAAGAAACAGAACGAAGCAGAGCAAAGAAAAGATGCTGAGGAAGAAGGGAGAAGAATGAAGATGGAGATTCTACAGGTACAACGTCATGAAATATTTCTATAAATCTTCCCGGAGTACAGCGGGCGCAAATATTTTTACGACACACTACAAAACCACACACGCTCTCCCTGTTCGGTGGGAATAGTTCCTTAATTAGTTAACAGAGGTGGGTTCCGTAGAGGTTTATATGTTTCCCCCCTCCCTCAGGGTAAACGAACTTCCCAGAATGAAGCAAGATGCGAGAAAATGGTGCAGGGGGAGTGGAAGACAACGCCTGCGCACAGACAAAAGAGATCGGATATGCCGCTGTAGACTGTCTCTGCTCCTTTTGTTCGGCGGTGATTGCATTATAAGCGGCCGCAAGAACAGATCAAAAGAAGCGACTCCCGTGCAGCGGTAATTGCTATTAGGAGACGCGAATAAAACCCCTGTCACTTGGGTGGAATTGCGCAAGTCGAAAAATCGCACAGCTTTTAGTGTCATTGATCTACGGGACTTTTCTCAGCAAGAAACAGAACTCAGTTGTTGACGTAACACTAAGAGACCCATGCCGCCCTGTCTAAAACAATGATACATATTTTTTCATCTACAACAGAAAAAAATTGATGTCGGAATTTCCAGAACAAAATAATCACAACAGCGCCATTCGACAGCCATAAATCATTTATTAGTTTATCATGCATTATAGATCCTTATCCTGTTCCCCCAACTAATACAGATTTATCGTGTTCCCCAGTTTAGCTTCTGTAAGAAAGCGAAACGAATTACCATCTGAATAGAATGCCGGGAGAAAAAAGCACCCAAAAAAACGCCCCCACTAGTTGACAATATTGCCGTATAAAGTATGAAAATACGACAACCAAAGAATGCTACCTAATATACGCTTGCTAAATCCCACGGGAAAGAAACCAAGAGGAAAAAAATTATCTAATTGACTATTTAAGAAATTGGTCTCTTTGAAGAAGACTTTAATGTGCGATTCTTACCCTTGTAAGCTGATTGCGAGACAATTAAAATAGGTCCCCTAATCAAGTGGTATTATATTTTACCAAATAAGTTATTAATAATATATTTTAAAATTTCAAGTCTAGCCAAGTTCTACCATGTGGAAGAGAAGTGTTGGGGGGGAGGAAGCGGCGGCTTTTGTGGTGCATTAAGAACTGAGCAGGAGGGTCCATGTGTGTGTGTAATGGTAGGAAGGGAATCAAAGTAGGGGGAAAAAAAACGTTTCCGGACTCAAATATAATTCCATGAATTATATCGACCTACATCCTTTCAAAATATAGAACGCAGAGTTACATAGTGAGGTGAGGACCGTACTGAATTATTTCCAACTCTGATACTGATGTCTGGAGCCCCGCGTTGCCCACCAGTGTACGATTGTACCCGTAGCTATAAATGTTGGCGCCAAAGGAGGGATGCGCTTTTGTGCCCCCCTCTCCCCTTCCACTACCAAGCACCATTTTCTGTGCATTCTTTGTAATATTTACATCCTTCAAATTTTGAAATGAGGAAACAAAGAAAAACTCATTAAGACATAATACAGGGTGGTGCAAAAAAACGGTAACTGAAATTCTGAAAAATGTACTAATTTCAGTTACCTCTTTTTTACACCACTCTGTATATGTCATATTTAAATATTCGTAGTTCACATTTCTGATTTTAAAACAGTTCAACATACTTAAGACTATTTTAGTTACGTCTTAGTGTGTAAAGAGCATCTTTAAAAACGTAGTTGACAAAACAAACTTACAAGTAAAAGAAGAAAAAGATTAAGAATAAAATAAATAATACAGTACGACTGTAACTTCGTATCAATTTCATCAATCGAAAAGGATTTATAATAAAACTAACTAACTCTCTAGCCTTCTTGAACCCGAAGGTTCATGCCTGCAGCAACACAGGCCTTCCATCTGTCCCTATCTTGAGCAAGATCTATATACTCTTATCCATCCCTATCAATAATTAGATTTTGATTATTACCTAACACTTGATTTCGGCCTGTAAGAATATCTATTTTTAGTTTTATCTTTGGTAACTTCCAAACCTATCTCTTTAGCTCCTTTGAAAAATATTTTATCATTATTCTTTACTGTATTTACATCATCTCTTAGTAAGTCTACATCATCTGATTTATAATAGAGATCTCTTTATACAGTGGCGGACAGAGTCAAAATCTTCAATGGGAACAAGGGTCAAGTAACAACCTGTGTGTTTTCCTTTTCCCCCCACCTCTGCCAAGTGTAAATTTCTTCGTCCCATATTCTGATTTTGTTGGCTTCACACAAACACACACACACACACACACACACAAAAGCAGCTTTCATTGGCACCCTTAGCTTCAGGCCCCCTAGCATACCTTCACTAGGTGCCTCGACACCCTAGTTCATCGATTGACGACATGTATGAAAGAAATGGAACCTTGGAAACATCTAAGAAAGTTACTTGGAACTATATGTCGCCGATCTCCAAACGACTTGACGGTGTACCGCGTCATAACTCCTGAGTATGAGCACTTTCCCTTTACTAGAATTCAGTCAATGCAATTTCTGAGTGGACATTATGAGTATTACATTCTTGGAAAGCAACCTCATGCACAAAGAGTCTCTCTTCAATTCTACATCAGTGCATTTGTTTGACACAAACCGCAGAAAAAGACACTACAGAAGGTAGGCTATATCTACCTGAAAGAAAATCTTGGAATACCACGTGAAAAAAACTTAGGAAAACTTGAGATTAGTAGCACATGGCAGCAAACTGAAGACAAGCGATTGTGTCAAAAAACGTACTCCCTCAGAAAATGGACAACTAACTCATTGCAAACCAGAATTTGAATTAGAACAGAAATTGAGTTTCAATATATATTGCAAGAAAATTTATAATATACTACATAGTTGTGTTTCTCTGTAGGTGTAATCATATTTTATATAAAAAATTGGAAATACAGGACCATATTTCTGCGTATAGGGCCGTTCAGTATTCTTGTTGAAAATCACCTTAGTATCTTTTGATGAAAATGTAAGATTCTCACAAAAACAGAGGGCGCCTGATTGAAATAGCATGGAAACTAAGTTTTTATTTATAATTTTTACACTTAGAATTTACGATCTGAATGACGTTATATGTCAGTTTTGTACTGCAAAATTTGAAAGACACTGATGTAAGATAGCGATCTGGGATTAGTCAATATAGAAATATTTTTCCTTTCATCCGTTACTAATTCAACGGCGTTTTAGATGAAAATTGGATACACAATTTCATTCTTACAATATACAAATATGTATACTAATGTCGTTGTGGCAGTTTATAACTACGTGCATATTTTATTATCAATAACATGTCGAAAATCTCAAGGTGAGAAGTTCGTGAACCGGCACGACAGTTCAACATGCTGTATAATACAGAAGCTATGGAAATTGGTGAAACCTTAGCTTACTTGATAACGTTGTATTTCCGTTTTGAATTAATAATGGAAAAATCCGCCAGTTCCTGAGGCGATACTGGTTTGTAGACTGAAACGAGTATTGGATCTCGTCATCAACCCAGAAGTTGCATTGCAACCAGTTAGGTACCTCTTTCCTCCGGGTACGAAACAATTAATTAAGATATTTATTACCATTTTTTGTTTGATCCTTAATTTCCCCCGTCAATATTGAAGTTAGGGGCCACACATAAACTTTGTTCTTTGTGCGTGCATTTGCGTGTTATGAGTGCGTGTAGGAAATAGAGTTGTCTTCTGCAGGATTCCGAGTTAGTTATCCAGTCCGAAAATGGGAAACTGGATCAAGTATGTAGAACCTCCACCGCAGAAGCAAATGAAATATGATTTTAATACGATAGAAAAAACAACTTGCACACTTTCTTAACTATGACACGAATTTTTAAATATTGTTTTTATTTTGCATTTATTCTATGGATATCAACATCACGATCTCACCACCGAATTGCCCGAGTCCCAGCGTGGGTATGTAAGTTTTTTTGCGAGTGTACATCAATTTCATCTATCACTCATCCTCGTTGAGACCAGTCATAAATATTTAATTATTTATATGATTACGAACAAATGAGAAATGTTGTAGCAAAGATTCGGCTTTGCTGGAATGATAAATCGCATTATTTTACTTTTCCTCTTATTACACAACGACTTCTTTCTAAATTGAATTGTTGTTTTAAGTCTACTTGATACACAGAAAGGCTAATCGGGACTGGACATACAGTTTAAAGTGGGATCCGAGCCACTATGTGCCTCCAACCGGTATCGAACCCGGGACCAAATCATTACAAGGCGACGACGCTACCGCTGCTCCATCGAGGAGGCCCTCTTCTTTCTAAATGAATGCAGCACTCCATCCAAAAGATGAAGTATTTTCATACAATCAGAATGACAACCTCCAATAAAGTGCAGATCATTTTAAAAAAAAGCATGTAACGATTTAAGAAGCATAGGTTCCTTGACCAGGCGATTTCCTTTCATCTTAGTATCCAGAGAAGAGACATAGTTGGAAACGGGGATGTTTAACCTTTACTCGGCCAATGGGTCACACGTGACCCATAGAAAGTATAGGCGTAGTCGGCCGATGGGTCACTGGTGACCCATCGTGCTGATTAAAACGTTCCTGTGCTTTTAGCACCTTCATAGTTGTATGTGAGGTTGTGAACGCTGACAGATGTTCAGATAAAACTTTGAAATGTCATGTGAAAGAATACCCACCTACCCAGGACCCCCTCCCCTCGACTCCAAAGTTACGTTTGGAAGCTGGCGCGAATTTCAAATTCTTACACTTATTTGACAAAAAATGTTATAACTCTTAAACTATTTGACCAATCTACTTCGGGTAACTTTTGTGTTGCAGCTAAAACATCAGGACATGGAACCGTGCAGGAATGAAAACCTCAAAGCCAATAAGAGGGGTTGGGTGGGCTGCGGCCCCCAATTTTCTATGAAGAAATCATAAAAATGGGGAGTTTGCCCCCTCTTCCCCCGCTATTTTTGGAAGAGGAGGCAAACTTTAGCCTTATTTTCAAATAATGGTCCTTTCTCAACCGAATGAAAGTCATTTCATGTTCCTGGGTGCATTACATTATAGAATATTTTAAAAAAACTCTCCATTTTTATATTTTTCAAAGGAAGTTGGGGGCCGCGGCCCACCCAACCCCTCTTATTGGCTTTGGCGTTTCGATTCCTTCACGGTTGCATGCCCTTATGTTCTAACTGCAAAACAAAAGTTACCCGAAGTAGATTGCTCAAATAGTCAGAGATATAATAACGTTTTTCTGAAATAAGTGTAAAATTTAAAAATCGGCGGTCTAAAGGTTAAATTTAGCTACTTCTCCACATTACAAATTTTCAAGTGAACAATTAATTAACTCGAAAGTAACTTTTGTATTGCAGAAATGTAACTCTGTTATACTTTATTTTAAAAGAAGTTAGTTCTAGTTTGAATTCCTTGGAAAGAGTTACAGTTATTTGTAACTGCGTCACAAGTAGCTCGTTACTTCCAAACACTGGAGCAGCATAAAAACCTCTACCATGGATCGAACTTGAACTCTTCGCTCAATTAACAGAACAGTGGCGGCGATTAGGAGTGCAGTTGCCCCCCCCCCCCCCCCGGCCGGTTTTTGCCACTTTTGCCCCCGCTAAACCTTATCTAATTTATCAAGAGAAAGTAAACTGTCCTTGCTCCGCCAGTTTTGGCACCTTGCCCCCCCCCCCCTTCCTTCCCAGTTTTGGAACCCAATCGCCTTGACTTACCGTCGGCTCTTCAAAGCAACATCTAGTCACCAAGAGGGCGGAAAATCGGTTAGCGAGTTTCTAAACGCAAACACAACACTGATGCTAAATGATTCTGCGCTCTTCTTGCATCGAATTCAAGATAAACAGCGCCTCTAAAGCCTTGGGCAACCCCGAAACCGTTCATTATTGAAACGTTAATAATTCCCCTCATGTAAACGACCTTTTAAGAATCCAAAATGTTCTCCCCCTCGCTCCCCCCCACCCGGAGAGCCACTTGCAATGTAATCACCTAGTCATTCTTTAATTGTGTTTGATATGTAATGTGCGTTTTTATGATTCCGTTCATGCGGCGATGTTCCCTATGTGAAGAAATGACGGTTGATCCGGTTTTGCAAATATCGCTGCATCCATTATGTAGCCACTTCCAGACAGGGAAGATGTAATCATCAGCTTTTTCTTTTTGGGAAAAAAAAAGAACAAGAGATGCCGCCACTGGAGATCGATATCTGCGCTAAAGGATGTTCACTTTGTACCCGTCTTCAAAGGGGTGGGGTGGGGGAGGGGGCTCTTAGTATTATGTTTTCGCACACGCGGGTCATCATTCTCTCTCTCACGGGAGTAAGATATTGCAAAGACACAATGGGTTCATTTCTTTCCTCGTTTTTAGCCCTTACGTTTTTCTAGGTCTGAACGAGTTCTCCAAGATGGATACAGTCCGAAGACTTTTTTAAGCCACTGTAGACGAAATGGGATGCTATTATTTGTCTAACAACGTCTGCCATTTGAAACAATCGTAGCCGAGATCACCTCACAGCTATACTTTCAGTTTTTAATATAATCACTGAACGTGTTATTAAAATTGGATAAGCAATATACGTGCCAACAGTTGAAATGATACAACGGGATATTCATCGCCAATCTGATATCACGGCTTCATTTCAATTGTAATTTTCTTCACCCATTTATCCTCCTCCTTTTATTGCCATTTGGCAGTGTCCTTCGTCTAGAAGATGGCACACACACACAAAACTAAGATTTTATTTCATTTCCCACCCATCATTTACAAGCTATGATGCAACTGCAGGCTCTATTAAAAACCTCGCTACATCAACGTCATAACAATGTAATTATTTCTGCTTCATCAGATTAACACGTGGAAGGCGGATGACACATCGATACAGGATAGTAGCGTGACCAAACATTTCGATTGAATTACAGTAAAGTTCGTGTTAAAAAAAATCGTGATAACCGGGGACTCCAATTTTATTGTTGCAATACAGTTCTTTCTACACAGTAACCATTTACAATACGTATCATGTATGTCGTCACAGAAAACACTAGTACAGTACTACAGTAATTAACTCTTAAAAAGTACTCACAGGTCATTTTCTGGTGAAAAATTCCTTTATATTGCGCTTTCGCAAGATACGATAAGACTTCTTCATAAGAGCAATAATGCCTTGATCCGAAGGCACTTGATGTTAGTCGTACTGGCTACGTCTTAAAGAATAGAAAAACACATCTGAACAAACAACTGAATTTGTTGGTTAAATACGTATAAGCTCATTGTTGACGCGATGATCGCGATTGTTGAGCAATTGCACCCAAGTGTTAATCTTGATGTTACTCGTACTGGCTATGTTTCAAAGAATAGAAAACATATTTGAGCACATTGTTGATCTGAATCTGTGGGTTACAATACTGTATAAGTTGATTGTTGACAAGATAATAGAGATTGTTGAGCGATTTCTTACATACCTAGCAGAGGAACGACAGAAAAAAAGTTATGAAAAACTTTGAAAGTTCGTGTTAAATGAGATCTAATGACGGAACGGACTAAAAAACAGTTCGTAATTCGTGGTAACCGAAATTCGCGTTAACCGATAAAACTTTCTATAAGATATAATACATCCGTGCCGGGACCAACATTTTGTTCATGTTAACCGAGTTTGTGTTAACGAGGGTTTACTGTAGTAATTTGTGAATAGTATGCACATTTTTTGGTCTTCAGAATACATATTTGGATCCCGGCATATTATCATGATTCTAAGAAGATGAGAACATAAAACATATCATATAAACACATAAATATAACATAATAAAACAAAATATTTATGACTTAAAAATGATGCTCACCATTCCTCGTCATTTGGGAAGCGGTATGATTCCAGTAGTAATGCCTACATCACTGTTACGATTAAGCTTCGGAATACAAGAACGCGGGGAAATTCCGACGACCCGGAGTAAACTGGAAAGAAAAGGAAAACAAATGCACAATCTTTCTACAGAGTTAGTTTGGAACAATTCAATGTTTTATTTGATTAAAGCCCTTATGGTGAAGGAAGATATGGGCTTTAAAAGTTTTATGTTACATAAAAGTTGTGAAAAGCTAAAGATTTTTTGAAGGTCGACATTAATATAGCCACTGGTGTTTCATCACTACCTGTTGTAAACGTTTCCTTAATCTGTAGGTATACATGTCGTATATACCGGGTGTCCCAGAAGTCTTTCCCTGATTACAAACTTTATTCATATCCGCTATATGCTAGGTAGAGATGTGATAGTGGTGCCAGAATGTTGGAAAACTAACCAAGTTCTTTTGTTCCAGGTTTCAGTAACGTGGATGTAGTGCAGCAGTGTCAGTGCCCAGGAAACCGGAAATGTTCACAAATCAGGAAAAAGCTCAGAATGTCCTCTGGTATCACGAGACCCGGTCACCAATAACAGTGCAGAGGAGCTTTCAAATGTACAGAATTCTTTCCTCTAGATTATCTGCCATCAATAAGTTGGTATTTAAAAAATGGAATTTATCTTCATTCTCAAATCCTGTCAAGTCCAAGAAACATTGTATGGAAAGATGCCACCCGATGTCAAGAACATTATTTCCGGATTCCTTGGCACTGACATTGCTACACTACAGCCACATTACTGAAACCTGCAACAAATAAAATTGGTTAGTTTTCCAACATTTTGGCACCACTTTCACATCTCTACATTGCATATAGCGGATATGAATAAAGTTTGTAATCAGGGAAAGACTTCTGGGACACCCGACATATATATATATATATATATATATATATATATATATATATATATATATATATATATAACAACAGGTTTTGGATTGCTGTATAATATAAGGTATCATGTTAAACCGTGTCTGAAACTTTCTAAAAATGAGGTTGATTAAGTTTTTTTTAATATATATATAAAAAAAACTTAATCAACCTCATTTTTAGAAAGTTTCAGACACGGTTTAACATGATACCTTATATTATACAGCAATCCCAAACCTGTTGTATTCCATCAATTCCTTTGGCAAGCGCCATGTTGACTGATGTAACGTCGTTGCTTTGTAAGGAGTTCCGGGTTCGATACACAGTTGAGGCACACAGATCCCACTTTAACATGTAGGTCCAGTCCCAATTAGCCCATCTGTACATAAAAGTGACTTAAAGCTCAAAATGTATGTGTGTGTGTGTGTGTATGTGGGAGGGGGTCTGACTATCTCTTGTTCGAGAAAATGCTTCAAATTCCAAAATATCTACACAGGAATACATATACAGGGTGGCTCAATAAGTCACTTAACACCCCCAGTACAAGGCCACCGCAGCGCGCAACATGGAAATGGTGATGACCAATCGTTATCAGGCCAAGGGGGAATCACATTGACGCCACCCACACGGTCGGCGGCCATCTTGATGTCCGCCATCTTGAATTCAACTTCAGAATTTTAAATGGGAAGGGGATCGTGCGACATATCAAAATGGGCTAGAATTTCACGAGAAATGCAATGGGGAAGGTTTTTTCGACGTATCTTTAACCAGTAAAAAGTTATGACTGAATTCTTGTACCAATTTGCTCCTTTTCGAGGTGTTAGAAAAATGCCTTAAAATTTGTTTAGCGCATCGGTAATGCATCGAGATCAAAGTGACGTCTATGGAGAGACGTTCGCATGCCATTGCACATTATTTTAATCGGATACATCCATGAAGAGCTGTGCATTATGAATGGTTGTCGCGAACAATTTACAGTGTGACGCTTCCATTGAATTAAAAGTCCTTCACAGTGACAAGGCTAATGTTTATGTTCATAAGGAAGTTTATAAACAGAATATTCGATGATTTTTATCTGATAACTAACTTTGGACAAAAACAGGTTCATAACGTTCCCATAAGTGTTCTGGTGTTCTTCCCTATTGAAAAAACTCTGTAAAAAGTACCTTCTTCCATAAGCAAGGATGAAAAAAACTGTTTATTTAACAAATCCAAGTAGCCCTAAGCATTTAAGGTTCCGTTGATGGAAAATTGACTAACCAATCGTGTTCCACACAGCACGCCACACCATTAACTTACCAGCACTAACCATTCAGCTTTGATCTGTCAAAAATGGGTTATCAGATAAAAAGCATCGAATATTCTGTTTATGAACTTCCTTCTGAACGTAAACATTAGCCTTGTCACTGTAAAGGACTTTTAATTCAATGGAAGCGTCACACTGTAAATTGTTCGCGACAACAATTCATAATGCACAGCTCTTCATGGATGTATCCGATTAAAATAATGTGCAATGGCATGCGAACGTCTCTCCATAAACGTCACTTTGATCTCGATGCATTACCGATGCGCTAAACAAATTTTAAGGCATATTTCTAACACCTCGAAAAGGAGCAAATTGGTACAAGAATTCAGTCATAACTTTTTACTGGTTAAAGATACGTCGAAAAAGCCTTCACCACTGCATTTCTCGTAAAATTCTAGCCCATTTTGATATGTCGCACGACCCCCTTCCCATTTAAAATTCTGAAGTTGAATTCAAGATGGCGGACATCAAGATGGCCGCCGACCGTGTGGGTAGCGTCAATGTGGTTCCCCCTTGGCCAGGCAATGATTGGTCATCGCCAATTTCAAATTCCATGCCGCAGTGGCCTTGTACTGAGGGTGTTAAGTGACTTATTGAGCCACCCTGTACAATAATAGACAGACACAAAAAAATCAAGAAAATCTAAAAACCAAAATTAGTATGCACTTGCGCAAGTTTTCAATATAGACATCACCTTCGTTGCCTTGTAACCAATGTGTCCGGGTTCGAAACCCGGTGGAGGCACATAGACCAGTGTGGAATTCGAACCCGGATAACTGGACGAAAAATAAAACGAGTTTGGCCTTATGTGAACATAACGGAAATATACAGAATATAGTAACTATTCTCCGTCTACAGTAAAAACGAAGACAACAGGAACAAATGCACATTATGAATTATAAGCATAGTCAAAGTCTATGGGCGAACTGAATTTTGATTGAAGCATAGGTAACTTCACACCAACCACATGCTTTGTTTACATTCACTTCATTCTGGCTATGGACAGAGAATAATCTCTCGCAAATAATGAAAAACTATTCATTCATAAGGAGCCGGGTATCGAACACATTACTCTCAATCGACCTTCCCGATAGAGTAATGATTAATGTAAACGCCTTGTCATCAAGAGGCCCCAGGTTTGATTCCAGGTGGAGCTATTCCACAGTGGTTCAGATTCAACTTGAAACTGTAGGCTGAGTCCCGAACTTCCTATGTGAGGATTAAACAAATGGAAATCGACATTGCTTTAAATACAGTGAAATACATAATATCGAATTAACAGTGGTATAGACTTGCACAGGAAAAGTATGTAGTACAGTAAAACCTCGTTAATCCGGACCTCGATAAGCCGGACTTCGCTTAATCCGAACAGGCAAAAGAAAAAAATAAAGGAGAATGCAAGGTTTTAAATGTGGCTAGAAGTAAACAAGAGAACTTCTCAAAGAAAAGGCAGTTAACCACTGATGAAATTCTGTTTCCCCGCAAACTTTGTACTGTACTGTATAGTGTATTTAGGCCTATTCCCTTTAAATACACCAAAATAAAAGTGTTTTGTTGCTATACACGTAGTTTTAATGCACTTTCGTTAAACCGGTCAACTTATCCCCCATCCATTAGTCCGGATTAACGAGGTTTTACTGTAGTAATTTCAACAAAGATGGTCAGGGTAAAATTTTCGTTTCCCCAAAACGTATTTCTTCACTTTTACAGGAGAAAGTACTTACCAAAATGAGGTTATTTATACTTTAGGAAGGTCTTGGGCGTGTATTTTCCCCTCGCTTAAATTTTTTTGCCGGTAAATCATGTAATTTTCGACATTAATGTCACTCCGATGCACGAAAGCTGTTCCCTTGATGTCCGTCTACTACGTGAACATAATTTTTGCGTGCGTTTAATGACGTAACAACCGGTCAGTGTTTCCAAATACGCGGTTTTGTAACTGTGTAACACTTCTAGAACGTAAATAAACGTGAGTTACTGTTCATCATTTCTGATTACGAACTTGCGACAACATGACGTGTACAGGATCAGTGGCGTGCTCAATGTGAGGTTGATGGGGGTTATAACCCCCCCCTTTCGCCCAGTATCTCTAATGCTATTTATGAATGGTTCGTGGGGCTATTTATGAATGGTTCGTGCGGCTATCCGTGAATGGTTCGTGGGGCTATCCGTAAATGGTTCGTGGGGCTATTTATGATTGGTTCGTGGGGCTATCCGTCAATGGATCGTGGGGCTATCCGTGAATGGTTCATGGGGCTATTTATGAATGGTTCGTGGGGCTATCCGTGAATGGTTCGTGGGGCTATTTATGAATGGTTCGTGGGGCTATCCGTGAATGGTTCGTGGGGCTATTTATGAATGGTTCGTGGGGCTATTTATGAATGGTTCGTGGGGCTATTCGTGCATGGTTAGTGGGGTTTTCGAACCCGAAAAAAATTTCTAATTTGAAAAACAAATTTAACTATGTTTGTCTAACCTAACAGAACCTAACCTAATCTTGCCGTGCATGGTTCGTGGGGCTATTTATGAATGGTTCGTGGGGCTATCCGTGAATGATTCCTGGGGCTATTTATGAATGGTTCGTGGGGCTATCCGTGAATGGTTCATGGGGCTATCCGTGAATGGTTCGTGGGGCTATCCGTGAATGGTTGATGGGGCTATCAGTGAATGGTTCGTTGGACTATTTATTGATTGATTGATTGATTTGGTATTTTAAGTCCACTTTATGCACAGTAAGGCTAATCGGGACTGGACCTACAGTTTAAAGTGGGATCCGAAACACTTGTGCCTCCACCGGGTATCGAACCCGGGACCCCTTGATTACAAGGCGACGACGCAACCACTGCGCCATCGGTGAGGCCGTGGGACTATTTATGAATGGTTCGTGGGGCTATCCGTGAATGGTTCGTGGGGCTATTTATGAATGGTTCGTGGGGCTTTCCGTGCATGGTTCGTGGGGTTTTCGAACCAGAAAAAAAATATTTTTCTAATTTAAAAAAAAGCAAATTTAACTATGTTTGCCTAACACAACCTAACGTAACCTTCCCGTGCATGTTTCGTGGGGCTATTTATCAATCGTTCGTGGCGTTATCCGTGCATGGTTCGTGCGTTTTTCGAATCTGGAAAGAAATACAAAATCAGTAACACCAAAGTAGGTATTTTTCTATGAAGAAGATTGCAACACTGCATAACCACTGATCACGGACAACGCTAGTCAAGATTTCTCCGCCATATCGAATGTAACGAAAGCGAACAATACAAAAATACTCGATATTTCTAAAATTGGCTTTATTTGCGTGGAAAAAACGAAACGCGAACTTGAAGAATCCTTAGGAGGGCAGAATACGTAACTATCAATGTGAAAAATACGAAAATAAGGGAATTAGAGACGTTTGGTGGTTACTGAAATATTAATAAGTATTCATTACACTTTCGTGAAGGCCCACAAAGACATCCACGAGTACAAAACATTATTGGTTAGAACACTGTTTTCCAACAGCCAGGTTCTGGCATCAGTTATACCGGGCTGCGAGAGGTTCATTAGACCCAGTGGTTGCCTAGTTTACACGTAATTTTATATTTTTAAATAAGCTTGGACATAATCAAACTATTCCTCTTTATGCCATAATTTACTTATATTAGTAACAATTTCAAAGGTTAATGTATTAATTAATGATTAAAGCTCAATAAATAAGAAATGTCTCTACGGGTAAAGTTGTTTGG
Source organism: Lepisma saccharinum (assembly GCF_977018435.1). NCBI lineage: Eukaryota > Metazoa > Arthropoda > Insecta > Zygentoma > Lepismatidae > Lepisma > Lepisma saccharinum. Next base: position 126,815,506 of record NC_139231.1, on the reverse strand, counting down.
CTGATTTTAAAGAATTTACCCAAGATTGAAATAAAGCTATGCAACTATTTTTGACAGCACTACATAACAACAGAGTGCAACATACATTTGATGTGTAAGATATTGTAATCCCTACATTTACGTAATGTTTACATTGTAACGTTTTATTAATTTAGCAGTTCGTCTATCAATACAAAAACACGACGATTAAAGTAATGAAAAGACGAACTAAAGTAAGTCATTTTTGAAGCAGATGTACGCTAAAGCTATTTGAATCAACTGCCCCATCTCTGAGAAGACTTAGCAATTGCCTGTTGAACACCACTATTATAACACCACTTCCCCCCACCCTTTTTTTTTCGCAGTCTTCAATGAGATTTTTGTGCAAAATTTACACTCCTCAGTTTTATTAATGTAGTAAGCTTACACACTTTTACTTACGTGATTCATTATCTGGCGTTACCCACAGCGAACGCCCACTTAGACACACGCCGACCCGTACGATCTCGAACAAGAAACCTTCAAGGCGGAACTGCCACAAAATGTGTTGCTAAATCAAGACCCACAACGCCACCTACCGTTAATTCCAGGAAACAAAAGACACTTGCAGGCGTCTCGACGCGAAACGACTGATCCTTCCAACATCGGGTAAAAGCGGGGCCAGTAAGGCCTTGCTTCCGCAGTTTCTTTATCGTTTTATTTTGATTTAGATCTTTTCTAGATCGCATTTATATATCTTTCGTAGTTAATTACAGGGTATCAATAAGTTGGAGTACAAATGCAAATAAGAAACAATTTCCAAACGTTTCACATTTAATATTTTTTTCAAACTTTACGTCGCTTCTCGTCTTATTTACGCTATTCGCGACGTTGACGATGATGGTAATTTCTCACAAATAAATACCCACGCCACGAGGGACTCAAACCAGAAACCTTCGATGGAGATATCGTAAATCGAACACTCAACACGCTCGTCCACCGAGGCGGAACATCATACAAATTGTTTTACGTCGCACTTCTGGCTCTGTAGGTTAACCGTAGAGTCTGAATGATGGATTAATGAAAGTGGTGAAACAACACAAACCTAGGAGCGTTGACAAGAAGTTGGTCAAAACTTGCCGCAACATGTTGGAATGCAAATGCAGAGTTCAATTTTTTTGAACATCGAAAACAATAGTTTTCTTCACGGATTTCATTTCAATTTTTGCCTTATGTTTTGCACTGTGATTCACATCAAAACAGGCTAGACTACTGCACAGAGTAACCATTAGTTGGTAATAATTAGGGCTAAGATTTATATGGCCTAAAAATCACCAAATATGAAAAATGAAAAATGCTCTTATGACCTACAATTTTAAAAATATGTCCTTAAAACCTTAACGTCTCAAACATGAATATTCAACATATGCTGAGATATTTTCACACAGTGAATTATTTTTTGAGCCGTGAGTTGCAAAGACCAATGAATACTTTCTATAAATTGTCTATTGTCAGCCAGCAAAGCCTTGTACTGAGGAATACTTCTTTGTACTTCCGCTGACACAAGAGGAGCATATATAAAATAAACAATGTCATTCGACTCAAGTTGTGTAGTATCGTTAATAAAAAAATTGTTCTCAATAAAATTTTTGCAATAGAGCACAAAAATTCAACCACTAGAGTGTATGGGGGTGATAACGAATCCACTTAGAAAATGGCTGTATATTCCTTGAAAAAGCAAAAACATGCTGAATATGACTCAAAATCCATCTAAATATGCCCTATCACGTAGAAATGGAAAAATATGCCTAACCATGCCTTTAAAAAGCACCTTAATTTAGTTATAGTTTCTTCATAATATGAATTTCTATATAATTAGGAAACAAAAAAAATGGTAAGTCATGGTATTCGTAGCCGTAGTAACAATTGACAATGTTATAGAACATTAAAAAAGTACAGAGGTGTAGTTCAAACAACCCGTCGCCTTGTAATCAAGGGGTCCTGGGTTAGATACCCGGTGGAGGCTCATAGTGGATCGGATCCAACTTTAAACTGTAGGTCCAGTCCCGATTAGCCTTACTGTGCATAAAGTGGACTTAAAACACCAAATCAACATAATTGAACCAACGTAATGAACTGACAAATACTAGTTTCACATTGCTTTTTTTGCCACTTTTAGTTAACCGTGACAATGAAAATTAATAATGATTAAATGTAATTGACGAAGGGATTAGCACAAAGAAACTAAGCGAAAGCCAGGACTCGAACGCGGAATCTTCGGTAGCGAGGTGTGAATTATTTTCCTAAGGCGTTCTGTCACAAATAAGTCGACGGTATGCGACACTCATACTTTTCTTTCCAAGAGTGGATAACCTGGAGACAAATATTAATAATTATTGTCCGGTACACCTTTGTTTGTTGTCTCATAATAATTGGCCGATATTCAAACTGTGACATTGGTTTATACAGAAGAAGAACATGAAACAAGGGAATGAGTCATACAACTTTATTACTCAAGGATCAGTACAAATTGGGCTTTCCATCTGCCTCTTCGTCTGTCATTTCTGTACTACCATTTTGGCATATCGGACTATAATTATGGGACAGAGGGAGTATTTATCAACATCTGTATTGTTATATTCATCTTCTTTCAATCCGACATTGTTTCATGGTTTTCAAATCTTGATTAAGAAGGACGAATTTATTTGCGAAAGGTATGGGAACAAGTTGTTGAATTCTTAAGAAACTCATGTTTCGACTTGTTCTTCGTGCGTAGTGACGACTCGAGAAAGGTATCCCAATATGCTCCTTTGCTTTCGATTAAATTTTATCAACGTGTACGAAAATTCGAGACTGATTTAAATGCGATTCGAAGACCAAAACGTGCAAGCACAGCAGTCGAACCACATTTCTCTGATTAAAATACGCCTTGAAACACCAAAATAACTTTGTAGTTAAACGAGCTCTTACCTGAAATACGCATTTCTTATGTAACTGCCCTACCTTCCTACTCTTCTTGGTAAGGATTTGATCTAATCGCTTCCAGCTGTGCTGTACCTAATCCTATTGTAATCCCCTTTTCCTAGCTTTCATTATGTGTAAACTTGAACGAACCTACATGATGGGGCGAGTAGGACGTTTCGATTGACAATACAATTTAGTTTGGGAAGAGCTCGCCAACAAATTCTGAGACATTGGAGAATTTAAAGTGTGACAAACAGGTGAGGTACACGTAGCAAGTTCGATCAGAATAAAGTAACATGGACTGCCATCTCTTGTACAAAGAAGAAGTGACAAAACATTTTCTGGTTCTTTAAGTTCAAAGGGCCCTTTCAGACTACATGCGTCATGACGGAGACATTTTCACACCTGATTTTAGCTCATTCTTCGCCAGTGTTTTGTTACCTAAATATGAAGAGGGGAGCCAGTTCTGAGACGAGACTAGAACAGATCGTGTCAGGAGCGAGCACAATGCAGCTAAGCTTGTGATGCTGGGACAGACTATTTGACTTGCACTTCCTTAAATTGCGTTTCAAGGTTTTAGCTTTGCAACCTGGACTTCTTTCAATGTTCCTTGTTAGGATCCTCTTGTTGGATGTTCTTTCATTTTCCTTACGTGACGAATTTCACTTTCATGACATCTACCGTTCAGAAGTAAAAGATGTTCAAACTGGTGCAAGGTTCTGTGTGCAAGAATAATGAAAACACAACTTCACGACACAAACGCGACTTCATCTTATAGTCTCTCTGTCTTACTTTTGTTTTCTACTTCGTGGGTGAGTATGTATGATGGCAGAACAACAAAAAAGAGCTTCTCTCATTGTGTAGTGGACAATGCTGTCGCTTTGCAATCAAGAGATCCTAAAAAAATCACATTTTGGTGGTTCTGATTTCAGCCAGTCTCTATTAGGAGATATGTCAGGCCCGGTCAACACGGTGTATGTGCAAAAGAGCGCTAACATATGGACATGTGGACTGTAGCCTGGTATGAAGGACAGAAATGAAAGAGTGACTGAGGCAGGAGGCTACGTCGGTCGCGTTCATGCCGTGGTAAATCTCTATCTGATCCATGAGTAACAGCGTAGAAAATAGGAATCAGCATTTGCAAAATGGCAAAACTGAGATTCAAAATATGAATTATTGAAAAGTATGACTTTAATAATTAAGCGTCTTACTAAATTCCACAAATTTCTTTGGAAGTATCATAACGTCTTAGCACCACCCTCTAGGCACTTTTGAAGACGGGTAATTTTGCCGTTAGGTTAAGAAGCATAGTTTCATTTCCGATTCGTTCTCGTCAATAAAATGATAACTTAAAAAACTGACCTGTGGCGAAACTCTTTTCGGTTTTTCGTGAAATTTGTGTAATCCCTCAAAGCGATTGAAAAAAAAAAAGTTCCTAACTAGCGAAAAATTCCGAAGACAATGAATAATTTATAATACAACAATTCTAAACAATGTACTGCTTTTTGGGCTCAACACGCCGCCTTTATGAATTTTGCATTTCGTAAATTAACATGATTTTTTTAAATGGACTCGTTACAAATGCCATTTCATTTTATGAAAAAAAATACCTACAAATCACTCCTGAATTAATTGCTGGTCACACGAAATCTGAGAGTAACAGTAGGAAACCCATACATAAATTGTCTACCCCCCTTCCCCCCTCCGCCTCTCCTTGGCCCGCAGTGTCGCGTAACACGTGCGTAAATTTCGTTTGAAGAAGAGGGAAGGAGGGGTTAAAACAATGGAAGCCGGGCGGTGATTTCTTCGTGATAGCACGCAACGAATCTGTAATTGGGCATTCTTTACTTTTTAATCAGGTTTCTTCCCAGTTTTGCTACCACGGCAACCGGTTGCTTACGAGGAGATTGGAAATTCAAAGTGGACCTTTCGTACACCTGCTGTTCCCCGCGTGTGTCCTGCCACCCTCGACAGGGGTCTCTACTTTCGTGACTGAGAATCCGTTTTATTTTAGTTAGACTTTTTTTTTAGGAATTTTGTGCACAGAATGAACCAACAAACTTCATTATTTAAAGTTTAAATACAGGTAAATATATTTGCCGACACTGTTAATCGAGCCAATATAAAATTTACCCGTAACAATATAGTACGAGTGTTATTTAATTAATTCCTGTAATAAAATTGAGACGAGAACACCGCCAGAAGACTGGACACAAGTAAGATTTAATTCGGCCATTCTAAGGACCATCAATCCACATGAGACGGACTTCAAGACATTAGCACGACACGCAGAACGATAAATCAATCATCAACTCGCATGTCAACTTCTTAAAAGGTTCTGTTTTACACAACATAACCTCGCTTCACACAAACACACCTTACCCAAAGATGCTCCAAAACCATTATACTAGATTCTTGTAGGCCTTCAAAATACTCCTCTACTGCAATTTCGACTTTTTGATCCATTTTAAATGTTCTACAGTTGAAGATGATTTCAGCAGAGAGTGATATTTTTTGGGAGGGGAGAGTAAGTCCACTTTATGCACACATAGGCTATTCGGGACTGGATCTACAGTTTAAAAGTGTGACCCGAACCATTATGTGCCTCCACCGGGTATCGAATCCTGATCCCCTTGAGAACAAGGCGACAACGTTACCACTGCCATTAAGCCGAGGAAAGGCATGCAAGTCTGATGGAGACAAATCAGGCGAATAAGGTGGATACGGCAGCAAATCGTATCTTAATCCCTTAATTGTCACCGTTACAACCGCACTTGTGAACGAATGAACATTGTTCTAAAGTTCTTTGACAATGAATTATCCCATTTTATTCTCATAATCGCTTCTTAACAAATTCTTGGACACGTTACTGACTATATCATCTTAGTATACGTACTAGATCAAAACACAAATTTGACTTAAAATCTCCTGTAACATTACAAAAAAAGAAACAAACAAAGGAATAATGAACTTGGTATGTGTACGTAACCCAGTGGCAGAGTGGTTAACACATTGCGCTACGACGCTAGGGGTCCCGGGTTCGAATCCCGGCCTTGGCATGGATGTCCATTTATCAATTTCATCATATCATCACTCATTCCCATCTTCGCAATTTAGCCAAAAGTGGCAAAAAGCAAATTAAAATAAAGCAAATCAATCATATACGTAGAGTGGGCTGGAGGTGAAAACCGTCCATATTGGCGTAGCCTACATGTGTTAAAAAATAGGAATTTCATAAATAATTGAAGCATTCCACCGAATAACGCTTTAAGGCTGTCACGGACGACGATGGACGGGATCGCCAATTGTCACGCACGCTTGGGCGCCAATTGTCACGGACGCAAAACGGCGGGATCGCCAATCGTCACGGCGATCGCAATGACAGGATCGCAAATTTGTCACGAACGCAATGGTAGTGCCACTTGCCAAGGACGACGTGACTTCCAGTCGGACGTAAAGTTGTATATCCAAATATACTGTAGACAAATGAGGCACAGGCGAAGAAAAACGTACAACCACTGATCGGTCGCACGGCAGCTGCTAAACTGGACGCGACGAACGTCTCGACGCTACTGTCAACTCAACCTCTTTCACAGCGGGCGCGGCTCTGCTCGTCTTACCTACCTGCGAGACTTACTATGGCCGTTACGCGCGCTTATTCACGCATGAGGGTTGACCTTAGCTTTATGTAAGACGCAATTCATCTGCGTAACATATACAGAAGGTCGTTCGGGATCTCTGAGGACAATGTTGGAAGGGTGATAAGTTCATGAAAACCCATGTCGCCACCAACGATCATGCTCAATTGGAAAACCAGCATTCCGCGCTATAGCCCGACAACGTAATTTCCATTGCAACAGACTTTTACGAAGAGTTATCATGTCCAACTTTTCCCACTCCTCCTGACAGGCTTTCCAGAGGCCATTGAGAGTGCGTGGACGTCTCTTTCCTAAGGCCCGTTTTAGGAGTCCAAATGCACAGAAGTCCATGGGTGACCCATCTGGCGCCTTGACCGGAATGTCGCTGTAAGGAATTGCACGGATGCCAGTTTCCACTTCCATTCGCTGTAAGAACAGACTAGTCGAACGGGAGGTACGGCTGAATGCTTTATCTTGGTGCACCCAGACCTGGTTTTTGGCCCCCACATACAGTGCCGGGATATATATGTTATAAATGGGTGTTAAAACCTCATCCTGATAGTACGTGGAGTTCACCTTCACATTATTAGCTACACGGCAAATTGCTAGCTTGCCATTATAGCAGTATCCAGCGATGATCATGAAACCCCGTGGAAAACTTTCCTGGCATTCTCGATACAATGTTTGATAATTGTTTTTGTCGCGAGGGCGGTAGTAAATCGCGCGGGATTTGTGACAGTCACTAAGGTAGACATATGCTTCGTCAATTGTCACCACATTTTTCCATCTCTCCCCTGCGAGATAGATCTCATAGAGCTTTCTAGCGTTCGTGCGACGTTCCGCAATGTGACGAGGCAACAGGTTGTGAACTCGCCGCTTATGCCGCATTTCTAGTTGCAGGTCCTTCTTGATTATGGTGTTCACTGTTGACACAGACATTCCCAACTTACGTGTGATACTCCTTTGGGGGCGGGGTTACCACTTGACACAAGGGCCTTCACTTTTCTCACTATGTCCGGTGTACGACTCGTAGCTGCTCGTGGATTTGCCTGTTTCTTCCCCTGTGGAATTAGGCCCAGTCGGCCTCTGCCTTTTTTGTTCAATACCGCACCGATCCCGTTCTTCGATATCACAAAACCACGCTTCTTGCACATTCCTTTGATTGCCGAATAGCTATATTTAGCATCGAAAAGGGCTGTTATGTAGCCCTCCCAATATGGTTCAATTTTCTTCGGCATCGTTGTAGGTAAATGGCACAACACTCTGCACGCGCGTTCTCGGTACTGACGTGACTCAGCATGCACAGTTTGGACGGACTGACGTTGATAACAGCGACGCCAGCGGTTTTCAAAATCGTCACCAGAGATCCCGAACAACCTTCTGTATATATGTATGTTCATATAACTATAACTGTGTGTTATTTCACTCTCCACTATAGATAACCTTTCAGTAACACACACACAGAGAGCTGCAAGTTATGGTAATCCTAGCCTGCCTCAATCTTCCAAATATCTTATGTTCTAATTTCACCTCGGTTAAAACTCAGGCGGCTAAATGGGATACTCTGACCCCTCTCAGGTACGGGCTTGGTGAATAAAGCATCGAGAACTTAAGGGTGTAGATGGTGAATCATGAAATAAATGAACGACTATTCTCAAATTTTAAGATTGGCAACTGCATCTTCTGGGAGGTTACTTTGACCTTTCTTTTCATTCATTTTTATCCAGGAGATGGTTTATTTCCAATACATACGAAAGCTTACATTACACTCAAGTTACAATTTACAGTCCATGAATATCCTTAAATTTAAGAGAAATACAGAATCCCCTGTTCGTTAATATTCGATTCGATGAATCCAGAATTCTAATTTGCTGCATGTCTCCACGGGAAAAATCCAAATATGTATATGTGCAGGGAATAGTTACTTGTGTATGTGCGTCGCTAGGAGGAAGCCTTACCAGGGAAGAGAACCCTGTCGTTTTTGCAACCGTAGACGAAGCTTACGGCCTACCATTCAGTAGCAGACAAAAACTTTCGTACATGCCCCTTCCTACAGTATTGCGACCAAAATGTGTCACGAGTGTCGATGTTAATACGGGCAGGATTTTAAGCAGAGCAGAATCTACGGGCTCCACTGAGTACTTGGGACCGAGAAACGTTAATAGGCAGAGCTTGCATCAAGATACACGCCAATGATGACATTTCCATTGAAAAACGAGACATATTGCATTGCATGTCTAGTTTTGCTTCCTTGCCCAAATAAGTCTACGTTGAATAAATTTTGAAGAAGGCCAAAATAAAGTTCGGAGATCTAAAATTCTATCATTTATCCGTAAGAATGAGAATATATGGGTCAACAGTGACAAATACATGTCCAATAGGCAGGCGTCATTAACCTCAAAGGATTTCGGCCGATCCTAACCTGTCGTCCCATAACATTATAAATTTCGAAGTATAAATTGTGCTTGGCGAAATACAGGTATCTTTGTTCCCAAGTGTCATTAGATGTTTATATCGTAGAGCCGACGCTGATGGAATGCGTGCAAACTAAGCTCCGCATTTACTTATATACCTTTCCAATAGATGCTCACTTGTTAAGCATTACGTAATTTGCACAGCGCGACTTGCGACATTTCCAAAAAGTAAATACTCATCAATGTCTATATTCACAATCTCAATATCAAAGTTTAACTAATTTCCACGTTGCAGGAAAACCAAATAAAATTGTATAAGGGGAACGATTCATCTCTGTTAATAAGGACTAAACTCTAATCATTCCCCGTTGCAACTTGAACCTTATTGAATACATTAAACTTAAAAGAACAGATTCGATCTTCCCATTGTTGCTAAACGAAATCTATGTCAATCTAAATCATAAACATTTTTCTGCCGTGAAAGAACACAGATTTACATATCCAATATTAAAGATTCGGTCAGAAAATTAACATATAGATTATTACATTAGGCTGCGTTTACACTTTTGTTACAATAATGGAAATATTAGTGGATTATATAAGTCTAGTAATAATCTTTCTATTTATAAAAAATTATGAAATGTGAAATATTAATAATCAAATAATAAGAACCAACTAATATAAAATATCCAAGAATAATTAACGGCACATGGATATGAGCCGTGAGGTTCATATCAAGGCACATTTCAGTGAATGCAAGAACAACGGATAAAACCTGTTGTATGTTACTGGACTAGAGTAGAAACAACATAAAACCTTATGCAAACACAGTAGCAATCTTTGAGCAACATCCGACCTTATGACTGGCCAGCTTGTAGCCTGTAGAAGCAGGGCCGAAGCACCATTTCACTGGTAACTCAGCGCATTCCCAAAAGTGCCATACAGCGTTTTTCGGTGGAATGCTTCAATTGTTGTAAAAGAGTTAGTGCTGATAACTACTATTGAAACGGAATCCTATGACAGTGGAATTTTATTTTACTTGATCGAGGCAAAGATACGATCAAAGGAAACGCCGCTTGAGATAAAAAAAGACAACGCAGTCCTTTCTCCGCAAAAAAAGTTAAAAAAATTGAGATTATAAAGCTGCTGTCCATCATTTTGATTGTAGTAATCTATATAAAACTGGGAGAGCAATTCTTAAGAAATCCAAAGTTCTTGAAGTAACAGTGGGAGGGGCAAATTGGAATTTAGCCACTTTTATCCCACCCAACATTTTTTGTCTCCTGCGTGTGGGAAAATAGCGTTTTCTCACTGCAAATTAAGGTAGAAACTAGTGGCATGGAGTGGGCGGTCAGCTGATGTTTGAGGTCGTCTTTTTGCTGTCTAGTAAAACCAGACCCTTCTTGCGAAAGACTTACCTACAGCGGAGCCTATAAAGAGAATCTCCTAACAGAAGAAACGATGACGTATATGGATCAGCTCTTCATCAAATTCATCGCCTAGTGCTCCTCCCAGCCTGGGTTACTGGAAGACTATTTTACGGCATATCTTATCCTCCCCGGCTGCGAACAGCTTAACGGGAAGCTTCACGCATATATTTAAGTTTATTGAGATTGTAGAACGCTGTGGCCACTGAAGAAATGCAGGAAAGAAATTAGATGCTCAGGTCTTTATGGAGTAGTGGATAGAGTATGAGTTCCGGATTTGAGTCTCATGAATCCTTTCTCATCTTCATTAGTAGATCTATTGTAATAGTTAACAGAGCTAAAAAAAACGAAAGAGTAATTACCTGACGCAGGGGTGAGTTGTGTGTGGGTGTTTGTTTACGTGTACAGAAAATGAATTGAAAAAAACAACTTATAGGCACGTTTATATATTAGGAGGATAGTTCCGGTTCATAACAGTTGCATTTTATGTAGTTACTTTGGAACCTTAATCAATAATATTAAGCACATCCCAACACATCTTCCACCATGCTGTGCCTGTTACGTTGTTTTAAATTTTCGTCATATATTTTTCGAATGTGCCGATTTTATTTTCTCAGCCAGAGTTTTAACCGTCCCAATGATTTGTCATCCATGTTTTAACAAATGTTTTTAGGCTTTTACACTGTTTCTGAGGACGTTTTAAAACTATTTTTGGCTTTTCTAATGTGTTGTGTTTGACCGGTGCAAGTCCTTTTACAACTTACACAGCGATTAGGGTTGCAAGGGGGGCAGTTGCCGTCCCAGTTTTGTAACCCAATCGCCGCCACTGCTTATAACCTTTCTCAAGGGTCTCTTTACACGCCTTTTAACTTTAAAGTAAGGGTTTTAGATAACAGGATATTTCCTCGCATAGGTAGAGGGATGCAAAATGGCTCACACATGTCAAAGAGCCCAAACTTTTTTAACTCAAAGTAAGACTTGAAGCTTTCTTGGCGACGAATGATGAAATGATTCTCTCAGGCTATCGACCAAGTGAGTTGTGGAAAATATTCCAAGCTTTCGAGAGCTGACGAGAGCTAACTCAATCAGTCAATCAATTCTGATCAATTGCAACAGCAGTGCCAATGATCAATCACTAAGAGCGCCAGGTTAACGACTAACCTATATATTGTATTCTGAAAAAAAAAGAGAGATGATCGAAATTATGAGTTTTGACATGAAGTTGTAACAGAATGTAAGTTGTTAATTCTATCTGTTGTGTTTAAAGTTATTGGTGTTGATTTAATCGATTATTGTGCATAAATGTGTTGAAATTTCTGTGAAAAGAGGAATATTAAAATATGAATTGCAATTGAAGTAGCCCTATATTATTTGTAAACGGCATTGCTGTATTGTGTCATGTGCATGTTTTAACTTTTCACTTGAATTCCCTCCCATTTCTACAGAGGAATTAAAAAACATAATTAATAATATTAAACCCACTGCACCAGGTTTAGATGGAATACCATACCAAGCCATAAAATATCTACCTAAAGCAGGTTTAGATATTCTTGTATCTTTTTACAATAACATATTCCGTACCGGTATAGTACCGAGGGAGTGGAAAGACTATATAGTTCTCCCAGTTTTAAAAGCAAATAAATCACCACATTGTGCCACATCTTACAGACCCATAATGTTAATTTCAGTTTTGGAAAAAATATTCGAACGAACGATATACCTCAGAATTACCTGGACACTAGAACGTCAACGTTTCTTTTAAGGTAAAACGAGGAGAGACGCCGCAGGCGGAGAGATGCCGCACATGCTGTAGTTTGCCTAGTACACATCAGATGGCAGCAACATTCTACAAGGATGTGTAACTGTCGTTCATTCCACCACGCCAGTGCAGTAGAGACGAGTGAAGTGAAGTGGAAAGGAGTGGGGCGCCTTCATATGAAAATTTCCTGGTGAATTGACCTTCGAAATTTTATGAAAGGTAAGTGTGATATATCCTAATAGAGTGCACGCTAGTTTATACGTGACAAATATTTTATAGAATACTTGTTAGAGTATTTAGATTACCTTTCGCTCGATTTTGCACTGAAACTACAAAACCAGTAAAAAGCAATTGGTGCGGCATCTCTCTTCTCGAAAAAGGATTGTTGCCGCAGTGAAACAAAGGAGAGATGCCGCACATTTTTCTGTTAGGAGAGATGCCGCACTTTTCTCACCCTCATATTATAAGGTGTACAGTGTCATTTATTTCACCTTTTGACACGTTGAATATTTTGAACACAGTGTTACATATACTGTAGGCTATGTATTTTAACAAAGAATGCAATACAAACACAACAATATACACATGTTATTTATGCTTGTATATAAGTTATGTAAAATAGAGTGTACTTAAATATTAAATTGTCTAAAAGTTTCTAAGCACTCGTTTCTTATTATTTTCAGAATTCAACATGCCCAACACATACAGAAGAAGATCTGCTAGAGCTTCGTGGTCTGATGAGACCCTGAAAGAGGCATGTACAAGAGTGCAAGCCGGGGACATAGGGAAAAGAGAAGCTGAACGATATTACGGCATTCCAGCGAGAACCATATGTCGAAGGATTGAAAAAGGCGATTTCTCCAAGAAGAGTCTTGGACCTGAAGGGGTTTTCGGTGCACATAATGAAAAGAAATTAGTTTCCCATATTCAACGTCTAGGTGCAGCAGGTTTCGCTCCAGACAGACAAGCAGTTAGGGTGCTGGCGTACAAATTTGCTGAAAAATTAAATATTAAACACACGTTCTCGCATGAATCGCAGATGGCAGGAAACGTATGGTTAAATTCCTTCCTGAGGAGAAATCCTGAACTTTCTTTGCGACAAGCTCAAGGCCTCTCTATCAACAGAGCTCAAGGAATGAATCGTGAAGATGTGAAAAACTATTTTACGTTGCTAGAAAAGGTTATGGAAGAACACGATCTAATGAATAAACCAGGTAACATTTTTAACGTCGATGAAACAGGATTCCCACTCATTAACAGACCTAGAAAGGTTGTGACCTCCAAAGGTGCAAAGACTGTGCACACATTGACTCCAAAAGAAAGGGGAGAAAATGTGACGCTGATAGGGTGTTGCAGTGCAGAAGGAACGTTTCTTCCTCCTGTTCTTATTATGAAAGGTGTGAATAAAAAACCTGAATTCGTTGATGGACTTCCTGCAGGATCCGATGTCTACATGAACCCTAAATCGTCGTACATCAGTGCTGATCTGTTCATGAAATGGTTCAAAGAACACTTTGTTCCCAGGAAACATCCAGGCAAAACGCTTCTACTCCTAGATGGCCATTCATCACATGTCCATGCATTAGAGCTTCTGGAGTATGCGGCTGAAGTCGGTGTTATTGTTTTGTGTTTGCCAAGTCACACTACACAAGCCCTTCAACCCTTGGACCGATCTGTATTTGGTCCAGTAAAATCATATTACAACAAGGAAGCAACATCATGGATGAGAACCCATAAAGACAGAAATATCACAAGATACCAAGCAGGCTCTCTCATTGGTGCGGCGTGGAATAAAGCTGCTTCTGTTGGAAATGCCATTTCAGGTTTCCGAGCCTGTGGCATTTACCCTTTGAATTCAAATGCTGTTCCCGATTACTTCTTTTCCTTTTCTGGTGCTTGTCAGTCAGGTCCTAGTCCACTTTCATCCACCCACACCATAATATCTGACCATAATGATTCGCAGGATCTAGAGTCACCTTCATCGAGTACCTTAGGAAGTCTCTCTCCTGTCACAGTTAAACCAACAACCTCGCAAGCAACACAACTGACACCAAAAGTAACTCAACAACCTCATTTTGTGCCCCAGAATCAATTACCAGGAATAAATTCAAACCCTTCAACATCTACCTGTAGTTCTACACCCACGGAAAGCCCCAGTAAGTACCTCCGCCAGCTGAGTCCCATTCCGGAAGTTCCTCGTCAAGGTAAAACGTTCAAACAGTCAGCCGAAGTGCTCAATTCCGCTTCCAGACTTGCAAATATGAAATCAAAAAACTCGCAATCAACTTCCAGGATCAAAACAGGACAGAAAGAAAAAACAACCGGTACAAAGCAACCTGCGCCAGATGCTACAGCGAGTGGATCTGAGCAAGACATCAACAATTGTGTGGAATGCTTGGAGAATTACTTCCTCACGGCTTCCAAATCTGACTGGATCCAGTGTGTTACGTGTTCAAAATGGTTACATGAAACCTGCACTGTGTATGGAACAATGTGTGTGGACTGTGGAAGGAAGAATGTTCGTGAGAAGAACTTAAAGAGACAGAAGTGAGTCAGTGCGGCATCTCTCCTCGTGTTTTTCATGACACTCAAAATTCAATGCTTTTGTAATTTGAAAAAATATCCATTTAAATTCTTCCTAATGGATGCCAATTATTTTTTTTCTTAAAGTGCAAGGACTGTAGTTAAGTTTTCATGTCAATAAATTTCCACAAAAGCAGAGATGTTGTTTTTCTATTCAGTTATGAAAAGGTGCGGCGTCTCTCCTCGTTTTACCTTATCCTACTCAACTTGGCTTTAGAATCAATTATGGCAGTCGAGATGCAATAGCTATCCTAAGCACTGCAATTCAAAATAGCAAAATTAGTCGTTCACACTGTTATAGTCTTTTTATAGATGTGGAAAAAGCATATGATTCTATCAATTTACATATGCTCTGTAACAAATTAGAAAATCTTTTCATTCATCCTCAATTATCGTTAATCATATGGAACCTATATTCCAATAGAAAGATATATGGATGGTTCTCAGAAACAATTAGTGACCCTCGTTTCACTAGCATAGGAATTCCTCAAGGTGCACCTTTAAGTCCTTTATTATTTAATATTTACACAAATGAAATTCACTCCTTACCTCTTTATCCGTTCCAGTTAGTACAATACGCAGATGATTTCTGTTTTTACTGTACTACAGATGATGCAACCCAAGGTATAATTAAAACACAGAGATTAATTAACACCATTAGAGAATGGTTTCATAATGCAGGATTAACCCTTAGTGAAAATAAATCCAAAATCATTTGCTTTAATAACAAACGCACAGATAGTTATCCCAATAATATTTTACAAATTTCTGACATCCCAGTGACAGATTCTCACAAATATTTAGGTGTACATTTTGATAGACGTTTTACATGGAATACACACATTTTATATTTATTAAACAAAGGTCAAAAGTTTTTAAACATAATTCGTAGCATGACAACAACAAAATGGGGAGGCCACCCAAAAATTTTACTTCTCTTTTATAGAAATTGCTTTCGCTCATTTTTCGACTATGCAGCTTTCAGCTACGGGGGAGCAAAATCCAATCTACTCGACAAAATAGATATATTACAAAGAAAAGCATTGAGAATTTGTCTATGTCTTATGCAATCAAGCCCCAATGTAAGTGTTTATATGGAGAGTAAAGAGACTTCTTTGAGTCACAGGCGGATTCAATTAACAATAAAATTCCTCCTTAAACCATGGGAAAATCATCCTCATCCATTTAATAAATTGTTTCAAATACAAAAACAATGGGCTGAAGCCGATGTAATAAATCCTCATACCACCTCATATTTCCTTGTATACTGTCATTACTTATTTCCAGAACTTCGATCTAATACTTTCACTCTCTTACATCCTTTGATCTATCAACTAGATATTCCATTATATATTCAATGTTCAATCCACTTCAGAGATCTAGGTTTACATGCATTGTACAGAGAAAAATGGCCAATGCATGTAATGATTTACACCGATGGTTCTAAGAATAACAATAGTGTAGGATGTGCCTATTACATCCCAGAGAAAAACATTTATCAACAATTTAGATTACGTATAGATTCATCTATTTTTACTGCGGAAAGTTACGCCCTATACAAAGCCTTACAATATGGAATAGCGGAAGACTTTAAAAAAATCCTTCTCCTTACAGATTCGCTGAGTGTTCTTCAAGCATTATCTACATCCTATCCCAAATTATGTCACCAATCATATCTTATTATTTTAATTATTCAACAAATTCAACTTGCTTGCAAAAGAAACATTGACATACAATTCAGTTATGTCAAAGCACATGATACTAATGTAGGAAATGATAGAGTGGACATATACGCTAAACAGGCCAGAGATTTACAACTCATAAGTTTCAATAGGTTAATGTATACTGATTTATTACCACGAGTAAAAATCAAACTTATGGAACAATGGAATGAATGGTGCAAAGATCAATTTAAGTTTGTGGGCAACACATATAGATGGATTGCAGAATTTAAATCTAAAGTCCCTTGGTTCAATTCATACACACTCCCACGGCAAGTCATAGTTTTTATTAATAGATTAAGAACAGGACACGTACGTACACCAGCACATTTAGCAAAAATAAAAATGAAAACTCAAGAAAATTGTAAATGTGGCAATAATAATCCTGATGCTCAACATTTAATTCTAGAATGTCCAATCTATTCAGATCAACAAATCATACTCTACAAAGGTTTTCAACGTTTAAAAATTCCATTTCCAATATCACTATCATCCATTTTAACAGATTTATCCCCTTCATTAATATGGATGCTGTATGCATATTCTCGAAAATGTAGACTTGAAATATAAAGTGATTTTTAAGAAACAGCAAAATGGACAAAAAAAGTGAATTATTTATAATAATTGTTATATATTTGTGATTCCGATTAATTTGTGAGACTAACTGCCAACTTTAGAAGAAAACATTAAAAGAAATAAAAAAAACAAAACAATAACGATGTCCAAAGTCGACAAGATAATGCTGACAGGGACAAAAGAAGAAGAAGAAGAAGAAGAAGAATCATGTGCATGTAAGAACTCAACATAGTATTAGTATTCCAATCAGATAAATTTCTCGTATCGGACAAACGGCTGAAATTTGCTAGTTCATTTAATTTGAATATTCGTACTTACGTATTCTGCATTGAGAAACATTGCTGAAGGTGGCATTTCGCTTATTTCACGGAAATAAGCTCTATTTGCGACATATCGAGTAAGCTTTCTTAGTTTATTTTTGCCTTCGATAACACGCAAAATGGCGGTCACAGTTTCACTACCGTACTCGGCATGCAGTGTTTCCACCCCACTGCACTCAAAAATACATACGTACCCTCACAAACCATTGACGCATAGCCCCACGAACCATTCATACATAGCCCCACAAACCATTTCCGGTAAGGTTAGGTTAGGTAGGGTCACGTATAGGTTACAATAGTTAAAAATTGGTTTCGAAAAAATATGCGTAACCCCACACACCATTCTTGCATAGCCCCACGAACCATTGACGCATAGCCCCACGAAACATTGGCACATAGCCCCACGAACCATTGACACATAGCCCCACAAACCATTTGCGGAAACGTACCTTCTTCAGTTACAATAACACGTGTTTGGAAACACTGACCGGGATTACGTCATCACACACAGGCTACATTCACCTGCAAGTAAATGGATGCAAGAGCCTTCGTGCATCGGTCACACATTTATATCGAAAAATATATGATTTACCTGCAAAATTCAATGAACGATGCGAGAAAACATTTCCCCGAACTTCCATAAGTCTAAAGAATCTGCATTCGGTAAGAAATTTCTCCTGTAAATTTGAAGAAATCAGTTTGTCCGATACGAGAAATTTACCTTACAATCAATCTAAGTATTGCTGTCCCTTGCCGCTAAAATCAAAGAAGTGGTATAGGACCTTTACGCAGATCTATAGTTGCATGTTACAATTAACTAGAGGGAAGAATAATAAAATGACAATGGACCAATTAACTTCGGTTCTTTGATGTTCTTCCAAGAAAACCTTTGCTTGAGGGACAATATCCGAAAGAAATTAACGACCCAAATGTTAAGATACATCTTGCATCGACCTGGATATGTGCCTGCACCTGTTCCGTACAGGAGTATGTTATTCGGTCTAACAGTCCTGGTTTTATATATATAACACAAGCCGACACTTAGGAACTAAGGGAATACTGGTATAACGGTGAGTGGTGTGCGGATCAAATTCTGCAAGTGCCAAGTAGTTAACACCAACATTTCAACCATCTTATTACTACCAAATAATTGCTCGCCAGGTAGCAGCAAAGTATACTGTACACATCCGTTATTAAATCACTGTCTAATTCTAGGCTAATATTTTTTTTCTCGGGGTTCATAACACGTTAAAGTACTTTAGTAAATTAGGGAAGAGAGATCGTCTGGTTGGTAATATTCGTTTGATGGCTTCATCGAAATGTTTCTCGCCAACTTTGTCCGAGTTTTTACTGGAGCGCTTTACTTTGTTTTGCGGTACTAATCCTTTGAGATGTTTCTTTTATTTTTAAGAAGGAAAAGTTAATTGTGCGGGCTGCATGCGAGTAAATAAAGCAATCATGACTGTGCTCTCAATATTGACTTTGGTAGGTCAGTCAGCCTTGTATTGCTTTGTTTTGGCTGATGATCACTTCAAGTTTTTACTTGGCAGAAATGGAGGAGGTAAAAAATATCAACCATTTATGTGTGCCGCTTCCGTCCCAGTGTATGCATGGTTCTGGGATGAGCAAAAAAGATGAGAGGTTTAATCTGGTTGAACCCTCTTTATGGAACAATATTTGGTACCTCAACGTTCACCAACTAAAATACACCAGTAAGCAATATAGTCCATTTTTTGGCATGTACTTACTTTGCTCTCTAGATTTCACCACATCTTATACCTTCCTCAGGAGATAGACAAGACTAGTCAATGTCTAAAACAGTCTTGCCTATCTCCTAAGGAAGCCAAAAGATGTGGTGAAAGCTAGAGAGCAAAATAACTACATGCCAAAATCAGGACTTAATAAATTAATGGCATGTGGTTTTTTATGCCTTATGAAAAATATATCAGTCGAAAACTGATACTCTACCATGTGTGTCCATGAGAGTGTCAAAGAGGGACACTAGATTCCAAGAGAACAAAGAAAATTACCCTTTCCCTATTACTTGTAGTTTAATCCTTCTATTCTTCTTTACTTGCATCTCCTTTCCAGCTTTTCTGCTTCCATTCTCAGCGTTATAATTTATCTCTCCTTCTTTACGCCCTCTTTTGTTGATTTTTTAAAAATATTTAACTTCTCTCTTTCATTATCTCCTCTCCACTTTCTCTGTCTCCCTTCAAACTTCTTTTATTTATTTTCCTTCCTATTTCTTTCACTTTTATCTCCCCCCTCTCTCAGGAGACACGATGAACACTGTTGAGAAAAATACAGTCCGATTTGTACGTAACTAACAAGAGACACGCGCAGTCTGTTGTGTCATATCGGAACGAAAGGTTTCATTTATCTCTCAAGGCCCATTTCGAAGTGACAGTGTCGCTTGCCACTTCTGTGTGAAAGGTACCTTAAATTACCCGATCGATTTGGTTTGGTTTTAATTTTAAGTCTACTTTATGCACAGATAGGGTAATCGGAACTGGATCCGCAGGGTATCGAATCCGAGACCTCTCGATTACAAGTTGATGATGTTACCACTGCAACAATCACCGGATCGAGTACAGTCGCGAAAAAGGGCATACTCTATGTCAGCGGTCTATCTTTTATTACCACGGACCCCCTTAAAGTATATTTTATTGTTGTTAACCCCTGAAGTCCCAAACCCAAAGTGAATGCAAAAAATATTTGAAAGTGTCTCCTCTAGGACATCCGGTACAGTTACACAGTACATTCTTTTTGCAATACTCATACATTTACTTTAATACTGATTAGGTTAGGTTAGGTTAGGCGCGGCATCTTTCCTAAAATATAGCTGTTTTCATACCGATAATTTGACATATGTATTTTAGGACATGAAATCAAGTAAAATGAACACACTTTGTTTCACCTTTTCGAGAGATTAGCTCATTTATCCCCTTTCCCCACCTCTTTGATGCTTCAGTTATAAAATGGTATAATTAAATTATACCATGTTTACCACAAATTATATTATTGTGTTTGCTACAGTGTTGAATAAAGAATGTTAAATTGTTAATGTAACTGGTTTTTACCTGAATAAAGGCATTTTATCAGTACCTTTTTTTTGCACCTTTTTGAAAACATTTTCAGAACCTTCTTTTCCCTTTCCCGACCTTAATTTTCCACCTTAAAATCCATTCCCTAATGATGTCCTAATGTTAATAAGAAACCTGCTTCTACATTTTACAAACGAATTTTGTTATGTCAGACTTACGAATGAAACTTGTTATGCGTTCTCCAAAACAGTTTTTTTTTTATTATATATGGGAATATCATTGCTTGTTTTCCATACGAACTATAGTGCAACACGTAGAACAGGATTTGTTTTACATCCGCCCGCTTGTAAAACCTTGCATATCAGAAATTTAAATCGCCAGAAACATTGATTTATAATAATTATTTGGACAAACCGGATTGCTAGAGTGTAGCAATTATCTTTAACCGAACATATGATTATGCAAAACGACTGGTTAACGGAAGGTTTATGGAAGGAATTAATAATACGATCAACGCATACTGACACCGTGGGCGAAAAACATATTTTCACTCCCTTATACGTTTGAGTGGGTACAGAATACACGTATCTGCAGTGCTTCGTACCACTTCAGCGCGTTAGTAATTGCTGTAGCATGCAGTATGCCACATGCAGCATGCGACTAATGTGATACCTCCATGAAGCACACAAGCAAACAAAAAATGAGCAAACAACTAAGCCCAGAATACTTTGATTCATGTACTTGTACTATTTTGAATGAAAGACAAACGTAAAACTCTCTCTCTCTCTCTTTCTCTCTCTCTCTCTCTCTCTCTTGCGCGCGCAAGTGTGTGTGTATATATGTAAATATATGGTGCAGAAACAGGGCTACAGATGTCATTTAAAGAGGAAGTGATGTGGTCAGCAACTTGCTCTTCACGCCTTTACCCGTTAAGTTGCAACTAGATCCATCCATGGGAACACGGGTGACCCCAGACCAGGTTTACAGGAACATTAATGGAATAATTCCCATCGGATATGAACACAAGGAATCAAACCCAGATCTCGTGTGTTGTGTTTAGACGCCATATCTATTTCCCTTCATTATTCAAACAATTCAGTCTTTAGAGTTTATACATACGAATAGCGCATTTGCATTTAGTGCCAGCGGTTCTGGGTTCGGTGGTGACCCAGCAACGTCAAGACAACTTGAGAGTCACTAGAAAGGCAAACCAGAGGACTCTGATGCAGAAAGGCAGAAGAGGGTGTCGATGGGATTCGAATAGACGTCACCCAATGAAAAGCGACTTGGTAGGCCCTGGCTCTTACAGGGCTGTTGCGCCACTGAGTTTGAGTTTTTAGATTAAGTTCAGGTTCCATTAGCGAAAATAATTCACTCAGCTGAGGCCAGCCGCACGACTGATCCGACACGACACGACGAGACGTGTCATTCTTGTTCCAAACCATCTCAGGGAAGGTTAACATTGGCCTCTTATGGGCGGCCGCACACCGGACGAAACATTTGACTCGGGTCACAATGCCACGGGTTGCGAAGGTTTGCGACAAAATAACGAAGGACCATGGAATTTAGTCTCGCGTGGAGCGACTTGCGAGAAAACGATCTGCGCATGCGCGAATCTATTCAGTTCAGCCACATACCTCTAATTACAGATCGGAAACGGGGGAAAAAATCCGATTGGAATAGTACCTGTGGCCCCCGCAATAAACATCCCCGCAGTGTGCAAGGACAGTAGCGGTCTATACATACTTAGACTCATTCAAAACATATAAATTGATACATTAATTATACATACACATCATACACAATCATACATTTATTCTGCTGTAAACTGTTATACTTATAGCTAGACCCGAGATTTTCATATAATAATACAATGTACATAAATATGAAACAATAACTGATAAAATATGTACCTAAATATGGATTATCAAAAGAATATGTAGCTAAATATGTAGTATCAAATAATATGTAACATTAATAATAATCGAGGATCCAAGCAATTTCAAGAATCCTGCTAGATATTTACTTTACTTTTGATCATATTTAACATAATTTTAAGGACATAAGATGTTCAAATTATATAAAATTTGTATCAAATTTATAAACTCAAAAAAGCACAGCCGTGTAGTTATAAAAGAAACCAATTTGGTCAACTATTAATTACTTTTTTACATCGCAAATTTTTGTAGAATATGCAAATGTAGAGGCAGATTCAAGACTTACTTATGTATTGTTACAGAGTGAACCATTAGGTACTTTTTCATGTTTTCAGCTATTATACATTTTCCGATAACATGTTCTTGTGAGCTGAACATGATCTTCCAAAGACACAGATGCGAATTTCAGAAGGTAGATATTTTCAGGAGAAATGTCTGCTGGAGGATCAATGTCTTTTCCGTTCAGGATCTTGCATATTCTCGCGAAAGTAGAGTTACCTGGATTCCAGAAACTCCAGCATATTTCGATAAATAACAGTTCCCGGATTTTCTGTTTTTGGTCTTCAGCCTGCCTTTGGACTTGGCAGTCAATTTTAGGTGACTGTATGCATCTCATTGATTAGAAAATATTGTATCACATGAGCAGCAAATTTTCTTCATCATGTTTCAGAGATCGAGAATATATGTAGGAAAAATTTACCGAAATAAGTTGTTTTATGTAAAAGTAAATTGGCAAATATGTAATATCCTGGCAAATATGTGAAAATATGTAACATAAAACTTAAGCAAAATCATGTCAGTTATATAATTCGTTGACATTTTCCTGTTCAAGGTATGTATCTAGAAAGGATACATTCAAATCTGGGTTCTACTTATAACTTCTCAAATTATAAAAGACAGACCTAGACCTACTGCGTACTTTGACGAAATCTGCCAACAGATTTTAGATAACAAAGTTACTTGTCTTGCCGCACCGTGTCGTGTCGGATCCGGTGTGAGGCTGGCCTTACCAAAGAACAAGAAGTTCTGTTCCCTGACATGCACACTTAAAGAGAATAATGCTACAGTATAGCTCACTCATCCTCCTGACTATAAAATGCATGGAGAAGATAGAAAAAGACAAAAAAGAAAAGTTATGCATTAGAAAATCCTAAGGCGGAAAGTGAAGACTGGATTTCCCAACTCACATGTCATTTTTTTTATTTCCGGAATAGAAATGTATGAAGGGGAGTAGCTTTAAATTTCCAATTACAAGGCGCTCTTTTCAGGGTATTTATTAAGAGTGGTCGCCGCCTGGTTAAGTTCGCTATGTTATATGAATGCCATTCATTTGTTTCAGTCAATGGTTCGGCAAGGAAAGAACTAGTTTAGGAAAGATTGGGATAAGCTTGGTAAGCGCACCGGAGTTGTCGTAAATCACAAGGCTATCGTAGTTCGATCCTCACCTCGGCAATTAAAAATGATTTTCTCCTGAATACGAGAGAAGAGGTGTGAGGATATATAAAACAAGAAACACTAGACAATTGAAAATGCCGTATGCATGGTAAAAGCATTTGGGGCATTCCAGCTTTACGTGTGTGTGACATTTCGCACACAAAACATAAGGTTCTTGACATGAGATTGGATTAACATATTCATAATGAAGTGATTTCATAGAATTATGAAGTACTTTGCGGTGCCTGGTAATAAATGGAAAAACTTGAGGATGACGACATAAGAAATTTGTTCATTACTTATATTACAAAAACACAAAAAATCGTCTTTTCAGGATCAGGTATCATATAAACAACTACTCAAAGATTTCAATGCTGCACCACTGTACGAAAGGAGAGTAGTATCACATCAATTATTCTTATATAAGTTAGTCAACGGGCTGGTCGACAGTCCAAGGCTCCTCCAAACATTAAAATTTAATGCTAAGAAGGACATGTTACGGTTCAGGCAGCCTTTTTATTACAGTAAATCCAACTCAACAGAACACCAGAATTCGCCCATTCTAAGACTATGTATTAAACATAATGAAATAGTCAGAAATGGTGGAGACTTGGATTTCGCTAGGCCATTCATGCAATTCCTGTCCGTCCTTCGAAGAATATCATGAATAAATAATAAATAATTATAGATGTTTTCTGTGTATATGGGTATGTTTGTAAATACAATTATGCCTGTATGTGTGTATATTTGTTTATATATGAGTATTTACATGTGTATAGTTATAAATGCCTCAGTCTGTATATAGATATGTATCTTGTTCTACCTCAGTGAATATCATTTTTGGATTTATATTCTCTAAAATTGTGCTGGTATTCTTTATGAAACGATTATTGTAGTTTTGCTCTACTTCTTCTTCTTTTGTTTTGTATTGTTGTAATTGTAATTTTTTTAATTGTTTAAAATATATATATATATATATATATATATATATAAGCCTATTGTAATTGGAGCGAAAGCTCTGTTATATGTGAAATAAATAAATAAATAGCATGTATGCATGAAAAGTATTAACAAAAATGTATTATATGTGTATCTCTTTAAAACTGTAGCAAGACTTCATTTGTCTATGAAGCATATAGGCTACAGATGCTAGTAATTTTTGTTGGTGAAATGTGCAAATTATATATGTTCTCAAACATTTAAACCTTAATGCAAATTAAAAACAATAATAACTTTCAGATTAATTCTGAAATCATGATAATTGACTTTTGGTCATTATTGAGTTATAAAGAAAAACGAGCCATCTTTCAGTTGTCACATGTAATTACCATGTCATGCAATTTGCATTAGACTGATTGAACCCCCCTTAAATTGGTAAACACAACATGAAAACAATTTAACTACAGTATAGCTTGCAATAACTTTTCTGCTTAAACTCAATGATGACCAAAATGTCACCATGTTTTACTTACGAGCCCTTCATTTTATATTAGCATGTTTTAAGATTCTAAACAGTGACAATGAAATATGTATATCATGTTTGTAATGTTTGCTATCAAAATAATAAACATATAAAAAGTGTCTGCTGTAAACATTCTTTGGACTTAAACGCTTTTTTTTCCTCTGGAAGTGGTAAGGTGTGCGTACTCTTCGACATGGGGAGGGGGCGTCTCTTATCCATACCGATGCTATATTGTATAATACCATTCAAAGACTCATAACAAGGACAAGATACAGAACATCACAAAACATCCATAAAGAATTATCCTGGCTGTAGGTCAAGACACCACAGCCTCGTTGGCGTAAAACAATGCAGTTTACATTGTGTGCTGCAGCGAGAGGATTTCGCCCTAGCACCAAATAGATCGCACTGGCGACGGTAGATAGCGCACGGAATTGAGAGCTTCTTCGCTCGAGCGAATAACGCTCGAACAGGCAAAACGAGTGGTGTACGCTGGAAGCTCAATAGTACATGTACAACCGCAATCTGTCTGTGGTAGTGGGGCCCCCAAATATAGATCCTGAAGTGAAAGATGCAGTGAAATTGAAAGTGAACACAGTTACTATCTCCATCTTAAAATTATGTTTAGTCTATCTTAACAATACACTAGTATATGAAAATGAAATAAATTATTGACGGCTGAAACAACCAAGGCGGATAGTTTATATGTATGATTATTGTCACATTACAATGATATTCCACTGGATACGCTCGAGGGTTGAAGACTCGAACGAATATAAGCGAGCGAAAGTAGTTCCATGGAGAACCCTACAGCGTGTACTGAGCCGCAAATGAATATCGGACCTATCCCAAGAGACATATTATTTTTTACCTTCCTTGCCGTTAATCTGGGATTAGAAAAACTGGGGTTAAAATTATGCATGTACTAGAATGTTGATAAAAAGAAAACGTGTACTTGAAAGAGAATGGAAGTCGGTAAAATTGTGAAAAGAATGGGTGGAAATGACTTGAATGTCAAACAGATGAATGCCGCGAGGAAATTCAGAAGATTGTATTTTATTTCATTCAGAAACTGAAGACGGGTGCCGCTCGCCAAAGTCCAATAGAATCACGCAAATGCAACTGTTTTTTCTTCTCTCTCTGTTGTTCTTCTTCTTTATTTTTTTTTTTTTGAGCGAGATCCGTGATATGCCAATAGCTGGTTGTTTTTCACGAGCCACAGAAACGACCACGCGAGTGCAGCAAACGGCCACGTGTCTTGCATGCCGTACCTCGGAGGTAAAGCAGACTACATCGACCTTGAGTGATCACAGATTTCCCCTTGGCATTGGCCAGAAACCCCCTCCCCCTCTTTCACAACCTCCTGAATTAGAGTGCTACCAAAAGATTTGCTGAAATAGCCGCGCCAGCTACTTATAAACGGGTCTCACTTATTGCACGCATATTGCAGATACTTTGCGTTCTGACGTCATTGCGGTGTGCCTTCGTTGTTAGGTTAGGTCTGTTATGTTTAGTTCTTTTAGGAAAAATAACAACTTTTTGGTCAATTCTTAAAATATTACATTGTTCTTATCCTAAGAGAATTAAACCTAACCAGCTCAACCTAACAACGAAAGCACACCGCAATGACGTCAGAACAATATGCGTCTTCAATATGGCCAGGGGGTCCGGACCCCCCGAAAGACTTACTAATTACAAACATTAAATAATGAAAATAATAAAATAACTAAAATTAAATAATGAAAATCTACTTGTTCTTTAATCGATGTTTATTTATTTCCACAAAACTTATTGGAAGGCAAGGGTTATATATCGTAATCATACTACTTTGAATGACAATGACAAAGTAGATTTATGCAAGATTTATTAGTACTTATGTATAACGTAACATTAATAAAATATCACCAGGAACATTACTTTTCGTCAACGAATTTATAATAGTTAATAAATATTCAATTCTTTATTTATTTCACATTAATTTCCTTGCCAGGGCAGTTTTTTTTTGTTCAAATTTCGCCAGCCTTAAATACACGTAAGCTAGATAATGAATACGTGCTGTTACATCACTCACTATTCTTATACCGTCCTTTAACCTATTCATGTAATAAAAATACTATTTTAATAAATTTGAATATTTTCATTAATACTATTTTAATAAATTTAATATAATAATTATTTGTTTAAAAATATTATTATTATTTTTATTTTGAGACACTTGGTTCGGACACCCCCCCCCCCGAGACATATTCCTAGATACGTGCCTGTCTGGCTATCTCTGGAGCAAGCGAACGGAAACAAATCTCTGCGCAAGTAGTGACGCGAGACGGCTCCACCAATGAACACGTGATAGGGAATGGGATTGCATGGAGGGTTAAAGCGACTGCCGTTATCAGCCTTTGCAGCAGGTGTACTGCTTCGCTCTGCCCATTCGCTTCCCCCATCTCTGCCCTTATGAGTAATTGAATAATACGTCATATCAAAATCTAATATGAAATACCTGTGTTGTGCCAAGTTACTAGTTTTGCATTAATGTAAGGAACATTTGATATATTGTTGTCATGAGCACTTATTAACTACTTTTATTAAGGATTTATATGAGTAGAATAGACTTATTTTAGTTGATCAAAGCACTTAAAAATGTTATGGAGATTTCAATTATATAGCATGCCATCTTTTGAGATTTTTTAAAGTACTATAATGTAGCATTTCAGTAAGAAAAGACAGAAGGCGTGGGAGGACTATACTGTAGTCTCGGTAATCAGATGTTCCATATGATCCGAAGGGGGGGGGGGGGGAGGGGAAGCTGCGCTGCGTTGGAGCCGACAAATAAGTTTTAAAAACTGGAATTTCCGGATGCCATGTATTCCGTAAGATACAATGTTACTTTAAAGCGCAAACAAACTGCTTGACCTACAATATGGCGGTGGCGAGTACGTCAGACGGTAATCTATGATAAACTGCTACTTTTAAAATAAGAAATCTATTGAATATGTTGCCCCATCTGCATGGAGAGCCTACTGGGTTCTCTGCAGAGTTGCCAGGTTATGAAATAACATTACTTCAAGAATACATTTTCGGGACCCTGATGCAATAAATGTAAATATGTAAAAGTGGTTCGCTAGAAACATCGTTTCTCAGTGCTCAGGTAAAATTTGAATATAATCTGTCTACTGGTTCGCGAGATAAATATTGACCAAAGTTAGCCCATAAGCTTACGCAAGCTTGACAAGGAAAATTTTAAAATCTTTGTCGAGAGGGCCTTAAAGGTTGCCGGACCGCAGTGCTAATTACATCACCTCTATATATGGCGGTAATTGTGAATGTGAGGGGGCCCTATATACACCCTCCCCTCTCATATGCCTTTATGGAATGTTGTAATCTGCAGGCGTAACCATAACTTGTCCCTATATATTTAGTGACTATTTTCGTAACATTCCTGCCTATTTGTGAAGTGTTTAATACGTAGAATTACAGGCTGTACCAATCACTCTATTAGGTCAGCAGTGGCGTACCGCGGTGGGAATTGGGTTATTTTCCTCCCATTGGTCAAATTCAGGAACAGATGGAACTGACGCTAAACGAAGATATAACCCAGCTCTTCCGAAATTCATGGGCACGCCACTGTGTGCGAGGATAGTACTCGTATCGAAGAAAACAACACAAACTTACAACACATTCTTCTAGTCTCACCGGGTGTCAGAGGTAATAGTTCCGATGACCCATTGGGAACTAATTCCTTGACTACTTTTTACACACAATTGCACCAACTTCTATTAATTTCATTGTAACTGTTACAATGATGGAACTACTTTTCTGTGAGCTTGAACTATAAGACGTTAATAATAAAAAAAAATCTGCTTTTCATAGCAAGGATATTTGGCAAGGTGCAGATCTGAGTTCTAATTACAAGAAAGCTTTGTTTGGAGCCGATGGAACCATCAGAACAGAAGGGCATCATCTCACCTTCCCACCAGCATGAGAGGAATAAGATTAATCAAAACGACGCTCCGAACAAAATGACGACTATTGTTGAAGCGTGGCGAACTAATTGCATTTGCTTATAGGTAGCATGTGGACATTCAGTACGAATTACTGCGTGGAAACTGATCTCTTGCTTGCATTGTGTAACGTCATCCATTTTGATTTCGTGGCGGCGATTCGCAGAAAGGTATCCTTCTGTGAGTGATCTTGACAGTGTTATTAGTTCATTGGCGTTGCAGTAATCGCCATGGGAGTTATTCTACAACTTGCACGCTGGAGTTGCTGTAATGCAGAATTGAAAATATCCATTTTCTTTTCTGGAATGAATTCCAATGTTTTATGTCATAATTGTGATTCTAACGACAAACTTAAGTTTATTTTCAGTCAAGTGACTTAATACTGTCCTCTTCATACTCACTCTATATATGTATTTATGTGTGTATGTTTACGCAATTCTTGCATTCCGTTTTATATTTATATGTTTACGCTAGTGTATTATGTTTTATATTTGTATATTTATACTGTTATTGTATTATGTTTTATATTTGTATGTTTATACTATTCTTGTATTATGAAAAACTCAATATGCTGACCAGGCAGAAATT
The DNA here is from genome assembly GCF_977018435.1 of Lepisma saccharinum. NCBI lineage: Eukaryota > Metazoa > Arthropoda > Insecta > Zygentoma > Lepismatidae > Lepisma > Lepisma saccharinum. The sequence goes on along the minus strand of NC_139231.1, from coordinate 126,785,680 downwards.
AATTTTATTATAAAACATAAACTAAACGTAACGTTTCAACCTTCTAGCAAGTTCTTCTTCAGACTCTGTACCAAGAACATGTAACAAGGTACAGAACAGGACGATATATATACACAAAAATACTTCCCTCCAGAGATAAAGAGTCCAACCACATTCTCTTTCAGGTGAAAGTACAGTAGACAAGGGAAAGCCACCTGCTAGATTGTTCCAGAACTACTTTCTAATAGTCTAGAGGGGAGAATTTTTGTGTATATATATCGTCCTGTTTTGTACCTTGTTCCATTTGTACTTGGTACAGAGTCTGAAGAAGACCTTGCTAGAAGGTTGAAACGTTACGTTTAGTTTGTTTTATAATAAAATAAATTGCTGCCTTGGTCAGCATATTTAGTTTTTCATATCATGGAAACAAGGCTTAATGGTGTTATATATTGTATTATGTTTTATATTTGTACTAATGACGACATTGCATTATTGTAATGCTTAATGATGAATGAAATATGTTGATATTGATTGATAATATTCAACATTAGTCTTAACTTTTATTGTAACCCAATTCTATGGAGGTGTCATAGACCCATGTTCTAATTTAAAAGTTATTGTGAATCATCTATTTAATTTTCATGTTAGGTATTGTATTCTGGCATATGTCTCTAATATAAAACTTTTCTGTTGTTACTTGACTGTATCTGCCTACCATAATAGGCATGTCTGAGTGTTTACATATTTTGTTTGTCATCTATATTCAGATATTCCTGTGTGTTCATCTGTAAAGGAAAACGTTACAGCAATCAACATTCAGTGTTGCAACCAAACCTCATGGTGGGGCAGGTTTTAACGATTGCAAAGTTACTCTTGTTCTTTAATTTCTCATACACGGTTCATAGTTTGTTTTCAGCTATTGTATATTTAAATAGTAGAAATATATACATATATGTATTATGTGTGTGTGGATTATATATACTTTCTTGTATGTAGAATGTTGTTTATGTACTGCAATGTATACACAGGCAATATGTTGTAGAACGAAAACTGTTACAACAGTACCCGCTATCCCTTATATTAATTCACTATAAATCTTCCTGTTTCAAAAATAACGAATGACGTTTCAGTGTTGTTTCCCATAGCTGTAGAATGCAAGAAAGAAGACCAGCAGAACAATATAACGTCTTCATACCAGGAACAGCCGAGGAATTCCTGAGCGTCGGACCTTTTTACATCTCAACAGTCACAACTCTGTTATTACCTTCTTCATTAACAAGGCATCCAACAAGGAAAATGATCCAATAATCCCGGCAGCGGTATGAAGTTGTTTTGCGGACCGGATTGCAGGACGCTGGTGTCCCACGGCGTAATTAACGGCGGGGAACATAGTGTTCCGTGCGATGAGCTACGCCAACAGAGGAACCGCCTCGACTCATTACGGGGCAATTTATGTCACATTAACGTTATGCAGCATGCTCTTGTCTCTCTTCGGACAGTCCAGTGAGCAAGATTTCTTTCTTGCTTCGACGTTCCCTTCGTATTGTTCTGTTCCTTTCGACCCCTTCTAGAACCCTTTAGTAGGGGATTGGACATGGGCGTTTCCAAGAGAATACTGGGAAGAAATTGTCCAGAATTTCGCTTTTCAATATGTACAGGGCGGTGCTATTCAACGCCGACAAATGTTCAGTACGTGTAGAGGCAGGTGGAGATTTTTATATGTGGATGGTTTGGTTTGATTTGAGATTTAATTCCACGTTATGCACAGTAAGGCTAATCGGGACTGGACCTACAGTTTAAAGTGGGATCCGAACCACTGTGTGCCTCGAACTATACTGTATGCGGATGCGTATGGCTAACAGTGCAATCAGCCTTTTCCCTATATATAATTTTAATTATAACCTTTGGACCAAGTTATATTTTCACCACATTTTCAATATCACCCATCAGGAACTACCAGAGGCTTAAATTCAAATTCTGATGGATTACCAAACAGTAGCACAACATAGCTTGTTTGTAGCAAACCTTAAATGACCTGAAACTTCGTTATATTCAATCAACGTATTTTCAAGTTTCTATTTCATTAACGTATTTTCAAGTTTCTAAGTTTGTTAATTGAAGCAATCCACCGAATAACGCTGTATGGCACATTTCAGTGAATGCGAGAACAACGGATAAAACCTGTTGTATGTTACTGGACTACAGTAGAAGCAACATAAAACCTAATGCAAACACAGTAGCAATCTTTGGGCAACACCCGACCTTATGACTGGCCAGCTTGTAGCCTGTAGAAGCAGGGACGCAGCATGATTCCACTGGTAACTCAGCACATTCCCAAAAGTGCCATACAGCGTTATTCGGTGGAATGCTTCAATTGACTACATTCAAAAGTTGTGAAAAAAGAGGCATGTCCTTAACCTTATGGGAATAATTATTTGGCAAGTGAGAGTCGACCGGCATTATTCATTTTATTGATGTTAGGTGTTTTCTGTGTGATTTAGTTTGAATGTCTTCACACATCACCGTGAAATATTCATGGCCCACTCTCCGGCCTACCTGGGAAATTTCCATCACAATTTATTGAAGAGCAAGAATCAGACATGCACATCTTTGAAGGATAAATAGAGAGTGAGGGAAAAAGATAAAGGAAAGCCAGAAATAAGGAGATAGTGATCGCTCCAAAACCAGGAAGAAAGACAGAGAAATAGAGGATAAATAGAGAGAGAAAGAAAGGTATAGAGGAGGAAGGGAGAGAAAGATAAAATAGAAAGTGATAGAAGCAGACATGCAGGAAGAAAGGGAGAGAGTATAAAGAAAGAGAAGCAGGTAAAAAGAGAAAAGAAAAGAAAGGGGAGTGAGACGAGAGATACGAAGGGAAAATGGATGAACAAGAAAGAAAGAAAGTGATAGGGATGGAGAAAAACAAAGGAAGATAAGGAAGTTTGTGTGAAAAGGAAGTGAAACAACCTTGGGGTGGCAAGATCTTTTCTCTAAGAGCGTCGAGGTGAACAGTGGAGGTGAAAGACAGACCCTGTGGTTCGCATATTTTACGAAGTTTCAAATATCTTGACGCTGCTATACATGGCGGTAAAGACGGTCTGAGCGTGGAGATAATGTCATCACCTCGGACTATGTCGGCATCGAGAATGCTCAGAGCCTTACTTCCAACGCACAAGTGAGATTTTCTACTTTATATTTTTTCTTGCGTAGCTTTGTGTTCTTGACACGGCAGCGGAACATGTGTTTAAGATAATAAACGTGAAAATTCCATGTGGGACATTATCAAAAACACACGAAAAAATATCTTCGTCCAGAAAAACTAGAATCTCAACATCATTATCGTTATTGTTACAAAACTGGAAAATTCAGCAAACAGGTCTGCCTGGGTGTGAAATCACAGAAGGTGAAGAGGTGAAGGTTTTATACAAGAAACGGGTGAAAGAGAAGGAGTTTCTTATTAAAGGTATGTCATGAAAACCTGGCCTGTCTGAAAAGGGAAGAAACATATGGAATCATAACCGGACAGGTTATGTTTTTTTTTGTTTTTTTTTTTGTTCTCGACGGCGATTACGCTTGTTGAAAAATGCCATTAAGGGCCAAAATGCTTCCCGGAATAACTCATCGTCTTGTTTTTAAATTTGCCAACGGAGGCGTTTGCCTATGTTTACAGGGCGGATTGTTGCTTCATCACAGATTCCCTCTGCCATCTGTTTGAACAAATTACTAGTCGACCCTGTCACGGGCATGTATTCATCACCACGCCGGATCCTGGCGGTTGTTTCTTCCTTTTGTCGCAGGCTGACTCCTTCCGAGAAGTCCACAGCAGCTCCAAGAAGATTTATATATTTTTTGTTAGGATGAAAATAGTTAGCCGAACCCCAAAAATGAAACCTTTGCTTATGCCCACCTCTATCTGGATAAATTATGTTCGTTTTGTAGCAAGCAATGTCACAGTCACATTAGTGGCGGCGATTGGGTCGCAAAACTGGGAGACGGGGCAAGGTTCCAAAAATAGGGGGGCAAGGACATTTTACTTTCGCTTGGTAGATAAGGTTTAGTATAGTGCGGGGGTAAACGTGACAATAAATGGGGGCAACTGCCCCTACGCCTCTCTAATCGCCGTCACATAATACACTGATATGTGTTTTGTGCTGAACTGTGATCTTAAATCGCTCTTTTTCTCCACTACGTCAGGTTATTATATAATGTTGAGAAATACAAATAAATGTAATACATGTAAATTTTAATGTACGTTTAGCAAACCTAATTACATTACATTAATTACCTGAATCAATATATGCTATACGTATTATATGAATATGTGATATATTAATGGGATTAAATTTACATGATACATACATATATATTAATAGTTTACAGCTTACAGTTTTAAGCAAAGATTCAGATACCTGACACCCTGTCTTCATTCACACGGAACTTTGCGACATTTTGATGCTCTGCGGTGTTCAGCTGGTGAATCACACCAACAAAAGTCTGCTAGCATTGTTGCAGTCCAGCGACCCTGGTATCTGGATTCCATTGTTTTCATATCTTTGTGAAACCGTTCACCGTGTTCTTCACTATATTTCCATCATCTCATTTACAATTTCCTCGTAATTTGCAGCCTTATGGCTACCAAGGAAATTTTGTACTACATTTTGAAAAGCAACCCAAGCAGCCTTTTGCTGATCGGTTAATGTTGCTGTGAAGCTGCTGTCTTGCATCAAAGCTCGAATTTGAGGTCCTTCAAACACACCAGCTCGAAGTTTAGCTTCAGTCTTGTTGGGAAATTTTCCCTTCAGGAAAAGAAATGCTTCACAGTCGGCGGGCAAGGTCACAATGAACTGTCTCATCACACCTAGTTTTATATGTAGAGGTGGCAGTAACACTTTGTCTGGGGAAACAAGTAATTCATGCAGTACATTTTTCTCACCAGGCACGAATTGTCGTGATGGCCACTTTCTTTGGTTCCAGTGATCAGATTTCGCCCGACTATTCCATTCGCATATGAAACATGAGTATTTGGTGAACACAGACTGAAGTCCCAGAAGGATATCCAGCACTTTTAGGTCGCCACAAACTGTCCACATATTGTTCAAATACTGCAATTTATCCATGATTAATTTCAAGTTGTCATATGTTTCTTTCAAACATACTGAATATGCAAGAGGGATTGGCGGTATGTCATTACCATTTCTTAGTAAAACCACTTTAAGGCTTCTCACTGAACTATCGATAAGAAAACGCCACTCTGAAGGGTTATACTGAATGCCAATAGCACGGAGCAAGCCTTCAACATTGCTACAATAAACCATATCTTCATGTGTGGTAAAATATTGCATGAAATCCTTCTCTCTGTTCGTATACCACCAGAAAGATGTATCAGGCGAGAGCAAATTCTTCTCCTTTAATCGGGAACCAGGAGCTCTGCAATAATTTTTGGCAAATCCAGGTCTCTCACCAAATCATTCAGCTCACTTTGACTGAACTGCTGAGGTGCCTGTGATGTGCCTGGGTCACTGTAATTCTAGTCACTGCCAGAAGACGAATCAGAAGATTCATGTTCCATGCTTTCAGGAGGTTTTGGTAACAGCACTTGCTCAGTGTGAGCCAATGGGCGGATAGCAGAATAAACTTTTGCGTATTCCACAGATGTTTTGTTCTTCCTGTTTCTGCCACAAATTTTACTCACACAGAAATAGCAATCTGTTGTATGGTCTCGAGGTTCCATCCAATACATTGGAATCAAACTTTTTCGTTTGCCTTTTAACCACTGAAACACATTAACAGTACACGTAGTGCAAACGATGTGTGGTGCCCAAAGCTTATATTGGTCACCGACGCGAACACCGAAGTATGCGAAATAAGGATCTCTATAGCGTGCCGTAATGTTCCTTCTTTGTTTCGTCAGAGTGTAGTCCACACGTGTAGCAGAAACAATTAGGATCATTAACACAAACCCCACGATGCGACATAGTCACTGCTGACACAAGAAAGTTCACCACAGAACCACAAGCAATATGTCCACAAATGTCAACCACACAAACAAACTGACGCGATCTTCCAACTAATGTTGCCGTGGCGTGGGCAAACAAAAGAAGGTCAGCATAGCAACCTGTGGCTCCTCTATGCGGCAATCTTGGAAAACAGGAAATAACGCCTCACGTAATTTATTGTCTGGCAATTTTACACAATGCGAAATCGTTCGTTACACGATCTACATGGAGGAAACCTAATTTCAAATTAGCCTAGGAAGACCTGCATGTTAAGGCGCTAGTTTCTGATCAAAAGGAAATTATGATGAAGATTATGTAGTAGACAGGGAATTGCAATACGAACTGACCTTATTGTGGTGTGAATACGGCATAACAATCCATAATGTGGAACGCTCAATTGTATTCACTGTGGAGTGCTCGATTTTTATGTCGTATTCATATTCAATGTGGAAAGGCCGATTATTGTGATGCATTACATGTGGAGTAGTAACAGAAGATCGAACATCATAAATAAATCACCTATCAAGAGAATGTGTGAACTGTACAGCAGATGATCCGAAAGGGAACCAAAATATTTTACATGCCTATTGAGACCTTCAAAAAAGCTATTCAAGGAATGGAACAATAAATATCAAAATATAAACATGAACATAATTGTTATAAAGATAGTATATACTCAATTACATATATGTACGTACTTTCTAGAGTGTGAATTATTTACAGGTATTTTATTACATATATAAGTAATGTATTTCTTCACATATTAAATACTATAAATGGGCTCACACTTGTTGCATTATCTTCGATATGCAAATGAATAAACAGGCAGTGTAAAATTATCCTAATGTTAATTAATAATTTACCTAAGTTTTTTTTAATAATACTCAGGAAGAATGTGGGCTTCAGTCTCAAAAGTTTCAATTTTAATTCACATATATATATATATATATATATATATATATATATATATATATATATATATATATATATTTGTACATGGTGGTAAAGATCTGAAATATTGAGTGTAAGGATAAATACGTTGTGAATTGTAATAATTGAAATATTGTATTCATGTAGGCTATTTTTGTACGAGGCTCGGTTGTGAGAGCTTCACTCGTGTGCGTTTTTGGTCAAATGTCAAGTGTCGTGGAACCCAATGCGCAGCCACCTTGCGCATTTACAAATGATCACGAATAATGACATGCACGCGCTCCTTCGAAATGCCTAGACGTGTTGCAAAAGTTTGTTGCGTCAGTCGACGATCCGCCATGATCATGTCATGCGCTTTCGTGATGTTGTCGTTGTTGGAAGCACTCCGCTGGCGCCCGGTTCCAGGTTCAACACTGAGGGACTGTCGTCCATATTTCAATTCATTCACCCACCACTTCACTGTTGCATAGGATGGGCCATTGTCCTGTAAGGTGTTTTGCATGTCCTCATGAATCTGTTTGGCCGTCCAACCCGTCAGGAAGAGATACCGAATCACTGCACGATCGGCGATGCGCTGCTCAGTCACAGATGGCTCCATCCTGGCTCACAATTTCACCTGCTGAAAAGGAACGGCTCAACATTTGAACACGTAACCTCGCAGTGGTTTTACTGTTTCCGATATCTAACTATTGCCTTAAATCAGTTACATTTCCGTGTCTGCTCGTAGGGTATCCATATAAGGACTACTCTCTAAGATACAAAAATTTCATGAACCAAAAATGCTTCCTTCTGGGTCAGGCCAGAAACATTCCAGCCGACCTTCGTACATAATAGTCAGATATTTTATTCCACTCTCTTCAATTAACATGTATTATTATTATAACTCGCTTTGGTAACTATATACCTTCTGTTGTGTACTTATTTAATTTAGCGTTGACATGTTTTATGTTCATTTACATTTCTGCACAAGAATATTTCATATCGTGAAATCCTGTAAATTTACAAACTCAAAGCAGAAAATGTAGAACACTTGTGTTCAAATAATATATAAATAAATAGACTGGTTTGCTGTATTCAATGTGGAACGCTCGATTGTATTCAATGTTGAGTGCTACTTTGTTATATTGTATTCAATGTGTAACGCTCGATTATTGTGCTGTATTCAACGTAGAACGCCAATTTTGAAATCATTGCTGTTTCATTTCCCTTAAGAAGATCGAATGAATTATTTATTATTACTAATATGAGAACAAAGTGCTTATATTGAAAATTAATTGCCCGTCTCTCTTACGTCGTGGTTAGAGTATCGGCACACGACGACTGGAATCTGATTTCGCCTGAGATTATTAGCAGAGCGTCGCTGATTATCGACCAAGGACACAAGAAGAAGCTTGAAGGCACTCACGTTATTGTTACATGATTCTCGGTGTGGAATTCGGGGCCAAAGCTAGGTAGGTGTATGGTACCACAGATTTGGCGATAACTATACACTCAGAGCTTATGTGCAGTAGCAAATCAAGTGTATTACAAATCAATTGCAGTCTACCCAGAAGCGATTAGGGGGGGGCGAGGGGGCAATTGCCCCCCCCCCCACATTTTGCTACTTTTGCCCCCGCACTATGCTATACCTTATCTACCAAGGGAAACTAAACTGTCATTGCCGACCTCCCAGTTTTGGCACTTTGCCTCCCTAGTTTTGGAACCCAATCGCCGCCACTGGTGTTACCACATAAAAAGGGGGGAGGGAGGGAGTGAGAAACAGTGAGATAGAGTACAAGGTAAAGAAAAGGAAAAGTATTCTAGGATGTATTAACAATGAATCAACAGCTCAACTGAGGCAAAAATACAAATTATGAAGGTCGCATTGTTTCCAGAAAGGTCGAAGACTTTCAAACAACTTGCTTCTGAAAAATAGTCTCGCTCTTCAGATACTTTTATTGCAACAGAAAAGAGGAAGAAGAAGAAAAGAAAAACTGGAAAAAAAAGTGTCAAGAATAACACAAACGCGTACATCCTGTGGAGCCGAAGACAAATTTGAGAAACACAATGCAGATTTTTCATTAATGAAAAACGAATCCGCGTCATAAACAAGGTAAAAATTAATCTGCCAGAGGTTTGGGGTATAAATCGTGGCCGAAGGAAAGGGAAAGGTAACAGATGCACGATTCCTATCAACTTGCTGGTAGTGTCTGAGGAAAATTGATGTCTCAAGATGCTCCCATTTAAAGGGGCCACCGAAGCATAACGTCAGTAAAATTTCTCATATCTTGGAAGGACCTTGGGTCTTCCTTTTTTTCTATATCGTTTTCGTCCAGTCCATTTTCGCGTGACGTGATTAATGTGGTCAAAGGATTATAACTGCGATCGTGGCCCCCCTGTCGGCAGGTGGTCATATTATTTAACAATCGTATACTGAATAACAATCGCCATATTATTGCCATTTTGTAACAAGAAATCTTCCTTTTCGGTACGGCATTGATATATTAGGTCTCCAGGATTCAGTTATGAATTTTGCTGATTTCAGTGAGCCGGATCTCGAGGCACAGCATTGTAGATGAGTTGTTTCTTTTTGTTTAAAAAAACAGACGAGAGTAGGGTTATAAATAATAGATATTAAAAAGTTCCAATACACAATTTTTTTTAAAAAAATATTTGTATCGTCGTATACTGTATATACAGCACATACAACATTATATACCCACACATACATACAACATTATATACCCACACATACATACATATATACCCACACATACATACATACATATATACCCCTGTATACATACACATATATACAGGGGTATACAAAGACTAAAAATAATTCAGGCGCAAGCCCCTTTTTCTCAGGAGCAACATTTTTTAAAAACATTTACATATTTGTTTATTTTTCATGTCTAAGAAAGTCATGAAATCAACTGATATAAAGCTACACATTTTCATATGTGGCCTTCAAACATGCTATTTGTTAATTTACACAAAATTGGATTAAGAGTAATTAATTCTTGCCACGAAGTGGCCGTCGTACAGAACTGTATATGCATGGCTCTAGTAGTATCAACATGAATATGTAAATATGCAATACTCTAAGTTACGGTAGACTTTACCACATCGCTGCAGATTTTAAAATTCGGCCAGGAACAGTACAAACATTTATAATGACATGATTATTATTCTGATTTAATGACACACGGGGTGCAAACAATAGACAAACATTAAAACACACATAGTGTGATAGTTATTTAAAAACATGTAATGGAAATTTCCATACGCGAACTCAAAAATTAAAAACAAAAAATGGAGCTGAATGCTGGCAACCCAACACAACATTTGATCGTATCTGTGGCGTCATATCCTGCAGCAAAACAGCTCACGACAGGGTTGCAAGGAACACACAAATTTTGTGAAAAATGACAAACTACCAACCACATTATTAGCTGTAAAACGAAGCGATAAACGCGTCCAGTAGACCGAACATCATAGCCTACCAGCCAGAAGATCATCAGTCATCTCAGGGGAAGGGGGAAGTGAACCAACGATATAAGAAAGGGTAAAAACGTATTCAAAATGAAGTGTCAATATCAAATTTTGTCTCAGCCTGTCAAATATCAACAACAATACACTTTATTGGGCTTACAGCTTACATGTGCCTGTTTACGCCCAGCTACATGTCAAATATGTGCAAATCTCGTTGCAAGGTTGATATCTACAGGTTTATGTTCAGATGCCTTGTGGTATTTTTGTGTTGATAACAGAAGTATCAGAGGTTCACGTTGTTACATTACGGCTAAAACACGTACAACCACAGTAACAATCTAATTATGAATCAGTAGCGAATATGCCCTGTTCACAGTTGCAAACCTTTACATGCGTATCCGGTGTGTAGATAGACACAATCGTCGGAGAGTTTGTTTTACTACTAAACACAGTCAAAAAAGAAACGGAACATATATAAAGCACAAGGTTTATTGCCAATGACAGTGGGAATACAAAAGAAAAGATGAAGAACAAGACATGTTGAATGAAAAGAGAACAAAAAACATACAATTTTCTCAGAAATGTGTTTAAAACGAAAATGGCACAATTCATGATGGAGGCGAAAAAACAAAGAACTGTCACAAGAAGACTGTTCGTCATAGCGGATCCACCAGAAACATTGTCTACTACCTGGTATGTCCTTCCCTGGCTGCAAGAAGGTCTTGAACACGCTGTGGCATACTGAGGATGAGACGATCAAGGTGATCTTGCGGTAAACGATCAAATTTGTCCTGTGCCGCAAGAAGGACTTCACGAAGATTGGTGGGAGCCACAGGACGATGTGCAATGCAATGGCATTTTTTAGCATTGCCCATGCATGTTCGATGCAATTCATGTCGGGACTTTGCACTGGCCAGAGCATGCGACGGATATTCGCCGCCTGCAGATAATCGTGCACCATCTGCGCGCCGTGTGGACGGGCATTGTCATCCACCAAGACAAATTCATCACCAATTTCCTGATGAAATGGTTCCACAGGCGTCTGGAGAATATCCCTGACATAACGAACAGCTGTTTGTGTCCCTGTAATTGCAATTAGGGGCATTCGACGTCCGAGCATGATCCCTGCCCACACCATGGTTACTTCTCCTTGGTATCGATGGACCCCCTGGACACAACGAAGCCGCTCCTGCAGTCCAGGGCCTCGCCACACCCATCCTCTTCGTAAATCTGGCCTTAGACATAGCCTACATTCATCGGTGAAGAGCACATGAGCCCAATGACCGGGTCCCCAATTTCGATGTGCACGGGCCCAATGCACACGGTCGCGCCGATGTCGTGGCAACAGGTACTGGCACCGGAGAGGTCTTCTGCGACGTGAACCACTTTCTCGGAGTCTGTTAAGGATATTTTGGTTTGACACACGCACACCAGAAGCTGCCTGGAGGGCATGAGTTATGTTCCTTGCCGTCATGGTATTCTGTCGCCGAGCTGACAGTCGTACATAGCGGTCTTGTGCTGGTGTTGTGACCCATGGACGACCTGTCCGTTGACGATCTGCTACTGTTCCTGTGTCTGTATACCGCCTCTAGGTCCTACAGACATCGCTTTGCGCCACTCCAACAGCCCTAGCTACAGCCCGTTGTGACATGCCAGTCTGCAATAGCGTGATGATCCTGGCCCGATCCAACTGCATCATCGTACGCCTAGGCATGCCTTGCACACAGCTTCACTCGCTCGCCTTCGCTAACTGGACACAAGGAACACCTAACTAACCTTTGCCGACTACCGTGGTGCTACGCTCGAACACACGCATGCGCTTGCCGACTCCGGTAATCGTCTGTGGTGATCGGTATTGCACGTCGACCGCGTTACTTCGCACAATGAGCTCTGCTTCATCGTTTCTTGTCTGCTTCGGCATATTGCGGACGCTGTTTTCATCATTTCTCGGGTGATGCAAAACTTTTTTGACTGTGTTTATTTATATTCCTGTATTTTTAACCATTTTTGTCACTTGCGTCATAATGCCCTTAATATACATTATATTGTGTTGCTTACCTTTGGAATCTTGAATTCTTTCATTTGTATTTTGTCATATGTTCAGTGGTCACAGATAACTAGTATCAGAAGGACGAAGTGGATAGACTAAAATGTAGATGCAAACTTGGTAACTAGATTTGCAAATATTTCACGTGTAAGCTGAGACAAAATTCGATATGACCACTTTCACTTGAATTCTATTTTCTTTCTACCATTTTTCGTAGTGTGGGGCCTTACCCCCACACCCCCTATACGCCTTCATGGCGTGGTGCTAAGCACAGGGGAGCACTTTACCTTTTCTTTGTTTACTTCCTGTTAGGTTATGGAACGTGTTTTCTCGTTTTGTTTTACGGTACATAATGTGGCTGATTCTAGCTATGTTATTTTCCACAGAATGTGTGTATTCCTGGCAATCCTGGAACGCATCGCTTCTCGACGGGATATGACGTCACAAATGCAATCAAATGTTGTGTGCCAGGTTGCCAGCATTCAGGCGGCAAAACGTTTTTTTTTTTTTTGAACGACTGTAGCGCCAAAATGATGCAACAACGAGAAAAATGTTACTGAGAAAAGTTGTTTGTTTTGATGTCCTCTATACGTTTCCGTGGGTGTCATTAAAATGACACCCTGTATAAGTTTTATATATATATATATATATATATATATATATATATATATATATAGACACACACACACACACACACAATATGGTTTCCAGAATTGGCTTCATAGCAATCTTAAAACTAACATAAAACTTTACATTTGTATAGCTTGATATTGTAATTCAAAGTTAACACATAAAACGGGAAACAAATTTGAGCGGAACTGACGTCTTGGCACCAGGACTCCTGATTGTATTCCTCCTTTAAAAAAATCCAAGATTAGCTTGAAATTACTTCCCAGTAGTTACAGTAGTTAATTCAGATACTTGAGGCGGCTGCTGGGATACTATATTTCACTAAGAGCACGGTCATGGTGTCTTCAACTCGTCTTGTCCCAAATACAAGTCTGTCGGATAACTTGTTTACTGTTGGGTACACGAAGCTCTGAACGAGTACAGTTTCCTGAAAGAATTCGATTGAAAAATCAAGAAAAGTGTATCGGCTTATTGAAGAAGAACTTGATCTTAACAGGCTACCTCCTGAACACCTGTTGAGCAAGCTACCTCCTCGTTTGTCCACGCGCCAGCACAATACCATTCAACAATTCACTGCCAACAATTAGCTTTTTTAAAGAGTCGTCCGTAGCGAACTTTGGACCCGAATGCGAGAAACAAGTGCAACAATCAAGTGGAAGTGATCATTCAACATCCCCCCTCCACCCCTCCCACCTGACTTTCTAACGATAAGATGGCAGCTGCCGTGTCGACCACAAGACAGGTGCAGCTTTATTTGTTATTTCTGAGCTATCATTTCCGGAAACACACCACAAGAAGCAGTTCCTTCTTATGGCGGATCCTGTTACCTAAGCACCTGCAATGTAAACATTTTATTTTAGTTGCAATTCAATTCATGCCCCTACATGAATGCCAAACTTACGTGTGAATGGTTTGGACCATGAAATTTTTATCTTTATAGATCAGAGGCTTAAATTTTATGTTAAACTATATTCTGGATGACGTTTGTTAGGAAAGTTTACAGGATTCTTGTTGGGAGACCTGATGGTAAGAGATTTACCTAAAGGAAATCGGTGAAGATGGAAAAGATTGGATTGATCTTGCCCAGGATAGGGACAGGTGGTAAGTTTGTGTTGCTGCAGCCATAAACCTTCGGGTTTAAGAAGGCTAGAGAATTAGTTAGTTAGTTATTTGGAATAGAGAATACATGGACGTCCGCAGGATTTTTTCCAGGGAGGGGCAATGAAGGTATTTTTTTCCAGGGGGGCCAAACAAGGCACATTTTCCCCAATAATTGTGTTGTTGGCTCAAAAAACATTGCTTAAATTTGAATTTATCATACTCATGCAATAATTAACACATATTATTGTGGCTGAAATGAAATTATATGTGTGAAATATATAATTTTTGGTTGAATTTCATTTTCCAGGGGGTGGGGTCACGGCCTCCCCTTGCCCCCCCTTCCGGACGCCCATGAGAGAATATGTTCTACGTTACAAGGTGGATCCAAATTCCACAGACTCATGTACTAGCGTACATAGGTTGTTTTTTTTCGGAGGTTGCTCGAATTGTAGAGCTGGATATTGCATGCATTAAATATTTCGTTATTACCACTATTAATCAGCGTTGAAGTTCATGGGTAATAAAAGTGGGACATCAGGATCCTGAAATAATCGCTTCCCTGCAGATGTGTTGCCTAATTTTACGGCGTTGACAGAACTTGTCATTGAAAATTTGCTATTAATATTCACTCATCGCTGTAGATTTAGGCAACACACATCAGTAACGACTGCCAGAGAAGGGAATACTTCAGGATCTAGGGCCTCCCCGATGGCGCAGTGGTAGCGTCGCCGCCTTGTAATCAAGAGGTCCATGGTTCGATACCCGCTAGAGGCACAAGTGGTTCGGATCCCACTTTAAACTGTAGGCCCAGTCCCGATTAGCCTTACTGTGCATAAAGTGGACTTAAAACACCAAATCAATCAATTCAGGATCTAGGTGTCCTATTTTTATTGCCGGCGAGTGTACATATAAGAGTTGTTGGCACTCAATCTACAAATTTATGTCTAATCTAAACCACGGCATTAACTCCTCATCAATAAAAATAAAACTGTGTAGGCGACATTAAAGCAGATGTAAATGCCCAAAAATGGTCATTTAATAGTAAGTAATAACAGAGCACCAACTAGGTGAGCTCCTTCATCAACTATTTCTGGTTTTCCTTATTCTGTGGTCGTTATCAGTAGTGGTATTGACTGTACAACCAGGACCGGAAAGGAAGAGCTCTCCTCAAGCAGCTTTGGCTATACTTAAAACTTGCTCAACATGGCCATATGAGCTTTTTGCTCTAGTGTGGATCTCTGCCTAATCCAAGATTTTTGTAAAAATGCCCTCGGGCATTTTTTCAGAAAAGAAGAGCTCTTCTCATGCAGATTTGCTACACTTAAAACTTGCTCAACATGTTCATATGAGTTTTTTGCTCTAGTGTAGCACCCTGCCTAACCCAAGAGTTTTGTAAAAATGCTCTTCGGAAAGTATCAACCCTCCTCAAGCAGATTTGGCCATATTTACAAAAATTGCATAAGCCAGATTTTTGTCTATAAACTTGTTAAAAATTGATATTGTTTTGGATTTACTTCAAATTAAGCCAAAAACCCACACACACATACATATTTATACCCCCCCCTTTTCCTCCCCCTCCTCCTCTCACATATATACATACATATATACCTACACATACACACATGCAATGCAAGAGCTCTTGCATCATGCTGTGCAACAAATTATTATCCAATATTATGATGCAAGAGCTATTGCATCATGCTGTGCAACAAATTATTATCCAATACAACAAATTATTAGCCATGTATTGTTTTCTAATTGCTTAATTATAACATAATATGATGATGTGTTATATTCTGATTGGTTTATTGTTTCAGAATTTTTAATCTGTGCTTGGGGTATATAAAGAGATTTTGCATTGCATCAGCCAGTATTGTGAGAGTGGTTGAGGAGAGCAGATGTGTTTTTACAGTGCTTCTCATACTTACAGGCCTGTTTGGTTTAATTTCTTATTATTCAATTTCAGATATATTGAACAATATTTTGTATAAGAAAATCTGATATTTGTTACATCCAGCTTGTTTTGTTGCAATCTATTCATATTTAGGGTCAAGCTTATATTTCTCCCAGCCTGTTATACAAAAATCAATACATGGCAAGGCTATTCTAGATACGCATGTCTGTACAGGTATTTGCGGACGGTCAGTGTGAATCAATATTTATTCTTTTTTCCACTTGTGGGCCATTGGCCTTACAACCTGTCATAAGATAGGCATAGAGTTTTGATTTAAAACCCAAAAAATTATATAATAAAACCAAGGATAAAAATTAATAATAATATTAATAACATTAATATTAAGTATATATACTAAATATACAAATCACACAGCTGAACCTAACTGTTAAGCATAAAGTTTTGAATTGAAACCCAGGAAATTGTATATAATAAACAACAGCAAAAATGCCGAATCAAAAATATTGTGACCAATGCAATAAAAATATATTTAGCTCTAATTGGGCCAGACACCAAAAGATTTGTAACCCAGACAAATACAAAACTCCCACAAAAATTTGCCCCAAAATGCAATAGAAAATACAGCATGCAATACTTCACATATACACATAAAGATACTTGCTCTGCACAATCATCAACACAACCTTCTACATCTGGTCTGAAAAGAAAGCATGAAGCACCTGTTAATGCTGGACCTGCAAAACAGCCACGCTATACACCACCCATCCGTAGCAGTTTTTACGGCCAATTAAGGGATCACCGGTTTGTATCAGAGCCGAGATGTGGTATTAAGAATTTTTTGAACAGTATAAATTCTAATGTGCAGGCAATTCTAAATGCACAAAATGGGTCTTATAAGCTGTCCCTCAAATTGTTTGTACAATATAAGAAGCCAAATGGCACAAAATTTACACAGCCCCACATAACAGAAACTGTACTGGTATATTCAAATGCAAATTCGGACAAAATAATAAGCAGTTTGATGGATCAACTGAACATTAAACACTCTGAATTTGCAGCAAAAGAGTCTGGATGGAGCCTATGTGGCTCTCCACACAAGTTATATGTTAATATTTCTGAATTCACTCCATTACAAGGATCTACATATCTGCCATTACCTACCAATATCAAAAACAAACAAGCCGTGGTTAATATAAAAAATAATGACCAGAAATGCTTTTTGTGGTGTATTTTAGCTGCTTTATATCCAGTTTCAAGGCATCCTGAGAGAATAACTTATTACAAACAACATGAACATGATTTTGACGATGCAATGGAGTGTTTAGAATATCCAATGTCTGTTCAGAATATTGATAAATTTGAAAAAAAGGCCAGGGATATCAATGGCAAACAATTATCTATTAATGTATTTACTTGTTCCACTGGCAATTGCTTGATAGATCCTCTCAGAATCAGTACACTTGATGATGAATCTGCTGTTCCGATTGATCTGCTCTTAATTGAAGGGGATGGCACATATCATTATACTCTGATAAAAAAACTTGAAGCTTTAGTGAGAACACAACTAGACAAAACTCATACAATATTCAAGTTGTGCAGAAGATGCTTATCTGTATTTTATGGTCAAAAAATGGTGAAGGGGGTTCGGGAAGAGAGTGCGGAAATTGCTAAAAACAAGTTAATTGAGCATCTGAAATACTGTGGCAACCATAAACCTGTTCATATGGTGATGCCCAATCCAAGTGAAAATTGCAAATTCAAAAAGTTTGAAGCCTTGTTGGAACACCCAGCATATATTGTCTGTGATTTTGAATCGAACCTCAAATCTCTTGCATTCTGCAATCCAGATCCTGATGAATCTTCAAGTACACCATACCAGCTACATGAACCTTCCAGCTTTTGTTATACAGTTATACGGGATGGTGTAGCTAGTGAGCCATACTTATACATGGGACCAGATGCCATCAAAATATTTGCACATAGAATAGAAAATGAGTGCTGTGACATAGCATCTAATTTCTTATTAAAATCAAAACCCATGTTGCCTTTAACAGAGGAACAGATTGAAGATTTCAACAATGCAGAAAAATGCCCGGTATGTGATTCTGAATTTTCAGATACAAATATCAAGGTGAAACACCATTCTCATACAGATGGTAAATTCTTAATGGCCCTGTGTAATAGCTGTAATATTCAGATCAAGAGACCAAAATTTGTCCCCATATTTTGCCATGGAGCATCCAATTATGATTTCCATCATCTGATCAGATACGAGGGGTTTGACAAGCAGAATTTAAACATTTTAGCTGAAAATGATGAAAAATATATATCTATTAGCAAGATAATTAAAGTTAATGGTGTTCCTATTCACATAAGATTTCTTGATTCTTACAGAATTTTATCTGCTAGCCTGGCTACACTGGCAAATCAATTATCTGATGATCAATTCAAAATCACAAGTGCCTTGTTTCCAAATCAGGACCTGAAATTAATTAGGCGGAAGGGTGTATATCCATATGACTATGTTACAGATTTTTCTAAATTTGATGAGTGTTCCCTGCCACCTCAACAAGAGTTTTACAGCAAAATCAGAGCATCTGGAATCACTGATGAAGATTATCACCATGCCCAATTGATGTGGAACAATTTAAATTGCAAGACATTTGGTGATTATCACAAGGCTTATTTGAAACTTGATGTCACCCTCTTAGCTGATATATTGCAGGCATTCAGAAAATCTTCCATGCAAAATTATAAACTGGATCCAGTGTATTTTTTCAGTGCCCCGGGCCTAGCATGGGCTGCAACGTTTTTGAACACTAAAATGCATTTGGATCTGATCTACGATCAAGATACGTATCTGTTTATGGAGAAATGTATAAGAGGGGGGATGGTGCAATGTTCCCAGAGATATGCCAGAGCAAATAACAAATATATGCCTGATTATGATCCAGCACGGCCATCAAATTATATAGTGTATGTAGATGCAAACAGCCTCTATGGTTATGCCATGATGGATAAACTGCCATATGCAGGGCTTGAGTGGGTTGAAAATTTCAATATTGAAGATCTTAAGGATTTTGATGACAGTGACTATGGCCTATTCATAGGGGTTGATCTGATAATTCCTGATGATTTGCACAATAAATTTTCTGATCTGCCCCCAATTTCCGAGGTTCAGTGTTCACCTGGCTCTAAACAGAAGAAGCTCATGATGACTCTGGAGCCGAAACAGGGTTATGTCGCATATTACAAAAACCTCCAGTTCCTGATGAAACATGGTGTCCAAGTGACCAAAGTTGGCAAAGTCTTGAGGTTCAGGCACTCAGAATGGTTGAAACCATACATTGATACAAACACAGAGCTTCGAACATCTGCAAAGAGCCAATTTGATAAGGGCTTGTTTAAATTGATGGTGAATTCAGTGTATGGCAAAACAATTGAAAATGTCAGAAAACATACCGATGTTAAAATAATTACTGACCCCAGCCTGAGCAAAAAATTGTTTGCAAAGCCTAATTTCAATTATAGAAGAATTTATGATGAAAATATGGCACTTTTCAATATGAAGAAAACAAAGATCAAATTTGATAAACCTATTTATGTAGGGGCTGCGATATTGGATTTGGCCAAATTACATATGTTAACATTGTATTATGATGTGTTGAAACCTTTTTATGGTGATAATATAAAATTGATGTACATGGATACGGATAGTTTTATTCTTGATATTAAAACAGAAGATGTTTATCAAGATATTGCACAGTCTGAATTGTTTCAATACTTTGATACCAGTGAACATACAATAATTCAACCCCACAACAAAAAGGTGCCTGGCAAATTAAAAGATGAAACACTTGGTGATGTTATTGTGGAATTTGCTGGGTTAAGTGCCAAGGTGTATAGTTTTAAAACATGTAGTGCTGTTGTCAAAAAGGCCAAGGGCATTGGCAAAGTAACTGTTGAAAAAGACCTCCAATTTGAAGATTATAAAAATTGCCTCAAATCCCAGAATTCAGAGTGAGGATCACTTGTTGACTTCAAATATTGTAAGAAAAGTGGCTCTGGACCCACATGATGATAAGAGATGCATTTTATCATGTGGCATACATACTTTACCTTGGGGGCATTGTGATTTGAAAAATTGGAATCAATGCCCAATTACAGAGCATGATTTGAAATAAATAAACATGCCTATGAACTTATTTGGGTTCAAAAAACAGGCTATTATGGAGCTGCCAACACCACAACCCTCTTCTGATATGCTGTCTAAACTGAGTGGCTTGTTAATTATTCATCTGAACAGCATACTTACAGATGTTGATGATGAAACGGGCAAAATATTGTACATATTTAACAATAATTTAAATCATTACCAATTACCTGTAGGTGGGCAATTGCAATTTATTACAACCCCTGAGGGTGATGTCAAGATTTCAATAGGGAGAAATATTTATAGAATTAAGCACTCAAACATGATTTCTGGCACTGTATATACTGTTTCTGCTGGTGACTGCTTATATATTGAGGTCCCTGGATCCTATGACAAGCTTATACCCTTTTTTATAGAATTAAGAATCAGATACTCTATAATAAATAACCACTAAAACAAAAATGCCTAATGATATATTTGGTCATACAAGACATGAAGATCACAGTGATGAGATTCTGATGCTTGATGTCAGAGTCAAGAAATTAAGAAGTGATTTACAAGCTTTACAAACCACACTCAATGCCAGCCTTCAACTAGAAATTACAAATTTACAATCACAATGCATGGACCCTCTTCTTAAAATTGACTCTGAACTCAAATTGTTGCTTCAGAAATATACTGATCTGGCAACATTGGATAATTTTCAAAGTTTAGAAGAAGCTGTAGCAGCTCTTCAAGCCAAATTTAAGACCCAGGCTACCAACTCTGAGCAATTGAAACAACAATTGGAAGAGCAGATTAATAATGTCCAGACACAGCTCCAAACAATTGTCAAAAGCATAAAATCACAAGAAGATTTTGATCTAGTGATTTCCACTCTAAAAGAACAGATTCAATCACTCCAAATACCTAATCTGGATCCTCTGCACAATGCCATAGCCGAGGTTAAAGAAAAAATTGAGACACTTGAAAATTTTATGAACAACTTGCCATCTTCTGATGCTTTGAATGCAATAACTCGGAGTGTAGCAAATATTAAGCTGCAACTTGAAACATATGAAGATTTTGGAAAAATTCAAAGTTCCATAACCCATCTTGAAGGTACAATAGCAGCAGTGCAAAATGATTTGGCAAATGTACTAGAATCCCGATTGCCTGGAATTGTAGACACACTTGTCAGTGTCCAGCAACAAATCACAAAGCTTGAAAACCTCAACACCGAATCTGAACTATCTCATTTTCATCACTTGATCGATGATATCCAAACAAAACTTGAAATTTTACAACAATCCACACCCTCTCAGGCAGATATAGCCCTGCTCCAAAATGCTATGCAAAATGTGGCTGATGCTTCTGAATTAAACAATGTAAAATTGGCACTTGAATCTTTGCAAAATACAGTATCAAATATTCCCACATCACAGGAACTTAAAAATATTAAGAGGGCAGTGAATCGCATATTGAAATCAGAAGATATCAAGAATATCCAGACAGAGATCAAACAACTCACTCAGACAGTGGCCACTCTTCCAACCAATCAACATATTAATGAACTGCATGCCTTGTTTGAGGATATCAGAAGACAGGTCCATGATCTTACTGCTCAAAATTCAAAATTGGCAGTTATTGAAAATTTGCAACAAATTGTAGCTAATATCAAGCAACAGCTAGGAACCATGGAATCCAATCAAGCAAATGCTTTGTCTGTTTTTGCCACCCAGCTTCAAGAGATTGTGCAACAATACAAGAAACTTGTTGTGGACATAAAGATCAAGCCAGGCCATGATGATGTTGTTAGGACCATCAATGAGCACCTTGAATCTGTAACAAGCAGATTGCTTACAGCAGAAAAAGAAATAACAGGCATAATCGAGAATCTAAAACATACAGTAATTCTTGAATTGTACAGCATCCCCAACAAAGAATATGATTCACCATTTACACCAGGTGGCAAAATATATATGCTGTCCCCTGCACAATTTTATTACCAGTTTTTTGTTGGGGGCACACTGAGACCAATCAAGATCAAATATTGGCATCAGCCACAGGCACACCACTACCCCACCTTATCAATAACAAATGCTGACAACAAAGTAAAAATCACCAGTGTAGAGTTAGAGGATTTTACAGACCCCAATACATTAGAAACAGCCTATACTGAAGATGATGGCACTTTGGAATTTAAAATACAAATAGGGGACAAATTATATTTAGAAAATCCTGTAGTATCAGCTGCTGAACACCCTATAGTTGCAATATTCTTGTTTTCATATTATGTCTAGACAAATTATTGTTGATGAATTACACAGACAGGCCAGACATAATTTTAAGAGACTCCCAGTAGTCACAAAGGGCATAGATGATTTATGGCAGAGCGACTTGATTGAAATGGCAAGTGGGCAGTTGAAAAACTTAGACAAAATCAACAAGGGCTACAAGTATCTACTCACTGTAATAGATACATTTTCAAAATTTGCCTGGGCTGTGCCACTCAAATCCAAGACTGGAAAATGTGTTACAGAAGCCCTCAGGACAATCATCAATCAGAGTGGAAGATCACCGCGCTATTTGCAAACAGATAATGGCAAAGAATTTTATAATTCAGTGTTTCAACAATTTATTAAAAGCCAGTCAATAAAACATTATTCGAGTTACAGTGATCTCAAAGCCTCAATTGTAGAGAGATTCAACAAAACCCTAAAAAATCTTATGTATAAACAATTTACACTTCAAGGTAATTATAAATGGCTTAATATTCTTCCAGAACTTCTACATAAATATAACAACTCGGTCCATTCCACAATCAACATGAAACCCTCTGAAGTAACTTCATCTGATGAGCAAAAATTGATCAGGACTGTTTATTATCCTAGATACCAGCCAACAACAAGAAAGGCCAAATACAGGGTGGGCGATCAAGTAAGAATCAGCAAATATAAGCACTTATTCAAGAGAGGCTTTACAAGAAACTGGAGCACTGAATTATTTACAGTGGTTCAAGTTAAACCCGGGACCCTTAACACATATATAATAAAAGATCACCGAGGAGAAATTCTCAAAGGCCGGTTCTATGAACAAGAACTCAGCAAAACTAAACAGCCTGACACATATCTCATAGAAAAAATCATCCGCAGAAAAGGCAACAAGTTATTTGTCAAATGGCTAGGACTTCCAGAACACAGCTGGATCGATGCAGACAAAATAATAATATGAGCACCTGGGATGTTATAAAAAGGCTGCCAGAACCTGAACAACAGAATAAGAGAAATGGCAACTTGCTGCCTGATAATATTAGGTGTCTTATTGTTGGGCCATCTGCTTGTGGTAAAACTACACTAATGGTTGATAATTTTTTATTGGCACCCAACTGGTTAGACTGGAAAAACAGGCACTTGTATGTCTTCTCTAAGAGCTTGGAACAATTAAAATATCAGCAGCTGATGAAGCTATATGATGGATTGGATATAGCCACTTTTGAACCAGATGTTAAGCCACTTCATGAATGTCTCGATAATTCTGTTGTTGTGTTTGATGACATTATACTGGATAATCAAAACAAGGTTAGAAATTTCTTTACACAGGGCCGACACAAAAACATTGATTGTTTCTACCTGGCACAGACTTTTTCAAAAATACCGAAGCAGCTGATCCGAGACAACAGCAATTTTATATGTGTGTTTCATCAAGATCATACCAACCTCAAACACATACATGATGAATATGTAGGTGGGGACTTGAGCTACAATGATTTTTCCAAGTTTTGCAGCAGGTGCTGGAACCAGGACAGTTATGGGTTTGTCACTATTGATATGACAAGAACACCCAATAGTGGCAAATACAGAAATAAAATCAACAATTTTCTAGACATTGAAATATAAATAAATAAACATGAAAAGGCCAATCATTGATGATCTTAAATTAAGAGATTATCTTGTAAAAAGATTTAAGGGATGGAAATCAGAGAACCGGGGAATTTATGAAAAACACAAACAAACAGAACAGCCTATCATTGATGCTATTAGTGAATTAGGTAAGAATATCAAAACTGTTACAGAGCAAAATCAAAATTTGATCACAGAGCTTGTACCTGTAGCTGCAAGAAACATATTAGATTATCCATTCACCCCACTTTCCAGTATTCATACACCTAGTCCTGTTGCTCCTAGAAGAATTGAAGCTACTCAGGATCCTATTGAATTGGGTCTTCTTGCTCAAAAATATTTAACCACACCTAAAGACAATAAAGATGAGGTCTTTGGCTTATATGCTGATACAGAGCTTGATGGCAGTATCATACATAGAATTGGCAATTTCAGAGTAACTTTTATGGGGGATGATCTGATTGTTTATTCAGAATCTCGTCTCGGAGAAAAAGGTGCTTTTGTTAAGTACCCCGGAACACCTGGGTTGTGGGAACTGATGACTCGGAAAAGGCCTGGCAGCTATACAGATCAAGATTATGAATATTACAAGGAAATATTAATAAAATCAGATGTTCTATACCAGAACAATGATCCCACACAAAAAAGAGTCAAGTCTAGCAGTGGAGCAAAATATAACAACTTAATCAAGCCCATATGGTCACAAATTAAGACATGCAGTGGAATCAAACAATACAACACCCTGCCTAAAGAATTTGTGTGGGTTGATGATGTCAGGAAACTTGTAGATAGGTTATTGGTAATAGCTGGGGAGGAAAATGCTGGGAACCACAATTTTTACAATGAAAAGGTTGGAATTGTGGACATGATAAGCACAAAATTGTCTAATTTTATAGTGAATGACACTAAGGGGATTGGATATCTTATAAAAATTATTAATACTCTACCACCTAAATTTTGGAATATTTCTGAGGGTCGGGGCCTTGTTAATGACATTATAAACAAGCTGCCATTTGAACTACACATTCCAGGCTATCAGTATTGTGGTCCCGGTACAAAATTGGACCATAGATTAAACAGAGGGGACCCTGGTGTTAATCCCCTAGATGCTGCTTGTAGAGACCATGACATAGCATATAACACACATTCTGATCTTGACAAGAGACATGTTGCAGACAAGAAATTAGAAGAGGCCGCATTTGGTAGATTTGTAAGCAAAGATGCTTCTTTGAGTGAGAGAATAGCAGCATTGGGAACCACCATAGCTATGAACACCAAACAAAAACTGGGGTGGGGGCTGTGAATATGTATATAATAAACCTACAATGAAGGCCAAGGGTGTTATGTATCAAATACCTTATGCAGGTCTCAAATCTCTTAAAACTATTGACAGTCTTTTGACCAAAAAGCAGCGGAAGAAAAAAAATTCTTGTATTGCAAAAGGGCATGGTATGAAATTGTTGCTTAGCACACCCCAATTAAAAAAATTACAGCAATCCAGGAAAAAATCACATGTGGGGGGTTTCATATTTACTATCCCTGCCATCTTAGCTGCTCTCGGGGCTGTTGGGAGCTTGGCTGGGGGATCAGCTGCCATAGCAAAAACAGTAATAGATGCCAAGAAAAATAGGGCAGAATTAGATGAGCAGAGGCGCCATAACCTGGCCATGGAGAAAAAAGGCAAAGGTGTTAAGAGAGCCATGAATAAGTTTAAAAAAAACAGGAGCCGCTTACAAACCAAGATATTGAAGCTTTAATCAAGCCACTGGGCATCAAAAATTTTAGGGGTGTGTACATGTCTGATTCTTTACCGGAACAACCACTCAACAAAGAGTGTGGCATTGTTAATTTGGATAAGTACAAAAATCAGGGCACTCACTGGATCTGTTATCTTAAATATTTAAACAATGAGGCATTTGTGTTTGATTCATTTGGAGGTGTTCCTCCTGAAAATTTAGTAAAATATCTAAATTCAGCTAATCTTTATTACAATAATGCCCGTGTTCAAAATTTCAAAGATGTTAATTGCGGACATTTGTGTTTATCTGTTCTTAGATATATGTCTCAAATAAATAAACCATCAATTGAAAATTTTCAAAAGGCCTTGTGGTATTTAAAACATCATGGGGGTATTCCATCTCACCAGCCAAAATTCAATATTGAAACTCAAATTGCATGATGACATAGTGTATCCCAAAACAATAGCTCTCAGAGCATTTTACGGCATGTACTTGATCCCTAATATTACACACCACAACAACAAAATTGCAGTAGGGGATCAAAAAATTGTCATCACTCCAGGGCAATATAATCTGTCCACTCTAAATGCTCAATTACCCAGAGGTATAGTGTTAACTCAAAATTCTGTCACTCACAGAGTAGAGATTGTATCTGCTACAGAAACAGTGGATCTGGGTACTATAGGAGAGCTGTTAGGCTTTGAGAACAACACAAAACTTGAAGCGGCCATCAAACACACTGCTATGAATATACCTAAATTCCTAGCCATAGAGACTCTGAATATTCACTGTAATGTGGCTGAGGGTATGATCACCAAATCAAATGGCATAGGCACTCACAAACAAACCGGCATCATTGCAACATTCAAACCTAATTCCGAATTCATGGAGCCCATTATCTACAATCCATCCCCAACATTATATTTTCCTGTGTGCCATAATAGAATAGATTATATTGAATTGATGGTCACTAATGAAAAAGAAGAATTAGTTGATTTTGCTGGAGCCACAACAACTGCTATCATAGAGATTAATATTTAAATAAAAATACATACAATGGAAAATATTGAGAGTTATGAGCTACAATCATTCTCCCCAAACAGGAGGACATTTGCAAATTTAAATCAACCCAACACAGAGATTGAGGTTGATCTTGATGTAGGGGATGGATTTATACACCCCCACAGAGCAGATCTATACATCAAATTTGATGTTGTAAAGCTCGATGGAACAGATTATCCGGCAAATTCAAATATAAGATTGGTAGATAATTTTGTGCCGCATCTGTTCTCTGAAATTGAGATCAGAAAGCATGGTGTTGTTATAAACAGAGTGGATTATCCCGGCATTACCTCCACAGCTTTGGCCACACTAAAATTATCCAAAACCGAGGCTTCATACTACAAAATCGGTGGATTTGAGGCTGGTGATAAGATATTATCTAAGAACCACACAGTGCTGTTCCCCATGCGCCTGTTGCCAGGATTCTTCTCAGATTACAAAGATATTATGTGGAAGGGTGGTTTAAGAATTACATTTAGAAGAGCTGCCAATGATAATAATGCTTTGATGAGGTACAGCACATTAAACCCTACAGGAGAAGCTATGCCTAATACCCTACCTGATGAGGGCAAATGCATTATTCAGACTATGGAGTTAAGAATCCCGGTTGTTGAATATGAAGCCAGTTATGCTCTTAAATACAAAGCAGATATAATAAAAAATCCACAGGTTCTTTTGCAATTTTATACATATCAATGCGTACAGAAGCCCGCAACTGGTTCTTATTATGAGTTTGATGCCACAAATTCATTCTCCAGTATACAATATGACATGCCGGATTTTGTGGTGGTACTGTTTCAGACTGGGAGACACAATAATCAGGAAAAAAATTCAAGCAAATTTGATAACTGCAACATCAAGAACATATATCTTA
Organism: Lepisma saccharinum; assembly: GCF_977018435.1. Classification (NCBI taxonomy): domain Eukaryota; kingdom Metazoa; phylum Arthropoda; class Insecta; order Zygentoma; family Lepismatidae; genus Lepisma; species Lepisma saccharinum. The sequence goes on along the minus strand of NC_139231.1, from coordinate 126,757,899 downwards.
AAAATGGCAGAAACGAGGTCTTTCCTAGAGAAAATTACAATTTAGACATGTCCAAGAATGATTTCCTTAAATTATATGAGGCATTTTCGGCATTCAAAAGGGTCACTACAGGCAATACTGACATGTATTACACTCCAGATGAATTCAAAGCACAGAGACCCATGTTTGTCATCAACACCTCAAAAAGGAAACAAGTTGTGGTGAATGACAGGACAAACATTAAAATTATCTGTGAATTCCACGAGGCATTACCTGATGACACCATATGTAGTGTTATTCTCATAGGTGAAAAATCATATGTTTATGATGTAAGAAATGAGAGGGTCACAGAGCAATTCTAGAGATCCGATTCAAACACAGAAGCCCTTTGGATATAAAACAACACTTTACCGTCAGAAAATATATTACCTACCCATTTTATAGGACCTCTGCTCGTGGCAGAAAAGCTTTTATATATATTACCTACCCCCAAATAACACACCACATCTGCCAAATAAAGAAATTGCAATTATTCTGTTGCAACAAGACCAAACCAGTTTGCATGACAATATCCGAGAAGGCAATACTAGGAATTTCCTCAATATGATAGATGGTTCCTGAAAAGAGCATAGTATAGATAAGAATTTCTCTTTGAGTTCCATGACAAATGACATGTAATTTCCCTCGGAAAAGGCACAGTATAGGTAATGTCAAGAGATATAATCTCCCAGGCATTTACTAATGATGATGAATAATATGTTATTTCTCTCTGAAAAGACACAATATAGATTATATCTGCTGGCATACAACTCCCGGGCATGCAATAATTTATTGCCGGCCGAAACATGGGACTGATCAAAAGATTATAAAAACATAGAAGCATGTTTGTTCCCATTGTATTGGTCGGGCAATTGTTTACGCACAACTCGGGAAGCAAAAATCAATACATAACAAGGTTATGGCTAGACTAGAGGGGCTCTGCATATAGATAAAAAAATTGAACCTGGTATCCAATTGAACTTAAACCTGAAGTAAATATGTATAGGTGGGTATGGATACAAGTTTATAGACAAAAATCTGGCTGATGCAATTTTTGTAAATATGGCCAAATCTGCTTGAGGAGGGTTGATACTTTCCGAAGAGCATTTTTACAAAACTCTTGGGTTAGGCAGGGTGCTACACTAGAGCAAAAAACTCATATGAACATGTTGAGCAAGTTTTAAGTGTAGCAAATCTGCATGAGAAGAGCTCTTCTTTTCTGAAAAAATGCCCGAGGGCATTTTTACAAAAATCTTGGATTAGGCAGAGATCCACACTAGAGCAAAAAGCTCATATGGCCATGTTGAGCAAGTTTTAAGTATAGCCAAAGCTGCTTGAGGAGAGCTCTTCCTTTCCGGTCCTGGTTGTACAGTCAATACCACTACTGTTATCCTAATAAAATTACGTCCCTTTTATGCTCAAACAGGTTAATCAGGAAAGTTTCTAGAGTTTAAAGTGGAATCTTGACGACTTCAAAATAAACTTCCGACGGCTATCGAACCCAGAACCCCTTGATTACAGTCAAAATGGCGTAGGAAGCCGTTACAATGTCTTTATTCCACCATCATAACTTTCGTCTTCATTATTAGATAAATATCTAAACGACCTTGGTTGGTTACATTTGCAACTGCAACTTCTTCCCGTCATGCAACTCAACGATCAGATAATTCAATTGAAATGATTAGGAAAACAAGTCTTTATGACGCTTTGAGTAACCAGTAGGAGTCATAATTGGACTTTGGAATGACGTGCACTTCTTGTAAGGAGCTACATCCCCGTTGCACTATGGTGCATTGAACTTCCAATTAATTGCATGTCTTGTGCTTGAAGCCCTGCGATGGTTATCAAACAAAATACAAGCAGGAATGCATATTTTCAAAATGGCCACGATGCGTCTTAATAACAACAGGTAATACAAGGAAATCACAAGTTCAAATATGCAAGAACCATCCTAGATATACGTACCACACATGCGTAAACAGCCCCCCGGGAAACATGAGAAAAAGAACATTAAAATATTACCTCAACTCAGAAGGCATTCGAAGTTACCAATATTGCGTATAGGTGAGTCTGACAGTTGACTTTCATTTACTAAAATAGTAAGTTAATGTGGAACGAAAAAAATAGTTTTTTTCTGCTGTATATAATGCACATTATTCAACTTAACTACAATAACCGACCAATAAGGATGAACAAACAATGCAAACAATTAAAATATAATATCTAGAAAATACACAAGGCGTAAGAATCGGTCATTAATTAGTTACTCTAATTAACGCTATTTTAATGATACAGTTTTTATAAGTATATTTGAATCGACAGGCTTAAGAAGGGAATAAGTCCAAACAGTAAATTTGTGGGAAATAAAAAAAAAAACGTATAAGTGGGAGAGTGTGCGTCCAAGAACAACACAATTCTTACTGGAACGTGAGAACCCTGTGTAGGAAAAGAGGAGTACGTGAAAAACAATGTACATGTAACCAGAACTTATATAAAATGTAAAAGAGCTGGTGGATTTATTTCCTTCTTAAAATGTATGACGTTTTTGCTGGGGGAAAAAAACGGAAGCAAAGTGTACAATGGAAAAGAATATACAATGGAATGAATAATACAAAATAATGTCTAAATTTTAACCATGATTTTCCTAATATCATTCACTTTTTTTCCTTTGATTGGTAATGTGGCATTGTAACAAGTAATCCGTGGGGATTGTCACAGGTCCGAGATTCATTTTTTCTTACACCTTACGTTGATTTCAAGGTTCTTTATCTTCCTCTAGGGACTGCTTTTTATATCTTTCTTCACACTCACGTGTATAACGACGCTTTCCGATGATGTGGAGTACAAAAGGTCATTTTTCCATTTTTGGTCTTCATTTAAGGTGTGCGAAACTGTATTATGTACCTTCGAGTCTTTTCAGAAATTTACCCTTCGTTTCTCATGTTGTTAGCAAAATACTCTAGTAATCACAGGTTGTGGTAAACAAAATTAACTGTTTTGTCTTAATGAATGGTTTATTCTTCATAAATTTAAAGCAATTTATAAACTTGACACACACATTGGGATCATTCTCGACATTTTTATACTTTTTTATTTTTTTGGCTCACACCGCATAGTTTTGCGATTTCTAGCCAACGTTGCTGAGTTAAGGCACTGAATATCTTTCACATTCTTGGAAACATTATTGACTTATTGAGTGCAGTTGTCCATTCTGTTCTCATGACATTATTGTACTACCATTCTCTTGGTGCTATGCTATTTCTAGCTTGTTGATCAATCTCTCAGTTTTTAAAAGTATGTTACCAGGTTGGCGCATGAAGGTTAGTCTATTCATCCATCTGATACTAATTGACCGTGACATTTTAATTTGACATACAAAAATATTCCAAATAAATAGCAAAGAATTATAGTTTAATATCCAGGGTATTACAACTGTAATTTATAATCATTATCTAACATTATGTATGATAAAATATTCAACTGTAAATAATAAACGGTTGCTTCCTCCTTTTCTAAATTAAAAGGTAAACTGTTAACTTTTATCGATAGAATACTGTGGACTTCTCGGCAACTTCACAAATAAAGTATTTACTAACTGTAAAGAGTAACTGTTAATTTACCACTCAAAATGTAAGGAAGTAAGTAAACTTTTAACTGATGTAAGGCGTTACTCGTAAAGGCTGATGCGTCTTTTGCAACACAACCGAACTGAACACTTCAACCACTCGACTCTGGGGCTCTTTCGTGTGAGATATTCGGCTACTGATAGCTAATTGCGATTTTACATTTTTTGTGCGATTCTCTTGTGGCCACGCGAAGATCCGAACACTTGGTGCGTGTTGGATCGGAGAGCCACAGGTGCACGTCCCAAGGCCAAATCAACATCATGCAAAGAAGCTTATCATTGATGAACACTGGAAATATGTGAAGATGTCTTCAAGGGATCGTCGAAAAGAAAAAGGAACTCCAAGTAACGCTGGAGAAATGAGAATAGGTTTCTCCAAGAGGGACAAGTCTGACGTCAGCCAGAACGCAGATGCGAATGTAGAAGAAAGAAATTTAAGCAAAATTCTGTTCCTTGCGGGACAAAAAGTACCTCCCAGTGACATGCGAGGAAACTCACATGGAGGTGATACAACACAATCTTCATGTATCTAACCCTCAAGTGTTGTTTAAATCATTATCTTCGTTTAATATGATCCATCAGATTGTTTCTAAACTTTTATTCTGAAATGTTGCATGTCTCTGAATGTGATATGTAGATTGCGGAAGTAAGAGTTTAAATCTTAAATACTCCTGTGGGTGTAATTCACTCGAGGGTATTATTTCTGTAGGATTGCCTCACTGGAAACACTTCGCATTACTCCACCTTGCCAAGTCCACATCATGGCGAGGAATCTGGAAAACTTATTTTTTGGCAACAATTATGTAATCCTTTGCAGGAATCAAAGAGCATTTCCACACCAGTGGTACAGGAAAGCTTTTGATTGTGGATACAAAGTTCAACCTACATACACATGCGTGCGTGCTTGTGTGCGTGTCTGTGTACGTAAACAATATTGCGCTTCAAAATAGGTCACAGAGCTCTCGTCGCCTTGTAATCAACGGGCTCCGGGTTCGATAGGCAGTGGAGGGACATAGTTGTTCCGATCCCACTTTAAACTCTAGGAGTCTAGGTTTAAAGTGGTCCATTTTTTATATGTTTTGTTCAAGCCGTCCTTTTTTCAAATCCAGCTTGGAAACCTTGGGTTTTAATTGTCCTTAATCTACAGCCCTTGAAGGAAAGAATCCAAAAGTTGATAGCATTACAGTGAAAAAAACTGCAAACCTAAATCACTTCCGCCCTTATAGTTATTCATCAAAATAACGTCAATGTCACCAAGAAAGCTTCTAAAAAAAAAAAATCAGGTTTTCCACTCTCTTAAGCATTAGGGTAAATAAGTGATCAGGTGGGGGAAAGTAAGAAATCGTTCTAGCGACCAAACAGAATCTTAAACGAGCTCCGAATGAAAATGTCACAAGACAAGCCACCTGCACATCTGTTGGCATAAAAGCTAGCGATTTGCATATTTTATTCTTCGAGGACACTCATTATTCACCGTTTTGCATGAGAGGTAAATAAGGGTACTGTGATCTTTAAACTGGCTTTCATCGTTGAGTTAATTTAGTTGTTGTTTGATTGTATTTTGTGGTGCACAATATTTTCACCATCGATAGATTTTACCCAATAGCTTCTCGCATTATGTTCATATTACCCAACAACCTGCAAATTCAAGGTGTCCGAAAAAGTCCCGCACATATCCAAATTACACTATTTGATCAATATGTTCTCCGTCGATTGATTGGTTGTCTTAGGTTATTTCACATCGTTTTCTGAAACTCTTGTCTAATCGTCAAGATGAGGAGACACAATGAACACCCATATCCAGAGCGTGAGTCGAAGCCGGGACTCCTGGTATCGTAGCTCGCTGTGCTAACCACTCCGTCACGGAGATCGGTATTTCTCCTTTGAGTGTACTACTTGTTACCATTGGTGGTCCAGTACTGGTTATTCATATTAATGGAATAGTCTCCCCGATGGCATAGTGGTAACGTCGTCGGCTTGTAATCAAGGGATTCAGGGTTCGATACCCGGTGGAGGCACTTAGTGGTTCGGATCTAACTTTAAACTATATGTCCAGTCCTGATTAACCTTACTGTGCCTAAAGTGGACTTAAAACACAAACTCAATCAATCAACCAGTCCCCACATATTGAATGTAAGATATTGCGATGATCCGTGGGTTATTCATATTAATTTGTGTTAGATTATGTATGTTACATGAGTTAAACCAGCTCCACCTTAGTTGATTTTGTCTCGCAATACCACCTTCTCATATAGGCTATTGACGTTGCTTTATTTATATATGCTGTTTAAAAATTTCTGAAAAAGAACGAAATAATTTTAAAAATTCTTCCATTTCTAATCACTATTATGGTAACTCCATCTATAATTAAGAATGGAATTAGGATCATAAAGAACTTTATACATCTAGAATGCTAAGCAAACTGACTTCTTGAAGCTGGAATATGAAACAACTTGACTTCCGACAAAGGACAGCTTACAGTTTCTCCACGTGAAGGATTTCGTGGCGAGAAAGATAAGTGCAAAGGGGAAGAAAAAGGAATTTCAAGTTTGAATGGAACAAGCCGCAGGACATCCAAGAAAGTAGTGCGTGATTTTTGCGTAGATAACATCTAGAACTCTTCGCGTGATTTCGGAAAATCTTAGCGTTTTCACTCACCCACTTGTTACGTAAGGAATTGTATTCATCACGTAATAGGGGGGTCAAAAAGGTGGCTACATGCCACGCCTAAGGTATAGAGAGAGAGAGAAATTAACTTCAATGGTTCAAGAATTGGGGTAATATTTTGCAACCCATCCCTCCTGTTGCTTCTGGCGACTTCTGCAAGGACAGAATATGAAAGAGTAATTGATATGTGGCGACAGAAGTCTCTCAAGCAACATAGGAGCACAGCATAGCGGTATCAGAAGCGCCAACAAGGTTACCACAATGGCGTGCAAGAATGTACGAATTACCAAGACGTCCGTTAATAATTATAAGAAGAAATTGCATGCAACGCTGAGCAACGAAAATAATGCATGTTTTATCTAAATTGGTGGGCAGAGAGGTAAGAAGTTGCAACCAGCCTTTTAGTATGATTGTAGGAAAATATCTTTTCCCATTCATTACTTCTGACAACATTGTCCACCACTTTTAAAAGGCATCTTTTCATAATTGCCTACAGATGGAGGGAAGGTACATTAATATCATAGCAGGCAAAACTAGTGAAAAAGTTGCTCAGTTCTGCATGAAAATGCACAATTCGGTAAATATTAAATTAATAGTAGGCCTATATAGAAACGGGAGACATTCATCAATTAGTACCGAAAGGTAACAACTAATATTGTTGTTGAAATTTTGAAGTCATAAATATACCGTGCGTTCATTTCGATCTTCAGCCGAGAGATCGGGAGAAGCGTGGCGGGCGGCGCTGACGGAGATGCCGACATTTGCGGCCTGTAATGCCCACTTATTTTTATGGACATATGCAGACATTCATATAAATATTGCAAAACGAGCACTAACCTGTGTTATAAGGGTACGGTTTTAATTTTAGTAGCTTAGTAGCTGTATGTGCTGATGATTTTGACACGTCCATCTCACGGCGTAGAGGTTTGTTTGGAGAACGTTCTAACGCTGCACCAATTTCATCGTGTTTTGCTTCGGTTAGAATCCGTCGTTTTTGCTTAGGTGTTTTAAAATTTAACGATACAGTTTCTCGTAATTTAAGGACAAGATGTCTAACCGTATCTCTATGTGGAGGTGAAACGCCTAGGAATTTCTGTACAAATTGCCTACACACATCTCGACACGAGTCTGTTTTCACGTAAGTGTCATACATAAGAATTCTTTGTTCTAACGTGAACCTTGCGGTTGGCATTCCAATCGTCTCACTGACACAACACACACACACACTGCAATAACACAAACAAGTAACGGCAAGTAATCAAGAATATCACTCTTGCGCACAGTACGAAATTAACACGCTCTTGGTTTACATCTGCTCGCCACTATATTCACAGCTCTGTCTTCATCTAGTCACGAAGGAACAAAAAACTCGAGCTCGGAGATTTTGGATTGCAAGGAAGCTCACGAAAACCATTGACTTTTAACGGTTTCGTCTGCAGCGTAATCTTGATACAGTGTTGTACATTCGAAACCTCCAAACGATCGACACAAAACTCTTTCAAGGATATAAACTTAAGCAGGACGTTACTGGTCAAAACTATGATTAAAATGTTTCATTATCTGTGGCTCTTAACATCGTTTCTAAAGCATATTTTTTTGTGTATATAAGGACAGAACTTGGATGAATTACAGATGATGAATTATAACACAGGTTAGCGCTCGTTTTGCAATATTTATATGAATGTATGCATATGTCCATAAAAAGAAGCGGTCATTACAGGCCGCAAATGTCGGCATCTCCGTCAGCGCCGCCCGCCACGCTTCTCCCGATCTCTCGGCTGAAGATCGAAATGGACGCACGGTATAAGTAATTTTTCTGTTGGAAAATAACAAAATACGATTTCTGTACGTTATTTTCCTACTTTGAAAAATTGAATGCTGTATTCTTAGTGAAGAAAGAAATACCTCTGGAAGATTTCTTGTGGAAATCCATGCTAGAACATTTCTAAGCAATGTGGTACAACAATTCAAGTGGTGAACATTGTGATTATAGCGGAAAACAAGGACACTTCTCTCTAATATTCTGTATTCAAGGAGGATATTCTGGTATGTCTATTATTGTTGCTTATCTTTTGGTTTCTTGCATTCCCATCTTCTTTCCCTTCATTTTTCCAAGGTGCCCTTCAGTAAATCGTCTAACTTTGATCCATGATCTACCCACTTTTATTTTCCACATTTGGTTATTGTGCCGCTAGAATGTGTGCTCGTGTATCGGTTGGAACTACACAGCTTGCCTGGGAAATGGGACGCACGTAACCCTTCAAATCAAACTAACAAGTTCATTTTAATTAAAGTATATCAAACCTAAACGGGTAAGGGAGGCAAGAATGGGAGGAATGGATGTGAAGAGATCGAAAGGAAGACTACGTAGCACATGGAATGAGGTTGTGAAAGATATCCTGAACAGGAGAAACGTCTCGTGAAATGAAGGAAATCGGCAGAAGATCCTGATGTGCTCTCTGTAAAACCTCAACATCGGAGGATCGTAATAAGTAAGAAAGTAAAATATTTCATAATTACAAGTAAAGTGATTACGTACTTTTGTCACGGAAGATGTTGCCACACATTTTTCACATCTTTTGAGCAAGTTCGCTTAAAAATCGCACCCTCACACTTCTGCGGGAGTTTCTACTCACACAAGAACCGTACATACAAACTCTTTGTTCTAAAGTATACTGATATTAGGGCATTAACAACACTAATAATACTTTACCGTTTATCACACATAACCTTAGTAAACTGCGCAGAAGCGAACGTAATTCTTTACGACACATCCACCGGTAATAAAGGAAATACTGACAGTGATGGATGACAGAGAGTTTACACTTTCCGATGACATGGATGTGCTTACGATAACATGCTGTTGATGAGAGTTCTACTGCAGTGTTTCGCAGTGCTTATGGAAGAGAAATTGACGAAACCTCGGCTTGGAAAGCTGAGGTATTGAACTTACTTTTGTCCAGTCAAAACAATAAGCTACAAATGAATACTTTTTAACCCACATATTATTTTCTAATGCTATGTTGCTATATTTGTTAATGCTGTGTGACTGCTTCTCCCAGAATACTTAGTATTTCTCTCACTGGCTAGACACTCATTCTCTTCTGGTACAGTTACCGCCATTTCAACTTGTTCTTTTACATATTCCACACAACATCGAATACTCATCTAATCCTGTTACTTGAAGTGAAATAGTTGTATCCTTCAGTTATCGTATCAGGAAGTGTGGAATGCGCCTTCAGCCGAGCTATTCAACCTAGATGGTTGATGGATATCAAATTGTTGAATACCAGAAATTCGCGATTGGCTTTTAGCGACTTCTTTTCAAGAAACACGCAATCATCTTGATGGAGCTTGAGGAAACATTCGGGATTCAGGTACCATTATACTCAGATAGGGACATGCCCAGGAATTTTAGCATCTTTTCATGTATTCAATGTTATTTTGTGAAAGGAAATCTAGGCTATTGTATCGTCAAGATATGTATGCCCTTGGAATATATGCGAACAACAGGCTCTTCCCCCCACCTTAAAGATTCCACAGTAGCGCCGTTGCTTCGAGGCTGAGGTACATATATGAAGGGTCGACCTCCTTGACGGAGTAGTTATCACAGTGTGCTGCGACGCCATGGACCCCGGGTTCGAATCCCGGCCTGAGCATGGGTGTTCTTTGTGAGTGTCTCTTCATAAATTTCATCTTCATCGTCGCGATTAGCCAATTTCTGTTGGCTGATCACAGAATCCAAATTGGACAGTGTTTGATAACGAGTAAGTTGTAACTGTAGTTCAGTAATTAAGTGACAGAAAAAATAAATAACAAACACCAAATCAACTATCGGCTATATGAAAATGGACCAGTGCACTCATGACTTAACATCTATTACCCATCTTTGGATAAGTCAGAATACTTCATTTATAGTGAAAAAGTTTGCCAAATAAATTTGCTTTCTTCTGAAGATGTGAGAAATATTCCTATTTTAATTCTTTTAGATCATTTGTGCAAAGCCAAAAATATAATAGCATATAAGCATTAAAGAGTGATGAAGATATCGTAGTCACTGAAACTCCTAAATAATTTTATTCGAACTCACATTCTGAGATGAGTATCTACTAATAAGCAGGAATTTTGAGCTACAAGGGATAGCTAGAAACGGATAGCTAGTGGTTTTGGTAGGAGTTCCAGACTTTCAGATTTTGCCCAAAATCATGAGAACGACTGGGGAGCTACTTGAAAAGAAGCAGCGGGCTTTAGTCTAGAAAGTCAGATAACAGCGCCGATGGGATTTGATGCGCAGGCCAAGTGTCATTACTCTGTTGGCTGTTTCGTCACGTAGTACATCAATACATATTTGGTCACTAATTGTACAAAATGAACAAAAACTCAAACACTAAAATTGTTAAGTGCTACTACTTTCTATTTTGTATGTAAAAAGAAGCTAATTTACGTGTGATTGTAGTAAAATAACAGTATAAACGGTACAAACAAAAAAAACATAAATATGATGAAAATATCCATTAGAGTTGCTTAAAAGACTTAGAACTACTAAGATAGAAATATAAACTTGTAGGTAGTATATGATTCAAATATAAAGAAATAAAATCGTTATAATACACTTTAAAAAGTCTGTTACTCACGTTTCACTTCAGGATCTATAAGAGTTTAGAGCTGATTATGCTAATTCAGTGATCTCTGTCGGACAAAAGTAGATACCAGATCATCACAGTTTAGTGTTCAAAATAATCCATAAAATAAAGAACAGATAAATGTTTTAATGCTGTAATGTGAAACGTATTGATAGTAATAATTTATACCACTTTATTCAACAAACAAATTCAACAAGCCAACAAATATAATAACAAAAATAGGTAGATTATGAAAAGCTTAATTGACAAATGACGGTCTACGGCCGTCAATATCCGCTACCATCCAACTATAGTAAAAATAATAACCATGACCAGTGGCGGCGATTAGGGGAGGGGGCGAGGGGGCAACTGCCCCCCACTTTTCCGCTACTTTTGCCCCCGAACTATGCTAAACCTTGTCTACGAAGAGAAATATACTGTCTTGCCCCCCAATTTTGGCATCTTGGCATCTTGGATTTTGGAACCCAATCGCTGCCACTGACCATGACTGTTTTTGAAGTGTCAGTGTACATAGTTAACTGGTTAATAGAAAGATAAATAAACGATCCTTTATAGGAAATTGGGAGAGGGGAGGGGGTGGTAGAAAGTGCCTTGCTCCTCCAATATCGGACCTGCGGAGATGATAACACGAAAGGCATTTCTGCAGAATAACTTTACAATATTTCATCCCAATAGGCTCTCATCTTACTAAGGAAAGGCCTATAACTCGGCAAAGAAAGACATAAGAACTAACGGATATACAAATATTTTAAGGTGTCAGTGATATGCCGTATCGTCCCCATCTGAGACATTTGAGAATTTATAGAGGTAGGAGGGAAAATGTTTCTCACCTAAGCAGGTCAAGGCTAATACATTCTAGTGGGGAAGGAGGGAGTAGGCTATTCATTATTAACGCATTCTTAATATACTTTTCTAAAAAGTATTTCCGTTGTACCTTCCCACCACAATTCCCGTTAGAGTACCCACCCACACCTCGGCTGGATGAACCTTTCAAAGAGATCCCGCAGGAAGATGGCAGAAGAAAAGAGAGAAGTGGAAGACGCTTGACAGTTCGGAGAGACGGGAACAGACATAATTTTTGACGCCGAAACCATTTCTGGGCGTCCTTTTGTTTGTTCTTCCACCACTTAGTATTTACCTAATCAGCCTCTCTCTCCGTCGATATCCCCCGAACGATGGCGCCTCCTGTCCGTCTACACCCACGTAACGTGTTGTGGAAGGCCCCCGAGGTGCAGAGCACCAATTCTGAAGTGGTGGACCAGGTGTTAATGCAGGAACGGATGCCCGGCTTCTTAAAGAACCTTTTTAGTCGGGGTTCCCTTTTCCTCTTTTTTTAACCTTCGACTTACCTTGAGGGGGTGGAAGGTTCAACTAACTCCTACCCCCCTCCCCACACCACCACCACCACGGATCTGTTCTCTTTTTCCCGTTTGGAAAATAATATAGAAAGCATGACAAGGTTTGTAACATGAGGAGTAACTTAAAATAAGCAATGTACATGGAATTACTTTGTTTCCTTGAGTCTACACGACTAATTGGAAAATTATGAGAGAAAGACAAAGGAATATATTGTCTCCTAATTAGGCCTGAGCAGCCGATACCACTATCAACCATAGTGGTACCGTGGTCGCGTTGTAATCAAGGGGTCCCGGGTTCGATACCCGGTGGAGGCACAAGTTGTTCGGATCCCACTTTAAACTGTAGATACAGTCCCGATTAGCCTTACTGTGCACACCAAATCAATCAATCACTTTGAACCATACCGATACCAATTCACGCAGATATTTCAAAACTATATAACAATTGATTGATTGATTAATTTGGTTCATTTTTCTTCGCATCTCTACCACCACTTTTTGGCTAATCGCGATGATGAGGATGAGGGAAACTGATGAAGGGACACTCACAAGTAACACCCATGCCCAAGAAGGGATTTGAACCCGAGGCTACTGGCGTCGTATCGCATCGTGATAACCACCCCGGCACAAAGGTCGACATGTATGGGAATATGTTTAACTCCTTGTCTTCGTGCAGTAATATCATTGGCGAACAGTAAATACAAAATGAGGGGGTCACCCCCGAAATTAGCCCACCCTCCACCCGCATACATTCAAGGGCATGCGTTAGTTGTCCTGGTATCTGAAATATACACCATGACGTCATATCCGTTCAATTTCGGTCCCCCCGTCTTACTTTTCCTCTATTTCTTTATTTTTTCAAATGAACATTACATGTACAAATAATACAATTGATACAATTAATACAATTAATACAACTAGACGTTCAGCATTTTTCATTGATGATGAGTGAGTGAGTTGGTGTTTTAAGTCTACTTTATGCACAGTAAGGCTAATCGGGACTGGACCTACAGTTTAAAGTGGGATCCAAACCACTATGTGCCTCCACCGAGTATCGAACCCGGGACCCCTTGATTACAATCATTGATGATGAAACATACTGGAAGAAGTATTTATATTTTTCTACTTTTTAATGTTAATTAGTGGTTTAGTGTGGAAACTAGTGAGAGTAAGAGAGTTAGTTTTCTTGTTTAGTAGTAGTAATTTAGGGTAAAGTAATATAAATAATAATTTATATTGTATATGCATGGTTACGGGTGATAATAGGTCAATAACTGTGAAATACCGTAACACCATTTCATATTAACACATATAATATTAAATAATTACAAAATTCATTAATTTAAATATATATGTATTCAACATGCTTAGAATAAATAAAGAGTATGTTTCTATGTTAGTGAGTGAAGCACGGCGTAAATTCCTACAGTGTCCTGCTCGACATTGGTAACTACTTTACGCATTCTTTGCTTCTTAACATTCAGTTTCAGCATAGGCAACTGACCCCCACCCCCCCTCTATGATGGTATGTGCAGACTGTTCACAAGCACTCTCCTTTCGGAAATACAGGTAACTTATAACTCACCCTGTACATGTAAAATATCATTTCCGTCAAGCTAGCTCCCAAAATGTATTTCAAGTTGGCGCCACTGGTCTTACCGTTATGGCAACCTTGGAACTTTTGAACCTTGAAACCCATGCTGTGAAGTATGATTTACAAATTATGATGCGTAGCAATATTACCTGCAAACTTGTTTTCTCATGCAATATATCTCAGATCTAAAAAAGTTTCCTGGTTCGAAAACGAGAAAGGAAGCAATATAATGCTTCACATACAATAACAATAATAATAATTTGGGTTTTAAAAATGTGGTATTTCATGGCAGGTGCTGAAAGTTACAAAGATTTTTTTTAGGAGGAGGGGAAATTCATATGAACTGTACTGAAGTAGAGACAGAAATACGTTTGTTTGCAAGAAGTTGAAATATATTGGAGAAAATACAACGTACCAAACATGTGAGTACAGTGAACTTCCACATTCACAAAAACAAGTAGATTATACATTTCCTCTCTATCTTCCCTTGTACCATTGTCTCGTCGTGCAGGAAGTAATAATGCAGCGGCATGCATAAAGGATAACGGAACGGAATGCACCTCTTAGTGGAAAAAAGGAAGCATGAGTATTTCTTATGTTGTGCCTAGATGGCGCGATAGTAAAATGCATTTAAAAATGGTCTATGCTCATGGTTTTTCAAAGATTGAGGTCTTAGAGAGAAAGATCATGAGGCAGTTTAAAGAAACTGGTACTCCTAAGATGAAACTTTACACTGACCCATTAACTTTTAGGTGGGAGAGGAGCAAAATTTCAAAATGACATTTAAAACTTTTTTTTACTTACTTTAAAGTTTATCAACAGTTTTACTATAACAAAATTCTTGAAATGCCTATAAGTGCTTATTGTATTTTTAAAATTCTTATGAAGAAGAAAATGAGTGATGATTCATTGATTTGCTTTATTTTACTTCGCTTTTCCGTCACTTTTGGCTAATAGCGAAGATGATGATAATTGATGATATGATGAAACTCATGAAGGAATACTCATATAGAACATCTTACGCCCTGGCCGGGATTCGGACAGGAGACCCCTGGCGTCGTAGCGCGCTGCGCTCAGCATTCTGCCATGCCAGAGGAAAGTAACACTTCTTCAAAATGTTTACACCCTCTATG
Organism: Lepisma saccharinum; assembly: GCF_977018435.1. Classification (NCBI taxonomy): domain Eukaryota; kingdom Metazoa; phylum Arthropoda; class Insecta; order Zygentoma; family Lepismatidae; genus Lepisma; species Lepisma saccharinum. The sequence goes on along the minus strand of NC_139231.1, from coordinate 126,742,861 downwards.
CCAGTCCCCCCCAAAAGGATGCAAAGTACTATTGCTCAGGTAGAAATCTTTTGTTTCTAATTAGAAAATAAATCCGATGAGTACCGATCAGTGTGGAATGTATTTGAAAATTTTCGAGATGAGGAGAAAAAGAAAGGGTGGAAGGCAAGAGGCATTGTGATGTTACTAGGGATAGACGATATCGAAAATTTCATATCGTGACGATATATCGCTGACACGGTAGGGGAAGCGGGGGCTAGTTGCAACAGGGGTGGGTTGCAACACTGTTAATATCTCTTCAACGTGAAGAGTTACGAGAACGAACTTGCCCTTCGCGCATGCGCATTTTGTGGAGGAAGATACGTGCTAGATTGTTGGTGCACGCGAGGTGATAACAGTTACGGGAAATAAGAATTGTTGTTTTCAGACTAGGTGAGTAAAATTTGAATAATTTATTTTGAAGTGACTGGCGACTAGGACAAGTAACTGTCGTTGACTATGTTGCTATTGATGATACACATGTACTTTCGCCTGTAAAATAATAACAGCCATGTTTACAATGAGATTCATGTTGAAGACATTTTCGTCCTTTTGTTAAGTAAAGTGGGTGAGGGGTAAGTTGCAACACGGGGAAGGGAGTGGGTACAGTGTAAAGAGTGTGACGGGTGGGCACATTTCAAGAAATGTGCGAAAGAAGATGAGTTTTATGCCTGTCATCGTTGTTTCTCAGATTAAAGAAAGTGTTTCTTTTGTTTGTATACTCCTTTATCTAGCTTACATTTATAAACCACAAATATGCTAAATTTAGGTCTAGGTCTACTTGAAGTTTAAAATATTGTTACTATGTCAGCATATGTTTAACAGTTTCTAACATAATATTCATATCGTCTTTTGTATCATTTGTTAAATAAATTAAGATTTTTGTACTTACTTTTATTTATGTTTCGAAGTGTTTCAATACGGGGCAAGTTGCAACAAAAGTTAGGTGTTTGAAAATTTTAAATTTCCAACAAAAGTACATGAGTGTTAAGGTTCTCAAATTTTCTGTGCAAGTGGAATGTATCCCGCCTTTCAACTACAAAGTTTCGTGGACGTATGTTGAAAAGCAAAAATTATACAATTTTTTGAAGTTGAAAATTTGGAAAGTGGTGCAACTAGCCCCCGCATCCCCTATATATCGTTAAAATATAGTGACGATATATCTCCAACGCAATATATATCGCTAAATATCGTCACGATATCTCGCCCACGATATATAGGCCTATCTTTAAAATATCAAGCTTTGTCCCCATTTTACCCTTTAGTCGTAACTAAACGTCGTACTGTACCCCACCATAGGTTTTCTCCGAATAGTGGGTTTTAGAGAATTTTTGTGGTTGCCTGATTGGTGGGACGTTTTTGATATGTCAAAATGGCATTCGAGCTGTGTGTGGAAATATATTTAAAAAAAAATAAACATTAGAATCCCACGTTTATTATTTTATTGGGTGTTACTACGTTTATAATTTTTATGATTAGTTACAAAAATATAAATGTAAAACACGTGTGCTAAGAAGTACAGTAAACCCTCATTAAACAATCTCGCTTAAGACGAACACTCGGTTAACATGAACAGGGCAGGGACGTATTATATTTTATAGAAAGTTTTATCGGTTAAGGCGAATTTCGGTTACCACGAATTACGAACTGCTTTTTAGTCCGTTGCGTCAATAGATCTCATTTAACACGAATTTTCAAAGTTTTTCATATTTTTTTTTTCTGTTGTTCCTCTGTCGTTCCTCTGCTAGGTATGAGTCATTCCATGCCAAATCAACACAGATATGTGCAATTTTTAACCTGACCATCTCCGATTTTCATGAAATTTGGGGAGTTGAAACTATGCATGGAACGTAGTAACTATGAAAATTTTGAGTCTCGTCCGTCTTGTAATTGTTAAATTATTCAAGGTCAAAGTTTGCAGAAATTGCCTTTTTTGAGCCCGCTTAGCTATACCAAATGTTCTGTAACTCCGCCACTATTTTACCTAGGAAGCTCAAATGAAGCTTATTGTACAGGGAATTGAATAAGCTTTCCAGTAATATATAACAAGCCTACCTTTGGATAAAAATATAATTTTGTCACGTGACCTTGACTTTTAACCTTGAATATCTCAAAACATGTCATCACCAAAAATCGTAAAAAAATATATTTGGTCCCTCATACCATACTCTAAAACATACCAAAAACTCATTCTGGGACTGCAATGGGATCAGAAGATACAAAATAATATGTGTAACTATGTGACTGATAAAAGCCCCATTACATGAACTATGAAGAGTCTAATGTCCCTTAACACCCCCTACAAAATGTAAAGAAGTTATCCTGGGTATAATTGGTCATGAAAGAAATAGGTTAGGCACAGGGAGATCCCTAGCCATGTGTGTGTAAGAAATCGCTCAACAATCTCTATCATCTTGTCAACAATCAACTTATACAGTATTGTAACCAACAGATTCAGATCAACAATGTGTTCAAATGTGTTTTTCTATTCTTTAAAACAGAGCCAGTACGAGTAACATCAAGATTAAAACTTGGGTGCAATTGCTCGACAATCGCCATCATTGCGTCAACAATGAGCTTATACGTATTTAACCAACAAATTCAGTTGTCTTTTCAGATTGGTTTTTCTATTCTTTAAAACGTAGCCAGTACGAGTAACATCAACTTGCAAGCAGTACGATGGGAGTCATGGCCAAGAGGAAGCAGACAGGTATAGATCTGCAAACAAAACTGAAAATCCTAGAGGAAATAGATGGGGTGTGTTGAACAAAACGACAATTGCTGAACAGTATGGAATTATCTACACATTATCTACAATAATTAAATACTACATAATACGTATTGTAAATAGTTAATGTGTAGAAAGAACTGTATTGGAACAATAAAATTTGAATCCCCGGTTAGAATGAATTCTTTTTAACACGAACTCTTGATTTTTCGGCCCCTTGGGATTCGTGTTAATGAGGGTTTACTGTATACAAAAAAGTTTAATTTTCGAGTTGTTGAACAAAAGTAAATAAAAAATAAGTTTATTATCAAACTGTCAATCACAATTTTGGAGTTTTTATTGTAAATTCTCAGAGTGAGGCGGATATGCCTGCGTAGCCTGACACAATTTCTTGATGTCTGGTTGTGAACTTGAAACTTTGAAGCGGAATTCGCCTTCAAATTTAGTCTATTATGAATTTCGAACGCGTATTTTATTTGAAAATGTATGAAACAAAGATATGAGTGACAAAATCAGCTGTAAAGTCTGAAACAATGAAGTCTGATCTACACACGTGCTGATCACGTACCCCTTTCAAGTATTTCATGTACCCCTGGGGGTACGCGTACCACAGTTTGAGAACCAGTGGTCTAGTTGATATCGCCTCGACGGTATTTCGCCCAACACACGCGAGCAAGAGCACTTTTCGACGCTGCAGGTTGTCGTCATTTTCTATATAGCAAGTATGCAACCGTGCGTCAGTCACAGTTACCACTGACGGCTATATCGTCGGTCGTTTTTTTAATTTTATTTTTTAGTATTCCGTGTACAGATTGTGTAACGCACCAATGCAAGAGAGTGTGAATTCTTCTGCTCAAGCTTCTTAAGCCTTTATTTAATCTAGAACATGAAACAGGAAATACATTGGATATCAACACATACATACATGGTTTAAGAGATATTGATATCACTGGTGTATACGGGGGAGGCATCTTATAGGGCTACAGCCCATTCAGATATTGTGAGAAAATCATTTTTTTAAAGGAAAGAAGTAACGATCTTGTGGAAAACAAGAGTGGTAAATGTAAACCCCCTTTAAAATTACCATTTTATCTTTAAATAACATTTACAAAGAAGGTTAAAAATATTTATTTGTTTATCCCGCCCCCTCTAGAAAGCCGCTATGTAATATCCACCTTTACAATTTCAGCATCCCCCGAAAAAAAGTGTTTTCTGACAGAAAAATAAATGGCATTGGCAACCATGAGTCTGTGGCGCATGGGTCCATACATACAGGATATGATGGCACTTATTCGAGGGCTGCTAGCTTTCATACAAAAGTTGCTCGTTTTGATGAATTCTACATGCACTGAAATTTTGCTATTGTCGTACGGCAACAATTTGTGGGTCTGTGTGTGTCTGTAGTATGTATGTATATATGTACAGTCATGAGTCATATATATATATATATATATATATATATGTATGTATGTATGTATATATCCATACACACACACACACACACACACACACACATATACATATATATATATATATACATGTATGTAAAATGTGTGGTAAAGACCAACTCTACCCTCTCACGTATCACGCCAAGGGAGCAAATGAATAAATGACTGCAGAGACATATTTCCCAATGCTACCCTTCAGCGGGTGGGGGTGGGGGGTTTGTGATGTACACAAACAAGCAGAAACAATGCAGTAAAACAACCAATGGCATTTTACTTTCCAGTCAGTCGCGGGAACGTTGGACGCAGAGGGATGCTTGCCATAGCTTCTGGACCATCAAACCTTCAACCTAATTGGTCCCCTTTTACGAATGGCTTCAGAAGTCGTGGAAGACAAAGGACGAAATTGTGGAAGCGCAGTGCATCCACCCCTGTAACAATCCGATCATTAATGTGTTACATGGCCCTTCATAAAGGGAAGGAAAAAGTTTCGAAGGGGGAATTTTCAGTTCCCAAACCGCCGTCAGAGTAGCTTCAAGGGTGCTTCTGAAGAAGTAATTATATTCTTTTTATGGCGCGGCCCACCTATGGCGACTGTGAAGGATGTCGTTCTTTTGATTCGTGTCCAGAAGCATAACGGCTCCTGCACGTTGGGTGTCTTTAGGGAAGCGTCAGGTATAATGGCTCATTAATGAGGTATCAATTAAGTGTTCCCGTGACGGGGGCATCCGTGTAATAGTTTGGTGGACGCCCACCAATTTGCTTACAGGGTGATAACGAAATGAAAATTTCCTCGCCTGTGGATACCCATATACCTTGCGGATACCACAAGCGCCATCGTGCAATGAGTTACAGCCGTTTCGGCTGATCAGATAACGAGATAAGGACTTTCGGAGAGATCTCTGGGCGAAAGAGCGTCGTCAAGGTGACAGGACGCGACGGTGGTCTTGGATGCTTTGGGTCGATTTCGGACAATCATTATCTTAGAATTCCGTAAAAAAAAAAACTGGAGGCAAAAACTCCAGAGCATATATCAGAGAGGTCGATCAAGCTAATAACCACAAGATTTCGGTTACCTTGACAAAGAAAACCGACAGTATTTATTTTGAAAGATTTCGGGTCAATGATTGATGATATCAAAGTCCCGATCGTCCTTCAATCAAATCCTGTCTTCTCTACATTTTTTCCCTTCCCTAGTAATCCTTAGAATTCTGAACAACTTCTGTGTGCAACCTAATAATTTCACCTTGGAGCCCAGTGCTCAAGTTCCGATGAAGTTACAACAAGAAACATAACTATTGATATGTTAATCCCAAATAGTTTATGAACATTTCTCAGATATGAATCGAATACATTACTTCGTTCCTTCTGAATCGTATTGGGCCGCTCAAGACGACATCTCTTCTTCCTCACTGACTCTAAAAAGGTTATAAAATATTCCTTCGGAGCTTGAAAAAAAATTAAACTTCTTCAGATGTGCCTCATCTATCAAAGCCTTAGAAAGAAAAGGCTGGGTATAACATTGAAAATTAACCACTGTGGAACTCAAGAGGGGGAGCCCTTGGCTAATGTTTCATGCTTTTTTTCCTAAGTTAAATTGCTTCTTGAGAGATAAGCATTCACACGGAGATGTTTATTACGGGGTAATTCTTCCATTTATTTTTGTTAAGGGTTTCGAGAACTCTTTTTCTGCCTCAATTACGTTGGCGGGAAAAAGCTGATACCCGTAGACGTCTTCGACTGGAACCCATATTTGGTACCAACCGACAATTCATATTTAAATCACCCCACCTCTTCCTCCATTTATTCATTACTCACGTTATTATTATTATTATATTTTAATATTCCTTAAACGGGCGATACTCTTAATGTTTTTAAGTAGGTATGGTCTATGGGAGATTATAATAGTATGATCTCTGATCATGTAGGTATTAGGTTCAGCAGAAAAATCAGTCTCAAGGCAAGCAATATTTATCACTAAAGCACTTCTGCAAAATTCTACTCACCATGAATCTCTCATCGACACTGCAATCGACCCTACATATGTACAGTGACCGGCAATAAAGTGAACACCTATATCCTAAAATACTCGCTTCCCTGCAAGGAGTTGTGTGTGTGTGTATGTGGTAGAAGGAGTTGCAATTGGGAATTTGCTATTAAAACCATTTTATCGCCGTGGAGTTAGGCAACATACACAACACTTTACAGGATTAGAGTATTTCAGGATATAGCTGTCCATTTCTATTGAAGGTGACTGTACATTGTCAAGTACTACATCGCTATTAGCATAAGTACATGACATTCCATCAGATTTCATTACAATTGAAAAATATGTCTCTAAATTACACTAGTTGAGTGGATTTATGTCTTAAGTCCACGTTTATACAAAAATACGATAATCGGGACTGGACCTACAGTTTAAATTAGGAACCGAACCACTGTGCAATGTGCATCCACCGATCGCTATCACTACGGCACCAGGGAGGTGACAGTTCCAGCAATCTCAGATATAGGTAGTAGAGATACCAAATTTATTAATTTGAATGATTGATTTGGTTAATTTCACTTCGCTTTTTTGCCAGTTTTGGCTAATGGTGAAGATGAGGATGAGTGATCACAAGATGAAATTGATGAAGGGGCATTCATAAAGAACACTTATGCCCAGGCTGGGATTCGAAGCCGAGACCCTTGGCTCGGTCAGTGGCGTGGGTATGAATTTTGGAAGCGAAGGTTTTGACTTTTTTTAATAGTTAGTAGTTATCATCATCTTTTCAAGTGGCCGGAGTTCTCTTTTCTTAGATAAGCTAGTTCAGTGGTTCTCAAACTGTGGTACGCGTACCCCCAGGGGGTACATGACTTGAAACGGGTACGCGAGTTGCTCGGAAGAGAAATGTCGAGAATATCCACACGACAACATTTCTTGCGGCAAATGTGTAGAGCAGACTTCATAGGTTTAACACTCAACACGAAAATAAGGCTGATTTTATCACTGATACTCTTATCTTTGTTTCATATGTTTTGAAATAAAATACTCGTTCGAAATCTCTAGTTCTTCATATATCTGTCCGCACAATAACGTTTTTGATCCCTTTGTCCCCTACATACTTATGTGAAAGTGATTTGTCATCCATTGTGTACCTAAAAAGCAAGTACCGAAAAAGATTTATTTGGAGCCGAATCTCCGATTGAAAGTTTCAAGTGCACAGCCAGACATCAAGAAACTTTATCAGACTACGCACGCACATTCTTCTCACTAGAAACTCTGAGAATTTACAATAAAAACACCAAAGTTGAGCTTGACAGTTTGTTTACAAACTTATTTGTTTTTACATTTTTTTAATAACTCTGGAAAAAATACATGAAAATTAAAGTTTTTTATATGATTCTTATTTTTATTTTTCTAACTAATCATAAAGATTGCAAACGTAGGAACACCAAATAAAATAATAAACGTAGAACGTATCAAAAACGCCCCACCAATCGGGCAGTCAAAAATAATCTCCAAAACCCACTATTCGGATAAAACCTATGGTGGGGGTACATAGACGTTTAGTTAAGACTAAAGGTTAAAATGAGAAAAAAAGTTTGAAAACCGCTGAGCTAGATCAAAAGAAGGGAGTATATTCCTCAACAAACCTCAAGCTGGGCAGTTCTTACAGGTAGCTACTTCATTTAAAAACTAAATGTTTCAGTTTCAGTTATGCAGTTGGAAAATTAAGTCAATAGCTATTCATTTTGAAAATTAATCAAGTTATATGCTTAAATTGTTCTTTTCTTATATTCTTCCCTGCATTCCTTTCCCACTTTTATACTTAGCTTTTTTCTTATCATTCATCTTCATCCCTATCCATCTTCAGAGATTTTCCTCGTGGCGTGGACTTTCTTAGTCAGTTTTCGCTTATTTCTTCTCCTATTCCCTTCTTTTTCTCTCTCGTTTCTTTCATTTGCTTATCTTCTATTAATTTCTCTTCCACCTTGTCTTCTCTATACCGCTTTATGAGGTTCTTTATACAAAATTTGACCATACGATATCGTGGCAGCTAAGGCTGCAACCTCGTATCCAAGGAATTCCAGTTCGATTCCCAGGCGCGGCGTACTGTATAGTTGTGTGCATTCCTTTACGTACAGTCCCGATTAGTATATCTGAGCATAAAGTCGACATAAACTTTGTCAATTTTTTTGTTCATTTAAAACTGCAGGAAATATCTACATTCAATCATTTACCAGAATAATCATGAAATTAAGAAAAATGAAACATATTTCTCAAGGTTTATTTCAAGGGGTCCCGGGTTCGGTACACGGTGGAGGCACATAGTGGTTCGGATCCCACTTTAAACTGTATATCCAGTCCCGATTAGCCTTATTGTGCATTAAGTGGACAAAACCCAAATCAATCAAGGCTTGTTTCAAGACAATTTAAACCATATGATTAGTCTACAGAACCAGCTGAAATTGTATAACAGCGCTCTCGTATGCACGTGTGGACTTCAGAGCGAGCAGCGACACTGTAGCTTTATAAGAGGGGAGGAGCGGAGGGAGGGAACTAGGCAGGGGCTTCGTCGGTCGCGTTCGTGCAATGCGCACTGGTATCACTCACTGGCCTCCACAAGTACAATTCTGATTTAAGTGATGGCTATAAACAATTAAACAAGCATAATCGTGAAGTTCGTCTTGAAGAAAATATTATCTTGGGCTGTCGACCAGGTGAGTTGCGGAAAATATTCCAAGAGAGAGTAACGTTAGCTCTTGAAAGCTTGGAATATTTTCCGCAACTCACCTGGTCGATAGCCCGAGATAATATTTTCTTCATTAAGCATAATCGTGTTTAGGGCCCCCCTAATGGGGCAGTGGTTTCGTCGTCGCCTTATAATCAAGGGGTCCCTGTTCGATACACGGTGGAGGCACATTTTCTACATTTTAGGCTTATGCAAAAGAAAGAAAATCCTACATTTTGAGAGTCGCATAATTTGAATTAAGAAAATACGTGTTTCTGTTGAACAGAGAGAAATCATGGACTGCCAAAGCACGATAGTAATTTTTTTTTGCTTCAGACATTGCAAAACCATATGTCTTGGGCTAGAACAATGACTGCAGCTATAATGAACAAATAATTGGGTCCACGTTCTTTAGATGTCACTGTTCAATGCCTGAGTGGAATTTCTTGCTTTAGCATTTGTACCGATAGAAGTAATCCTACAAGATGTTTCCTATTCTTTATCAATACTTTTAGTGTAAAGCAAGGGGCCTACAGAACAAATTTAGTGAACTAAAAGCTACCCCAAATAAAACTTCTGGAACCATTTGAAGTTATATTTAGAACATTATGTTTCATATTATATCAAGTTATGTTAACTGCTGAATATTTGTTTGTTTTACATTGCAAGTCATAATCTAAATATTGAGCGAGTATTATCATTAATATCAGTACAATGAACAGATGAGAGTAATATTTTGCCATAGAGTCTAGTGGTTTAGTATTATTTCAGAGTTTGACTGTTCAGAGTTTCACGTACTTGAACAAAAAAAAAGTGATTATTAAAAATAAGGCTAATCGGGACTGGCCGTACAGTTTAAAGTGGGATCCGACCCACTACGTGCCTCCACCGGTTATCGAACCCGGGACCCCTTGATTACAAGGCGACGACGTTACCACTACGCCATCAGTGATGCAGTAAGAATCATATTGTTTAAAACTGATTACAAGTTTGGGAATTTTTTATGTAAGAAACCATGAAAAAAACATTTTTTTAAACTGAAAATTACTTTTTTCTTATACTGATCTAGTAAACCCACTCACAATGATCATTACAAGAAATCTTAATTGTGAAGGTCTTGGGAAAAATTTCTTCGCACGGACCTCTTCGCGGACCTCACAGCTAGCAATATCCCTCTAGCCAGTCCAGTACAAGAATTTGTTGATACCATGGATAGCAAAACTCAACATCCATTGCTTAGGCCATCAACAATAACCCGAGCCAAACAGCTTCATAACCGCCCTACTAATTAATTCAGCATTGATATCTCGGCATGCAGAAAACAATAAGATCGTACCGCTGCGATATGTATGCCAAGGCGGCTTTTACCAAGTGCCTCTTCCTTATCAGCAATCATAAGAGGCCGTGCGTGTGTTATGAAGACCAGGATGATATATTTAATATATCAAAAGATCGGTCACCTCGGGGGTATGGTCTGCAGACGGATGAAAAGAAGAAATGATAAAGTGATGGGGAGTGGGTGGATGTTTTTTTTCCCTGAGAAAAGAAGTGGGTGGATTAAACTTCAGAAGAGAAGGGGGAGGGATTTTGGTGACTATCCTCCTCCACCCCCGTGTTCCTCGCGGGATGGGGGTAAAGAAGAAGGCACCTTGGGGCGGTCCAGGTGAGGGCCAGGTGATCAAGAGAGCCTCCGCATGTAGCCTTGGGGCTGTAGACAATGTCCGTGGTCCGTGGTCAGTTCTGGGAGCAGCTGCTGACGGCTAGTCACTCTCCGTTTGTTGATTGTGTTCTTTGCATTGGGGTGGAGGCAGTGTTGCCACTCTATAAAAAATCCTTTAAATCTCGGATTCAATTTCTGATCAATATAAGATTATCTTTTATTCTCTTTTGAAGCGTTTCATTCTGCGGTACAAACCGAAGAGCTGGGGGGATAGTGAAAACTCAAATTCTGGTCCAAATGCATTATGATTGATTTGGTTTCTTTTACTTTCTAATTGATGAAGGAACACACACAAAGAACACCCATGCACAGGTTGGGATTCGAACCCGGGACCCTTGGCGTCGTAGCGTTCTGCGCTAACTACAATAGGCAGAAACACAAATACACGTGGGCGGCTAGTATTAAGCCTTATTGAGGTCTCCCCGATGGCGCAGTGGTAGCGTTGCCTTGTAATCAAGTCCCGGGTTCGATATGGAGGCACAAGTGGTTCGGACCCCGCTTTAAACTGTAGGTCCAGTCCCGAAGGCGTGCTAAGATGGGGAAGAGTGATGATATGATGAAATTGATGAATGGACACTCACAAACATCCATGCCCAGGTCGGGATTCGAGCCCGGGACCCTGCGTCGTAGCGCGATGCGCTCACCACTCCGCAACGGGGGGCGGCTAGTTTCAAACTTGAACTCAATGTCATTTTACAAAAGGACCATTGGGCCTCCCCCATGGCGCAGTGGTAGCGTCATTGCCTTGTAATCAAGGGGTCCAAGGTTCGACACCCGGTGGAGGCACAAGTGGTTCGGATCCCACTTTAAACTGTAGGTCCAGTCCCGATTAGCCTTACTGTGCATAAAGTGGACTTAAAACACCAACTCAAACAAAAGGACCATTAAGAATATAAATTTTGATACCTTAACCTTCTGCTTGTATTCTAAAATAAAACTCTATATGGCATTTATTTGGCTTTTTGATAACCTAAGGTTTTTCCTTGCAGGACACGGAGTTAACTATAATTTTAGAAATGGCGTGGTACGATTGCAGATTGATGTCGACAGATGACGCCTATTTGCCTCTCAGTGAAATGAACAAACTCTTGAAACCGGATGTGAGTATATTCGTATAGTGCAAATTATAGAAATAGAATTTTTAAATCTTGAATTGTATTTTTGAAATACTAAATTGAATAGACAATCTGTAGCAACGAAACGAGAGTAATATTCTTCAGTTTTTGCAATAAGAATTTTGTAATAATTATATATTTATGCTTAACCGCTTATGTTGTAACGTGATCTCAATCTGACTGCCCAAAATCGGTTAACTCTAGCTCTAATTCTTAAAGATAAAATGGGTGAGAGACCATCCTCAACTACCAAGCCAGAAATTCGAACCAAGGACCCCAATACGTTACGATAGTCAAGAAAAGATCGAGGGGGCACATTGGATTTTATTTCACAAGCAATATGATGGTATGGAAACTTGAGTTCCTAGGTATAATCTCTAGTGATCAGACCGCAATAGGCGTAGCATTACATTTAAACTGTAGGTCCAGTCCCGAGTAGCCTTACCGTGCATAAAGTGGACTGAAAACACCAAACCAATCAAACAAAGAATTAAGCCTTCTTGTTCTTGTCGTAAAGAGGTTTCGTAACCCGAATAATATAAACTAAAAACTTGAATTAAACTTTTTTCTTTTTTAAGTCCAAGTTTTGCATAGAAAGTCTAGTCAGTACTGAACTAAAGCTTGAACATTATAAGCAGCAAATCAGGAATCGAACCCGTGAATCCTTGATTACAAGGGGAGATCGTTAGGTGTGTTGTGTTTTGAATAATGTACGTTGGTTATTTTCCTTTTCAGGCTAATTGTAAACGTGGAAATGAGTGATGGTAAATTAAACAATACTGACGCAAGGAAAAAATTAGAAAGGGGACCTAGGGGTGCAGGTAAGGGTGCGTACATAAACATTTTTAGAAGTTCTAAATGTAACAGAGGCTATTGTATGCTCTTACAATTAGGTTATAACACATTGGTAGACATTTATTTTTCTAAAAAAGGGGGTATCAGCAACTTTATTAGGGGGCATGGCTCACCTCGTCTCCCCTTTAGCGTAGACAGCAAGATGAAATAAACAGAATTAACCTGACAATTAACAGCCGAAAAGAAATATTGCCAGCTATCCTTCTTTTTGCAGATGATATTTTTAACGATGCAAGTTGGTACCACTGTTTTTGTAAGACCCACGTAGCATTTTGGCTCCTTACCCGAAGACATCGACGGAGGCAGTAGATGGATGTCTGCCCCAGTCGGCGCTGGTTGTCAGGCCAGTGACCTTTTCAAATGAAGGTCGGCACCGACAATGGAATACCATCTTACAAAGTGAGGTGCTAAAACGAAGGCCATTCTTGGCGGGTGAATTAATTGCACTGGACTTCATTTAGCAGGGATGCAATGCCGGACTCGCGCTTGGTCTTCACTTTTTGCTCTTAAATCTTCCTTTGCCTGTTTCCAGTGGGGCAGTGGAATAGCCGAGAAAAGCTAGAAATGAAAAAGGTTAAACAGATTGAGCACAGATGGAGCTGCAGAATGTTGATGTGTTAAGCGCGAAACGAATCTACAGTTAATGCAAGTTAACACGAGGAAATAAGAGCAAAGCCGAATAACTCAAATATTGTGAATAGAATAATTACACAACCCTGCAATTTTATTTTTTAAATTCGGATGTTTTCAAATAAATAGTTTATTCTGGAAGTATGTATTTTGAATGCTGATCACGTGGAATGACATCACGTCAGGTACTTTTACAATCAAAATTCTCATATTCACCATTACATTACATCTATTACCTAACACATCAAAATATATTTATGCAAGGGAAATTTAAGTCGTTTCCAAATCAATAAGTGTTTCACATTTTATTGTGAAATTAAGGCAAATAATATATTACTATCTTCTGATATAACTAGACGTGATGAGTAAAAATGGATTTCATTCTTGGAATCAGCATGCTGACATTATTCAGAGACGACAGTCATCTGTGAGTCATCCAAACCCATGTAGGCCTGTGTTATTAAAGGCGAGTGGTTTCGGGTTCGATTAACGGTGGGACCTCCAATTTCAAAGTTGACTCAGCGTCGTGAGGACAGCGAGCCTCGGTCTCGAATGCCAGTAAACAGCGGCGATGGGACTCGATGCTAGGACCACGTGTCACTCAATGAAAAAGCAACTCTGGCAGGGCTTGGCCCTTAGAGGGCTGTTGCCCCATTGGGTTTAATTTAGAATTAAGGGAGAGAACAATTTGCAACATTAGATTAAGTGCGAAAGGTTTAACAGTGCAAGGGAATAACGTTCAACAGTAATACCTACGAAATGGAAACTCAGAAAACCTACTACTTTATGCGTGAAAGAAAAACAGCACTATTTTTTTACTCCATATTCCTGTTCACCTCTGCCTCTTTTCTATGTCTTTGTTTGTCGTTGTTCCTTACAGCCACTACAAATTGTTGGACAATATAAAGCAGATGTGATGAATAGAACACTAAAGTGCGCGTCAAATCTCCTGCATATGACCTTGAACGACTGAACAACACCAGCGAATCACAGACGTGCGGCGTTGCCGTGCTCTCCTTGAAAAGGCGTTTTCCTCAACCACGCTGTCTCTTTTCTGTGTGAGATTTCGACATGGCACCGCTGCAGTGTGCTGCTATTGGCTATCGCCATATGCAGGAGATTTGACGCGCACTTTACGTGATCATTAAAGGTATGTCGTTAACCTAATGGCGATACTTCATTGGTAGGTCAGCGTCGTAAGTATGATATTGTTTCTTTTCGTGTTGGAAATGTTCATGTGATAAGTTGAGGATGTCGTCACGAATTTGCACAAAATGGCAATTGTACTATTGTTTCCTTCATTTAAGGCATATATACTGGGGCGTCAACTTATGTGGGCCTGTGGGGCTGGAGCCCACCCAATAATTTACCTCGAATTGTTATTATATTTTATAAATACAATCCCCAAGTTTAACAAAACAAACGGTTTCATAATTATGAACTTAAATTAATTTGATTGGTTTACTTTATTTTATTTAGCTTTTCTTCTGTGCATGTAATCTGTAATGCACAGATTGGGAAAGAAGAGACATTTAAACCCACGATTGGTAAAGAAAGTCTTCATGAATTAAGTAATGATAATGGTATAAGATTGATTACTTTTGCAACCTCAAAGAATTTAATTGTGAAAAGTACCACTTTTAAACATAAAGATATCCATAAATATACCTGGTCTTCTCCAGATGATAAAACTCATAATCAGATAGATCATATTCTCATTGACAAGAGAAGGCATACTAGTATAATTGACGTTCGTACACATAGAGGTGCTGACTGTGCCAGTGACCATTATTTAGTAATTGCTAAATTAAGAGAAAGACTCTCAGTGATAAATCATAAGCAACACAATCTAAAAGTTCTAAAATTTGATACAGGAAAGTTTACTGATGAAAGAATTAAGAAAGATTACCAAATTAAACTGTCAAATAGATTTGATGTTTTGCAGGATTTAAATGATGATGAAAATATAAATGAAACAGACGTAAATAAGAATTGGGAGCACATACGTAGTGCAATAGAATCAGCAGCTAAAGAAAGTATAGGATACCATAAACCAAGAAAAAGTAAGCCATGGTTTGATAATGAATGTCATAATCTAATAGAAATAAGAAATCAGGCTAGACTTAGGTGGTTAAATAAATCTAATGATAAAAATCTAAGCAATTATAATAAACCGCACGATTAGAAGTAAAAAAAGAGATTACTTGAAAAGCAAAATTAACGAAATTGAAACAAACAGCAAAACCAAAAATATCAGAGATTTATATAAAGGTGTAAATGAATTTAGAAAGGGGTGGCAACCTAAAGTAAACTTGATAAAAGATAAAGACGGTGATTTTCTAGCTGACCCAAGCGAAATTCTAAATAGATGGAAGAACTACTTTAATGACCTTTTAAATGTTCATGTAGGAGATAAATCAGAAGTAAATGAAGTGCACACAGCAGAACCTTTAGTCCCAGAACCTAACTTGACTGAAGTTAAAGATGCTATTAAAAGGCTAAAGAATAACAAAGCACCTGGCATTGATTTAATACCAGCTGAGTTAATTAAATATGGTGGAAATTCATTAATTTGTCAAATTCATAAATTAATTTGTTTAATATGGAATAAAGAAGATATCCCTCAACAGTGGAAAGAATCCATAATTGTTCCTGTGTTTAAAAAAGGTGATAAAATGAACTGCAATAATTACCGTGGAATTTCTCTACTCTCAACAACATATAAAATATTATCTAACATTTATTTAACAAGACTAACCCCATATGCTAATGAAATTATAGGTGATTATCAATGTGGATTTAAACGCAACAGATCAACTACAGATAAAATTTTTCACATCAGACAGACACTTGAAAAAAAGTGGGAATATAATCAAAATGTCCATCAGCTATTCATTGATTTCAAAAAAGCATATGATTCGGTCAAAAGAGATAAATTATATAATATATTAGTAGAGTTTGGAATACCTAAGAAGCTTGTTAGTATGATAAAAATATGCACCAGTGAAACAGAAAGTAAAATTCGTGTGGGTATTAATATGTCTGACAAATTTACAATTCATGATGGGTTAAAACAAGGAGATGCATTATCTCCATTGCTCTTTAATTTTGCCTTAGAATATGCTGTTAGGAAGGTAAACGAAACTAAAGAAGGACTAAAATTAAATGGTGTGACTCAGTTGTTAGCATATGCAGATGATGTAGACTTACTGGGGGATGATGTGAATACAATTAAGAATAATGCTAAAATATTTTTCAAAACCGCTAAAGAGATAGGTTTGGAAGTTAACAAAGAGAAAACTAAATATATGCTTACAGGCCGAAACCAAGTGTTAGGTAATAATCAAAATCTAATTATTGATAACAACTCGTTTGAAACAGTTTCCAAATTCAAATACTTAGGAGTAATATTAACAAATGAAAATTATATTAAAGAGGAAATAAAAAGTAGGCTTAATTCAGGAAATGCATGTTACTTCTCTCTTCATAAACTTTTGTCTTCTCGTTTAATATCTAAGAATCTAAAAGTTAAAATATACAAAACCGTAATTTTGCCTGTAGTATTATATGGGTGTGAAACTTGGTCCCTTACATTGAAAGAGGAACATAAATTGAGAGTATTTGAAAATAGGATCCTTAGGAAAATATTTGGACCTAAAAGGGATGAGGAGACAGGTGAGTGGAGAAGGTTACATAATTTAGAAGTACATAATTTGTATTCATGTCCAGACATTATTAGAATAATTAAATCAAGAAGACTTAGGTGGGCAGGTCATGTGGCACGAATGGGAGAGGAAAGAGGAGTTTTCAGGATTCTTGTTGGGAAACCTGATGGTAAGAGACCAGTAGGAAGGCCAAGACGAAGATGGAGGGACAACGTCGAGATGGACCTAAGGGAAATCGGTAGGGATGGAAAAGAGTATATAGATCTTGCTCAAGATAGGGACAGATGGAAGGCCTGTGTTGCTGCAGCCATGAACCTTCGGGTTTAAGAAGGCTAGAGAGTTAGTTAGTTAGTTAGTTAGCTTTTCTTCTACCTTTGATTAATCGCGAAGATGAGGATGAATGCTGATGAGATGAGATGGATGAAGGGACAATCACAAACATCTAGGAACGACAAAACACAGCCCCCACAGGATTATACTGGCTGCGAGCCAAGACGCCAGAGCCTCACTAGTCTAGGGAGATTAACATTTGGGTGTCATTTGCGTAACCTCTATAATGCGCTTATACAATTCTCACAACTTAGATACTGCGAATAATCAATCATTTGTTTGATCTCCAATTTTATACCTGTCAGTTTTCTATATTATTTAAACCAGGGTTGGTAAAGGTACAGGGACGCATAAATTCTAATGGGTTCTATTGGGTTCCCCAAGAGGACCGGAACGTTTATTCTCGCACAATTTAAATTCGGTCCAAGTTGCGTATTGTTTCATTGAAAAAAGGTTCCTGGACCGTATTTAAATTGACCTGTTAAAAAGGTTCCTGGACCGAATTCAAATACTTTACAGATAAAAAGTTTCTTTACGGTCCAAAACCCATTTACGCTTGCTGATTTTCTCTCCTGGACCGGAATTGAATTTAATTAAAACTCCTGGACCTTTAACAACTCTGATTTAAACTGTTCGTGGTCATATCGTTAGTGTAAAAGTAAGACAAGGGCTTATGACAAATGTTATGTGTTGTATAAATTTATACAAAATTACTCTGAGTACAGTCCACCCAATGTTTTTCAAAATTTGGCGCCACTGGGCATATTCGATCCCGCGCTTTAAATATTTCTGAAAATTACTTTTAAAGTCACAATTTTTGAATGGAAGGAATTGAAAAATACCACGAAAATCACGTTTTGAAGTATGTTTAATGTACTGTATACTTTATCCCAGGAATCTCAAGAGCAAGCGAAGGAAAACAAGTCTCCGCGCAAATAGTGACTCGAGAGGGCTCGACCAATGAACTCGTGAGAGGGGAAGTGAGTTCATGCTCCGTCCATTGGCTTTCTTCCCTTTTCTGCCTTTATGC
The DNA here is from genome assembly GCF_977018435.1 of Lepisma saccharinum. Lineage (NCBI taxonomy): Eukaryota > Metazoa > Arthropoda > Insecta > Zygentoma > Lepismatidae > Lepisma > Lepisma saccharinum. Next base: position 126,724,610 of record NC_139231.1, on the reverse strand, counting down.
GCGGCCTTGCTCCAGAGATTCCCGGGATAGAGTTTATTATGGCATACTCGTATTAGGGAACGGAAGTTTAGGGAAATAAATGTTTTTTTATGCGATAAGACAGAGACCCTCGTTTTTCCCATAATTCTGATCATAGCCTTATATGTCAACACAGCAAATTTTATTTTACATAAAAACACATATTTTCCAGTTTTCCTTATGTAAATACATATATTGCGAATTCTCATTTTATATACATAAAATCGCTCATTGTCTTCAGCTACCTCGAAATCCTCGAAGGAAAAATGTTTATTCTCTTTCATCTTTCATCTTTCATATCGAGAGTGTTAGGTTTGTTTTGTCTTTGAACACGCTCGCTGGCAGACTTCTGGCACCTCGCCTACGATCCTATTGGGGGAAAATATTACCCCCACTGGATCTAACGCACAAGTGCTAATGTCTAAATGAACAGATATTTTTGGGGAAAACCAAGGTTTTCAAACGTTGTGCCAAATTGCATGTGTTTTGGAAGGAGGTGAAGTAGAGGAAGAGGAAGCTTTGGGAAACTTCATCGTTAGTGGCATTTCGTGCTTCAAATATGCAAGATTTGTTTCTTGTGACGTGGAGCGATCTTTCTGACAATATAAGATGCTCTTTAGAGATAATCGTCACAGATTTACAATGGAGAATTTGGAAAAAAACTATGGTGGTCCACTGCAACTCTTCCAAAATATAGCTCACTAAGAGGTAAGCATTTAGAAACTGATTTCAGGTGTTTAAAATGCATGTAATACTTTGTTTTTGTTACCAAATGTTTTTTATTTTTGTCACATATTTTCCTGTTTTTATCACATATTTTCAACATTTATGAGACATAAAAAAATAAATATTTCTGAGTGTTTTAGCACATAAAGTTCCGTTCCCTAGGTATTATTCTTCAAGATATATGCTTTTTTTTTTTGTAGGTTCCGTCACTGGGTTACGAAAACACCAGCATTAACATCTCACAAACTAAGGCCTCCGGAATATTAGTAATGATGCGAACCGTCACTTTTGATACGCAGGACCTCCCTTAAAACAACGCGAATGGGAGAGCACATGTAAACAAATGAATAGCAGAGTAATGAATCATCGTCTTTCCCTGTTAACACACGGGTACATCCACATCAACCTTATATGAACATACGTTACGCATGAAGAAAAACTTCGATCTAATGATGAAAATGTCCGCTTTGTTCTACGGAAAGATTCCGCGAGAGGGCGGGCACTGTTTGAGCAGTAGAGTCATCAGTCAAGTGGTGCAGAAACCGGGGGTGACAAGACATAGCAGAAGACGAGTCAACACACACACGTTGGGGGCCTCGGGGGCAACGTATGAAGCAAAATTGGGCGGGAATTTCGCGTGTACGAATGTCATTTCATATGACGGTTCGTGGAACCTCATCATCATCAATAGTCACGTATTATAACAATCAAGGCCTCCATTTCGATGTATATATGCGCTTAAATTAGCATGAAAGGCCTGTTAACGAACATTATGCAAGATGGATTGCTTGTTGCATTTGACGAAGAGGGCATGGATGCAAATAGAAATGAAGGCACGTGTTCGTGCCTCCAGAAAGGAAGTAAGATAGTGGATCATGTACACGATATTCCATACTGCAAATAGCATCTCCAACCATCTGTTTCTGTCATTTTTACTGTCATATTTAACCTTTAAACAGCCAATGGGTCATATATGACCCATAGAAAGTATAGGCGAAAACAGCCAATGGGTCATATATGACCCATGGTGCCGATTACAACATTCACGTGCTTTTAGGACCTTCATACTTGTATGTGATGTTGTAAACGCTGACAGATGTTGAGATAAGACTTTCGAATGTCATGTGGAAGAACCCCCCTCCCACCTTTCTCTAATATGCAAATTAGCTATTTTTAGATAAAATGCAGGATTGTACATATTGCGTCATATTTCAGCCTAGGGACTTCAAACAAGTTTCACTTTGTTGCAAAAAGTCTACTCTTTGAAAACAATGCAAACGTTTGCGCCCTTTTTCCAAAACAACGGGAGAAGAGGGGGCGAAAGTCAAATTTTTTTCATTGAAATTTGGCGACTTGGCCCCTCCCAACCCCGTTTTTCTCACTTGGGCTTTCTGAATTGTACAAGGTCGCGTGCTCCGACGTTTTTGCTTTCAAACAAAAGTTATCCGAAGTAGATTGCTCAAATAGTCTCAGAGATGGAACGTTTTTTTCTGAAATAAGTGTAAAAATTTAAAAATCGAGAGCAAAGGCCGCGGCGAGACAGGATTTACTTTCGAAAGGTCAAGAAGCCGACCAGTGGCGGAGTGGTTAGCATAGAGCGCTACGACGGAAAGGGTTCCGGGTTCGAATCCCATGCCTGGGCATGGGTGTTCCTTGAAAGCGTGCCTTCATCAATTTCATCATATCATCACTCATCCTCATTGCCTCAATTAGCCAAAAGTGGCAGGAAATGAGACGCTAAATATCAAACAATGAAATTTACCATTTTAAAGAATCTATAGGTTAATCGTAGGGCTACCAACTTAAAAAAAGTGAAATCTAGGGACACATTACATGTAATATAGTGCATGCTTCCTTTCTATAAAATGTTCCATTCGTCAGATAAACTACATTATGATACCCGCAGCATTAACCGTTACACACAGATTACGTCATTAAAATTGACACAGTAATGTGTAATTTTGGTTTATTTGAAATGATCGTTCCTTATCTTCTCAGTTGATGCATTTGTAATGCATCGCACGTAACAGAAGGTGATCAAAGTACCCCTTGATGCATTTCTGTGTGGTTATGCACTTGAATGTGTCACTGGAGTCAACATATTCGTGTCCATTGACTCATTTTGGATTCTCTGAGTACTTCATAACAAACTGCTCACTCCCTTTCAATGTGGGGGGAAAATACAACACATTTGACACATTGAAGATAAACAGGTCACGCACGCTATCGAAGTCTGGAGTGGTATCCAAGTGTTGATGGATATGTTCAAGGCGTCACGCAGATTCAGTGTGAAAGGTGAAGTGCGTTCTAACGTCACCGGGGAATGCTTTTATTGTTAGGCTAAATACCTTAGTTGTTAAGTTAGGATAGCTAGTTTTAGTTATCTTAGCATAAATAATGAATTTTGAGTGTATTTATGCTAATAGAACCAATCCTAACAGACCTAACCCAACGACGTACGCATCCCTCATCTGACGTCAGAACGCCATGTTGCTCTAGTGTTGTGCGATAAGGGAGTCCCGTATCCAAATGACATACAACTCAACACAGCGCATGCGCTGGCAGCTCTCTCCAGAGTGTGACTAATCAGGTGCGTGCAGTTTGTGGTGAAGTTTCACTACCTTCTGAAACCGCCGTGTCGCGTGTCACTTATCAGTTGCCTCATATCATTCGTTGGCTCCATTTCAAATCTCTTTAAATCAAACAGGTTTCGTACCCAATGCACACTGTGCGATTTTGAACTCCCCCCCCACCATAACTTTCAGTCAATAACAAACCAAAGTTTTCCCAAGGTTTCGTATTTCAAGTCTTTCAAACAGTTTATAGCTGTCTTGCGACACAAGTGTCGATATTCCAAGCCTATAATTTTCAGCCTTCCACTGAATCAGATGTCTGTCAAAATGTTCCGACGTCCCCAATTTAACTTGTCGTATTTTGCTGTCACCGATGACGACTTCTCATTCTTGTCACAAGACTATAATATTCAAGACGCCCTGCAAAGAATATAAAGGGGAGTAACTTACTGTTTACCTTCTCTGTAGTGACATAAAAAGCCGTGCTATTGTGAGCATGCGTCGGTCGATAAGATTGTTTGAAGGAATTGAGGCAATGCTTCAATCGCTAATGGAGAAGTTGGCGGTAAACTTGCTTCTTCCTGCTTTCTTTCTTCGAATAGCTGCTTCAGGGATGGATGGACCGTGTGTCAATAAGTAAGCAAGTGTTTAAATATCCAGAAAAGTATTAAGTATTTATTTATTGCTCGTCTCATGTGCGAGCCACCGGCTGTGCGCACTATATCTATTCTTATTACATAACTATGATTTTCCCTACAGACTACACTTTCCATTACATTCCGTATAGGTAGGGACACAAATTTATGGTAAATAAAAACTGAGGAAAGCGGTAAATAAAATGTTAGATCAGCGGTATATACCAGCGGTGAAAAAAAAATGCACACACTTTTTCATTATGAGAGGAAACAACATACAAAAGAGCTATAAATTGATAAACTACTTCATTTTTATATACTGTACACATGCACAAGTACATAGCTGTCCAACCAAAAAGAAAACATCAACACAAAATCACTTCATTTCTAAATTGCATATCTCAAGTGATTTATTCATTGTATGTATTTAAAGGATATTCTTCTGTCCAACAAATAAAATAATCACTACTGGACATACACAAACACATGTTAAAAATCACATGATAAACAAAATTCATTTATGACTGAACACAAATGACACCATTGTTTCCCTTGATGTGCGGGAACAGACTAATCTTATCGCTGCTACAGCTAGCAAGTTCAATGAAACTGGAAGTTGAGTAGACATTCGGCGGAAGAAAGGAATGCAGCTTGACAGGGAACGAAGTTTTCGAACTGAGATTATGTGCATGGGAAATCCCAATTTGCAGCGTCTTCCTGATGTGATCGAAGATAAAACGTTCTTCAGCTGCAAGTGGTAGGAAACTTTAGGCAAACGTTTCGTTACAAATCGACAGTTTGCGCGCAACCTCGATTGACGGTTTTTGCGTGTTTTCTACTTAATTTGATGATATTTCACGGTTATTTCGCGAAAAAGCGTTCATTTCGTGGAAAAGCACACATTTCGCGTTACTTCGCGAATAAAACTCCTGCATATTTCATCATTGGGGGTGTAGTTACGTGCAGAATGTTCAAAATTGAATCTTTTTTTCACATTTCGCGATTTCGCGCATCGCGAAAATTCAATGTCCCTACGTATAGGTCTTAAATAGTAGTTCTGGTTGTTTTAACTGTTCTCACTTAAACTAACACTTATTCCTCTTCCTTATCCCGTCTCTGTACAGCACTTCTTTTCCCTTAACTGTTTGTAAATATACCCCCACTTTTTCCAATAGTTCCATGCTCCCTTGCACTACAATTGATTCGAACACTCTTTCGAAGCTTATGCTGTGTAGCTTCTCCTGCAGAACGCGCGTGTCCTGACATAAGAATAAAAGTAACATGGCCTAAACGTTAGTGAAACGTCATATGGTGGTACCCAGTGGCGGCGATTGGTGGGGAAGGGGTCAGTTGCCCCCCTTTTTGTCACTTTTGCTCCCGCACTGTGGTAAACCTTATATACCAAAGGAAAGTAAAGTGTCTTTGCCCCCCCCCCCAGTTTAGGCAACTTGACCCTCTGCCAGTTTTAGAACCCAATCACTGCCACTGGTGGTACCCTACGTTATTGTCAGCCCCTGGCCTCCATGTATATTATCCAAGCCTGATCTTGACCTAACTCGATTTATCTCTTGGTTTGATGGTTTGATTTAACAAAATCGCTGATTTAAATCACTTTAAAGAAATATTTTATAAAATAATGTATATAAGGAATTTCTGGATATCAGAATCACTTTTAGTGAAAGTACATTAATCTCGTAATCATTGAATGTTGTTTCTTAGGCTTTAAGAAAGGAAAAGAAATGTAGTGGGTAAACACACTTGAATTTCTCTTGATTTAAAAATCAATAATTTGATGGGCAAAAATAGCAAACCTTTTGTGTAGACAATAATACCAATGATATTAATATTTACATTAAGCTGTAAATAAACATGGCATCTGATATTTTGCAAACTATAATTTAAAAAAATCACCAAAAATCAGCTACAAAGACTACAAAAAGTATTTTAAGTTACAATTATATAGTACATCCAGAATGTTTTATTTTTACCTGAAGAAAAGTTACTGAAATTATTATAGTTTCATTAGCACACTCAACAAACATTTCCATAGCAGGTTAATTTATGTTATACAGTATCAGAAACAGAAAATGTATATTTACAATTTTTTTTTATTTTCTTTAATCAAACTGTTCAATTTTTACAGGGTCGTTTACCAGAATTAGCCTTTCTATATATAAAAAATCGATCTATATATCGTAGCTCGACAGCCCTTAAAGGGCCTAGGCCTATCTCCCGACTGCCAGTCTCTTTCCCACAATCCTACCTGGAGGTGTGGAGATCTTCAACCGGTAATGGGGTGACGTGGGGTCAGCACGTCGAAGCCCCAGCCGTTATAGGAGATTTCCGAGACCGGGTTGCGCTACTCACTCGTAGCTCCCTATTTTCCTCACGATGGTGGGTTGCCACCGGTCCTATACACATACCGAGAACCCAGGCGGACTCGAACCCATGCCGTCCCGAAGTCGTAATGCAAAGGACAGGGCCTTAGAGGAGAACTTATAGCCTATGTAGGGTGCCAAAAAATACAAGCAATGTTAAGCCTGTTTTTTTAAATAAAAAAAATATATCGAAAATGATTCTTTGTGATATCGTTTACGGGCTAAGAATAACAAAAAAGCTTGCAATAAAAATACAGAAAGTTCAAAACGCATGCATTAGATATGTATATAGAACAAAAAAGTGTGAACACATTCTCCCTGTGCTTAATGAGCAGGGAATCCTTTCCATGGCACGACGGAGAAAACTGCACTTGTTTTGTACACTGCACAACATAATTAATAGCAAGAGCCCAAACTACCTCTTTTCGAAATTAAACTTCAGAAGCAAAATTCACTCGCATTCAACCAGAAACGCTGCCAGTTTCAGCTTACCTCGTTGCAGAACTTCAGCTTATCAGGCCTCTTTCAGCTACGCAGCACCCAAAGCCTGGAATGCACTACCAAATCTAGCCAAAAATCAAAACTTCAGACGTTTTCGCGATATGCTCCGTGAATCACTGATCAACGATCAGAAGCAGGGTAAATAAACTTATGAATAATGATAAATACTGTGAGTTGCCAGAATTTATTTTTTTCTTAATATCAACTTTCTCGACTTCAGTCACTTTATTATCTAATTCACTGCCAATATTGTTCCAATGTATATGATTTTATTCCTATTGTATTTTATTGTACTTTCTTGATCAATTTCTTTGTAATCTGAAGTTCATTTTAATTTTTAGTTTTTATCTGTTCTATTGTATGAGATTTTATTCCGTTTGTATTTTATTGTACTTTCTCGTTCATTTTCTTTGTAATCTTGAATTTCATTTTATTTCAATTTTAATATGTACATTTTGGGGTTAGGTGGTAGACCAGCAACAGCTGAACCTCGCCCAGCAATAAAGTCAATTCAATTCAATTCTTTAATAGTCTTGCTTCTGGGTGAATATTGTGAAAAAAAATTAAATAGGCTACTTTAATTTTTCTCTGGAATTGTTCTTTCAGGTCAAATCCCAAAGACTCAAGCTGTCCTGTGACGTCCAATGTGAAAGCATGCCAATTGCTTCCCTATGATTACAATTATCTACAACCACCAGCAATAAATGGTAGGTTATTTTAATACAACAATAGTTGGATTAATGCAAGGTAAAGAACAGATAAAACAAGACAATGAGAAATACTGTTTAAAAACTCGTTAGATAGGGATAAGTAGCATGACGGACCTCAAAAATATGATTGGAAAAGGTTTTTAAAATCATTTTTAAGCATGGATAGGTACCTATATTTGAGAATGTCACTGAAATGTGCCCACAACAGAAATAGAACCTGGGAACCGTCGACTAGTTAACCACTAACCTTTCTGGCATGTCTCCAAACAGAGATCAGTCTATCAGGATTGACATATCTATTATCTAGTTATAAATCTATTATTTGCTATTGGTTGCTTATCAGAAAGATGAACCAATCCAGTTAGGCCATAATGAAATTTATTTGCATAATATTTTCCATAATTAAGGTTTCAATATTTTGTTTTCAAATTACTTTTTTCAGTCACCCAACAATCGGTTTATAAAATATTTACACTGTTCCTAAAACTTATTTCTAACTGATGGTGTACATTTCTCTTTCTGAAGGAAATCCAGTTAATGTGACAGTTGACTTCGTTCTTCTAGCTATCACTAGTGTGAGAGAAGATGAAATGGTAAGTCGTGAAGAAATAACGTTATAAGTTCGGTCAATAATCTTCTTATATATAAAAATGGATGTGTTTATGTATGTATGTATGTATGTATGTATGTATGTATGTATACAGGGTGATTCTAAAGGTATAGTACAAACGAAAAGCACAGATACCTCCCATGAAATAGAGACGAAAGTTCCCCTTCCACTTTGCCGAGAGATGCCTCCGTGAGGAGCTAGACAACGCCGAAAACGTGTGAAAATGAACTTCACACCTCTGTACAGCCAGTACCAGTGAAGATAGAAAGGCGGAACAAACGAAGTCAAAAGGAACACCAAAGTCGCTCATCCGAAAAACACTAGGCGGCAGCTGCGCAACGCATGCGCATGGGGTTCCACAAAGGAAATAGGAGTGTCCCGCAAGACAAGTGAAGGGAAAGGGTAGCGATCGACAACGGTAGGGACAAAATAAGCAATGAAGCATGAAGTAACAATTGCACAGCGGGAAACAAACACCATGACTGAAGCAGTGCAGTCGAGAAAAGTAGTGCGGGGTTGCAGAACCACGGGAGGACGACGTAGGATGTAAAAACACACCGAGAATGCAAGCAAAGTGGTCCGTGACACTCGACAGGCAACAGACGCGTACATGGTTCGGGGCAGAAATGGCGGCGCTGGCGGTGCAGCGCAAGGGGAGTCCCCAAAACACAGTGGGGAGACACCGCAGCAAGAACAAAGCACGGTGCAACAAAAGAGAAAGAGGACCGGACGGGGAATGGTACCTGCCAAGGAGACAACAAATGCGGGACGAGGGATTCCCCGTAGCAGCACCGAGGGGATGTCACACAGAGGTCGTGCGCCAGCAGAACAAACACAGCAACTACGGGCACAGGAGGTTATTGCTAATGAAAGGTGCACGTACAGATAGGACCACGTACCCCGTACTGACGTTGTAACAAACGTCGTGATGGGGCCTCTTAGAAATGAAGCCGGAGGCACATCGCTGGGTGGGAGCGGGCGAAAGGCTGCTGGAGTGTCGTACGGACCCCACCACTCCGTACGGTGGACGACACTAATGGACGAGGTCGGAATGTTTCCATCCCGATCACCAGGTCCACCGTTACCAGACCTGACGCGGCTGCTTGCTTCCGAGCGCAACCCCAGCCGAACAACTCGAGTCCCTCCTCGGCCGCAGCCTTCCGCTCCGAAACCAACCGTGGCCTCACGCCACCGCAGCCGCACACTGCCGCGTGGGTGTGAGACCGGGCCGAGCAAGGCTGGACAGGTAAACTGCGTGGGACAATCGTGTAATGAAGCTACGTGGGGGTATGCACGTCTGTTCAACTGCTGGGTTACCCCACATTGGTGTACACAAACACCACACGATCGTACGTAGTGCTCCCCGTCGGCTCGAGCAAGACGGACGAAGTACGTGTTGTGGGTGAATGGGGCAAGAATGAAGGACGCTACATGTGTTCCACGATGACAAGGCCCCAGAGTACATGGTCCCACCTGACGGCAGTGGTCAGGTAGTGAAGAGCACAGGCACGGGTGGCTCAGGAACGTCAGCTGATTGTACCACAGCGCCGTGCGGACGTGTGGGCTGATTGGAAGCGCAGCGTCAGGGAGCGTGTCAGTGAAAGAGCCGGTGCGGTGGTGGTGTGCTTGACGTACGACAATTGAGTACGTTGTTTCGAAGCCGTTGTGACCAGTGTGTGTGTGTGTGCCACCTGTGCACTGCAGTACAGTATTCCATAGTTGGCACTATCCTCACCGTACCATGGAACGCTACACATTTGTAGAACTGAGGGACATGCATTTTGTCTACGGCCTTGCAGATGGCAATGGCCGAGCAGCTGCACGCCTTTATCGCGGACGGTATCCGGAGAGGCGACAACCCGACAGCAGGTTGTTTTCGAACGTGCACCGTACCCTTGGTGAATCGGGTGTGTTACGTGCAGGCCATCATGTCGGTCACCCAAGACATGTGCACACCGCGGCGGTCGAGGAGGACGTACTTGCTCGCGTGGACGATACACCGTCCACTAGCACCCGTAGCATTGCACGTGCAGTGGGAGTATCACAGTCGACAGTGTGGCGTGTCCTTCATGATGATCTGCTGTATCCCTATCATCCACAGCGAGTCCACGCGTTGCAGGCTGGGGATTACCCACGACGTGCGGAATTTTGTCAACGACTGTTGCAGTTTTGTACCGACGATCCCCGTTTTTTGCGCCATGTGCTTTTCACGGACGAGGCAACATTCACCCGTGAGGGCATCTTCAATTGCCGAAACAGCCATGTGTGGGATTATGAAAATCCACATGCAGCAGTCGAGGTGCACCATCAGACCCAGTTTGCAGTGAATATCTGGGCAGGTATCATCGATGAACAGATTATCGGTCCATACCTGCTGCCACCACGTTCAAATGGCCGCCTCTATCGCACCTTTCTTGCATCAGTCCTTCCAGAGCTGCTAGAAGATGTACCCCTCAACGTGCGACATCGTATGTGGTTTCAATTGGATGGAGCGCCTGCACATTTTGATGGCACAGTGCGAACCCTTTTGCACCGTACCTACCCACAGCGCTGGATCGGCAGAGAGGGCCCCGTCCCCTGGCCCGCCCGTTCGCCTGACCTCACACCAATGGATTTCTTCTTGTGGGTCCATGTGAAAACACTTGTCTACGAGACCCCGGTGCCTGACAAGGAAACATTGGTAGCGCGGATACTTGCAGCATCGGCCGAGGTGTGTACCATGCCAGGGATTTTTGATAGGGTTCGCCAGAATTTCCTGCGACGCTGCAATGTCTGCATTGAATGTGGTGGTCGTCAATTTGAGCAACTTTTGTAACAACGTCAGTCCGGGGTACGACTACGTACTACGTACTATTCCTATCTGTAAGTGCACCTTTCATTAGCAATAACCTCCTGTGCCCGTAGTTGCTGTGTTTGTCCTGCTGGCGCACGACCTCTGTGTGACATCCCCTCGATGCTGCTACGGGGAATCCCTCGTCCCGCATTTGTTGTCTCCTTGACAGGTACCATTCCCCGTCCGGTCCTCTTTCTCTTTTGTTGCACCGTGCTTTGTTCTTGCTGCGGTGTCTCCCCACTGTGTTTGGGGACTCCCCACGCGCTGCATGGGTTTGTTTCCCGCTGTGCAATTGTTACTTCATGCTTCATTGCTTCTTTTGTCCCTACCGTTGTCGATCGCTACCCTTTCCCTTCACTAGTCTTGCGGGATACTTCTATTTCCTTTGTGGAACCCCATGCGCATGCGTTGCGCAGCTGCCGCCTAGTGTTTTTCGGATGGGCGACTTTGGTGTTCCTTTTGACTTCGTTTGTTCCGCCTTTCTATCTTCGCTGGTACTGGCTGTACAGAGGTGTGAAGTTCATTTTCACACGTTTTCGGCGTTGTCTAGCTCCTCACGGAGGCATCTCTCGGCAAAGTGGAAGGGGAACTTTCGTCTCTATTTCATGGGAGGTATCTGTGCTTTTCGTTTGTACTATACCTTTAGAATCACCCTGTATATGTACAGTATGTTTGTTCCAGCATAACTCTCGAACGCCTGGAGTTATTTCAACCAAACTTGGTACGCATACCACTTGCAACCTGGAATGAAATACTGTGGGGAGTAAGACAACCCTGGTACCCCTGGGGGTTGTAAGGGGGATGACATGTAAAAATAATCGAAAACGACCGATATTAGTGTGGAATCCATAGTTTTTGGGGTCGCTAAGATGAAGAGTGACAGTCCCAATGCCGTTCAACTCCAAGACATCCCTGACACCCTAGGGGTGGGGTGGAAAGGGGTTACATGTGAAACGACCGATATTAGTGTGGAATACATAGCTTTCGGGGTCGCTAAGATGAATACTGACACTCCAAATGCCGTTCAACTCCAAGACAGTCCTGGTACCTTTAAAGGTGGGGGTGGAAAGGGTGACATGTAAAACGACTGATATTAGTGAGGAATCCATAGTTTTCGGGGTCGCTAAAATGAATAGTGACACTCCCAATGCCGTTTAACTCCGAGACACCTCTGGCACACCTAGGGGTGTGGGCGGGAAGGGGGTGACATGTGAAACGACCGGTATTAGTGTGGAATACATAGTTTTCGGGGTCGCTAAGATAAATAGTGACACTCCCAATACCGTTAGAATGATTTATTCTTGCCCTTGGAGGTGGAACTAAAAATGTTGTACATAAATAGTTGTTAAATTTATATTGTAGTGAATTTTTAGAAGATATTACTTTATAATTTGTATATTGTACTTATACTTTTAAATACCTGTAAATAAAATTAGTTAAAGAGTGCGTTCGTTGAGTGGAGTCTAGAGAAGTGCAATTCTCTGTGTTTTGGGGCAAAAGGCAACCGAGAAGAGTTTATATTGGACCTGTAATGGAATGATGTATATACGGAGTAGGGCAGTGGTGTAAATAAAGTTGTACATAAAGAGATAAACTACGTGAGACGTCATTTCTTGTCAACATGGTGTACTTATTTAAAGGGTGTAATTTTGTTTAAGGGAGCGAGGGTGCATCGAAGAATTCAGTTTGATTTTGAGCCTGCGCAACATTTAAAAAAATATGTGTTAAAAATGGAGGTCTGTTAATTATTTGATCATACGAATATAAAAATAGATTGAAGCTACACGTACACCTGTTGATTCAAGGCAGAGAAGGGTAGATATGAATTCTGGTTATAATAAGAGAATGGAAAATATACACTGTTCCACAAAACTTAAGGAACACCAAGGGATTATGAGAGCAAGTAGAGAATTAGAAAATACTGTAAATCTTGAGATTAACATTACAATAAAATATATCTTCTGTACATTATCCTCCAAAGTTTACTTAATCGCGTCCATTCATCAATTTCATCATATATTCACTCATCCCATCTTCGAAAATTAGCCAAAAGTTGCACAACAGGCGAAGTAAAATAAAGCAAATCAATCAATCAAATTTATTTAAGCTTTGTCACGCTACACTGGCGTATGCAGAGAGGGGTTCATGAGGCTTCAGCCGCCATCCGAAAAACAACATTTTGCGTTCATATGTTCGCAATTTTCCTTGAGCATTTGGTCCGGAGTTCCTGTTTATGGATGACAATGTTCGCCGGGCACCGCGTACGTATTGTGTCGGGATTCCTGGAAACAGAAGAAATCACCCGTATTGAGTGGCCTGAATGCTCGCCGGACCTCAATCCTATCGAGCATGTTTGGGATGGTCTTGATCAGAGCTTATAAACACCAATAAGGTATAGATCCAACATGCAACATTGCAAAATGGTACACAGGGTGAACCCTGCTTTTGTGTTGTTTCCTTCTGGTTCCTTGGTGTTCATTAAGTTTTTAGGAGCATATATATATTTTTGGTAAGTTTAGATAGTAGCAAAAACTTACCCTTCATCTTGGAGAAAGTAATATTGGGAAATGCGTGGTCGTCTTTTAATTCACGGCACCGGAAACGAACATACGAATTCTTTACAATAATGCTTTGATTCTTGAGAAATATTTTTCAATAGTTCATTAGTAAGCAATGTAAAAACTTTTTCAAATTTGAACTCAATGTCATTTTACGGATAGATCATTAAAGAATAATATAAATTTCCTAACCTTCTGCTTGCATGCACAAATAAAACTCAACATTTGTTTGGCCTAATTGACAACATATTTCTTACCCTGCAGGACATGGAATTAACTTTAATTTTGCAAATGGCATGGTACGATTGCAGATTGTTGTCAACAGATGGCACCTATTTGCCTCTCAGTGAAATAAACAAGCTTTGGAAACCGGACGTGAGTATATTTGTACAGTACAAATACTAGAAATCTAAATTTTGAATGGTGAAATGTATTTTTGAAAAGTTGAAGTGAATACCCAATCTTTAGGAACAAAATGAGAGTGATATTCTTCAGTTTTTGCAATACGAATTTTGTAATCATTCTATTTTAAGCTCAACCGCTTTTGTTCTAATAGTATCTCAAGTTGCCAAGCCGAAATCGCTCAATAATTTGAATTACATGAATAAAAACTGGCTACTAAAAAAATAAAATTGCTGTTTCAGGTTTTTCAAACCGCATGATGTTCTAATTACCAAAATTCCTACAAACGAAAAATTGTGAACTGTGAAATATTTACTTATTATAATAAAAAATATTTTTGAAATATGCTAATAATAGCTCTGACTCTGACAATGCATATTACAAACATTTAACATACAATGACTTAACATCATTTCTCATTGGAGAAACACACATTACTTGAATGTCAATTGCAACATTAGATTATTCTCTATGACATTTTACATCCTGTTAAACACCAGCACACTTGTAACACTGTTCAATTTGATCAATTTATTGTGAATCTTTGACTGAAGAAGACCCTGTTAGAAAGTAAAAACGTTACGTTTTTAGTGTATATATATTTTTTATAAAATACAAATTTTGCCTTGGTCAGAGTTTGAATGTTTTACCAGCACACTTATTCGAACAGAATACACCTAGTCCATACATGTCCTCACTAAGTCCACACAACCTCCGAAGAATTTGAATTGGATTTCCAGGGTAGAAAACCTCGTCCCATGTTTCTCTCGTGAAGAGTGAAGTTATTATGGAACAGACTAGTGGAATGAATTACATCAGTATTGGAAGTGGATTAGTAATTAAAACACTGAGGATTTATATTGGATATAAAACAACTTTGAATATATGAATAGGAATAGAGAGGTAATCCCATTGACTATCTTTCTCTCTTTCTTCTTTTAGTTTTCTAGATTCGGAGATGGAATAAGTTTAACGTTTCTTTCTTCCTCTTGTCTTATCTGTTAACCTACTTTTCGCTGGCATTAATCAAGGCTATCGTTGGAACCTAATAGAACAAGATGGACTCTCAAAAAGGTATAACTGATCGCACATGTCTCGCAACACCTTTCTCGGTCAAGCCCCACCCTTCGTCTTCTAAAGTCAGCGTAAAATGCATTCATTGTTAGGTTAGGCATGTTAGGGGTTCAAGGATCTTAGCACTAAAGAACTTCAATTTTTGTGACGTCACAAGTCGAAGGGCTGGACGGTGCTTGGGAAGTGTGCTATAAGTGAGCCCATTTCCAAAAGCTATAAATAGTGTTTGTGCAACAACAAGATATGAAAGAAATTCCTCTGTCCCCATCAGACTTTACATTTTCTTTTATTTATATGTCTGCGACGATGACGATGAATGATTAACTACAGGATAGAACAAACACACACGGGGGACAGTCAAAAGTTTGTCTACATGAGATATTTTGATAAACGCTGTTGAAAACAGTGGTCATACTTACATTTCACAGTCGCAGTAAAATTTCCAATGTGCCACGCACAGTTCGACCGTTGAGAAGTTGGAAGTCTGCGCAGTGACTCGTTTTGCGAGTAAAAAAGTGTAACCACACCGGAATTCATCGCGAATTGAGTTAGGTGTATAGTAACAAAGCAATGTTTCTCCATGGGACTACAAAAGTGCACATTCTTCGAGAATGGGTGCACACGTTAAGCAGGCCATCCTAAAAATGTCAAGTGGGAGATGGAACACCCATCCTACAATCCAGACCCTTGCGTGTGTTCGATGCTATGAAAGCTGAACTTAGGAACCGGTGATATCTCTCCTATGAAGTCCAAAATGTGACGTCAGAATGGTTCTCGCACGTTAGATGGCGTAGTAAAATGATTGCCACGCTAAATGTTTAAATGAACTTTGTGATTATGCTCTTGCATTGTACTTTCATATAAACATGTATAAGATTAGTCCCAAATGCACCGTATGTTCCTTGTTACGTACCTAACGATAGATAAACGGATAGAGGCATATAGCTGTAAATATGAAATAGTTAAGTACTAAAGAAAATCAAATATTTCGTATTTGAAATTCTCTGCTGGAAGAAAACTTAGTTCGTCTTAATTTAGATGGCAGTAATTAGTTTGTGAAATTGTGAATAATATTAAATCGAATGTACTTTGAGAAACATTACAGTGCAGAGTTTAAGGTAGGTGCATCATATTATATTGCAGAAAAATATCTACATTTCCTTCCTACTAAACAAAGATATATATATATATATATATATATATATATATATATATATATATATATATAAACCTGCTCACTGGCTCACTGGCATTACCAGTCTTAAATTACAGCTACACATTAGGCGATACTGTGTAATTTCTATATGCTCTACTATCTGACACTACAACTACATATTTATAACAGTAGTAATTAACTGGACACTTAAACTGATAAAATAGATTGAAAATTATTTCTTTTATAAGTTCGTGGAACGTGCACGTAACATTTATTAGAGTTGCTAATAAGTATCGTGTTTTATGTTGTAATACAACGTTCTTTTTCTGTAATTTTCCGAAAACACTTTAGGTTATGAAATAAACGTTCAGTAATATATAGCTTACGAAAGCGAGTGACATTCCTCACATGCAATCTAACATTGTGCAATTTGAGATTAATACATGCTCCTTTTCACAGGCACACTTTCGTAACGCAAGGAAGTGGAATGTCTTTGACAGAATTTTGGATGAACCTTTAAACTACATTGACGGAAAGAAAATGGTGTTTAGATATGATAGGTATGTACCGCAACATAATTTGAGTCAGAGGGGAGATAATTGCCCCTCTAGATGTGTGTAGATACAAAGACTATTGCTATGTATAAACAATTTATTTAAACTTTTGGTTTCTTAATATTCAATAAAATTAAGATTTATAATACGTACGCGAATCAATGAGAGATGGAGAAAAACACATAATTTAAAACTCTGAAGAAAGTTTAGAACAATTTCCGTATCTTACATTTGTCTTCATAATGTGCAGAATTTGCATTTAGGATTTAGTAAATACACCGTTTATGATTTCTAGAACTTGGTAGAAAACTATATTAACATGTTTGATACCACTAACTACTATATGTTTATTTACAAATTACTGAATTACTTTACTGTACAGGTATATGGTAACAGCAATATGCGACTTCCATTTCGAGAAATATCCTTTCGACGAACAAAATTGTACTGTTGAGTTGGAAAGTTGTAAGTATATTTTGTCGTACACTGTATTGTTCTTTATGTATACACATAAAGTAGGCTCTATATATAGGTCTACATACGAAATGTAAGAAGTTCATGTGCGGTTGTAGTAAACAATATACTTTGGTCTGTAGAATACAAAATAATAAGTCAGAGGTCATGATATCGAATCTCATGCGAGTAAGAGCCTAAATAGCTATTTTTATAATTTCATTTTCTTATATTTCGTCTGCTCTTGCCACGTACGGATGAGAAAATCCAAATAAAAATATATCCGTATGTAGGTTATTCATCATTAGGATCTGGATTATTCTTGCTATTCTTGATATGCTTTTCGAATATCCGTTATTCGGATTTCTTGACTATTCTTGCTCATAATTTATCTCAAGAAATATAAAAGCCGTATAAAACTGAAACAAAAAGCAAACGTTAGTAGCTATATCTTACCAACAATTTGTGCAGATGTACTGTATTTCAGCACAGGTAACAGGCCTACACATAAACTTTTATTTTTCTCCACAGTTTACACCTTATCTGAGATGGTTTTTCAAATGAATGACATCAAAATGAGCGAAATGATGTCATCCTTACCACATTATGACGTCATGAGAATAGAAGGCATTAACTGCACAATGTTTTGGACTCTGGGGGAATTTCAAGGTAATCAAGTTAATTATTATGTAATTGAACTAACTCTCCACCGTTCGTTAAAACAGATGTTAGTTTCTTCCTGGTGGCTAAACGAATTTCTAAAATAAAGATCATGCTCCCAGGACCGTACTCAAAGCTTCGAGTAGACATTAAAGCTATTTTGTTTTGCTGCTGGTTGATCAACAAATGTCCAAAAGCGTTTCATAAATGTTACTCTTATCTCCCTTTCCAGACCCGGTCTCTTGCGTTGGTTTCAAAGTGTACCTGGAGCGGAGGTACACTTTCTTCCTGTGGCAGATATACTTCCCGTCCATCATTCTTGTCATCATCTCGTGGATGGCTTTTCTGATCGACATAGACGCCATCCCAGGACGAGTGGCGCTTGGCATAACTACTCTCTTGACGCTCAGTACTCAGTTCGTGTCAATTCAGAAGTCTCTGCCGCCAGTTTCCTATCTGAAGGCAGTCGACATCTGGATGTTCACGTGCATGGCAAGTAAAAGTTGGATAATTATTGAAACTTAAATTGTAAAGTGTTTGGTAGTTGGATAATACTTTTAGCGTTGGCTTTATTTAAGCATTGTTCAGTAAAATCATGGACGTGATTTCGGAGTGGTAAGAAACAGAGTTGCCAACTCTAAAAGTTAATAGAAACCGAGACCAATAAGCTGCGAAACCCCTACATTTTCAGTAAAGTAATTTATATTTGATCATAAGTATCCACATTCGGCTCAGTATAAAAAATAAATAAATATTTACTTGTATTTAAACTTGCCCATTAGAAGCTTGTTTGGTGGTGCTAAGGCGTATTATCTATGTGACGTCATACATTATGACGTCACTGACTCGCACCAAATAAAAATGACGTGCCAAACAAAAAGTGAAATTAAGAAAAGATTCTTCCTCTATTGACCTTTATACACTGAAAACGTTTGGGTAGTGATAATACGTTTCGAGACACTAGACGAGACGAGAACGAGACGGACCTTCTCACAAAATCTCAGATGCTTTTCCACAGGTAACCACTAATGCAGTTGTGTGGATGAAACCTAGTTGCTCTGGTTGTCTTAGTGATACATATATATTGAAAGTCAGCGTCATTCTCCTGTATACACTGCTGTAACTATGATAGAAATGTGTTACTAAAAATCTGTCTGTGAATTAACATGGCATAATGCAAATGCATAATGAAATTATTTGTTGATTTATATCTTATTGGAATTATCATCGTTAATCAATTATTTTATAAAATTGAAATCAGCACCATATTATTCTTATTAAAATGTATTCCACATCAAATAAATGAATCGTGGACAGAGAAATATACGAATTAATTCTTCATTTCTTTATTAGGTTTTTGTATTCTTCAGTCTTTTGGAACTTGTCATTTCGTACCAATGGGGGAGACGAAATGACATAAAGCAAGAAAAGGTAAGGAAGTCATGATATGCTATTTGAGATTAATAATTGTGTAATGCATTTATGGCATAAAGTACACACATTTAGTGTGGCAGAGAAATAATGTTACTTGTGCGTCCCTCCTTGTTGCATGATGGCAATAATATTCTACGACATCTAATAAATGCATATTTTGTGGTATTTTCTTATTTATGTCGGTTTGTTACGACTTTTCGCTAATTGTGATGAACGATTATTACATGAAACTGATGAAAGGAGCTCATGAATACGAGTATAACCAAGCCAGGACTCGAATCCGGAACTTTCTTCGAAGAGACTGAAGGTCCTCCAACAAATTCGCTGGACACTCAACACTCACTCAACGTAATGAAGAAGTTCATATAACTGCATATTTGATTCTACTGTGCGCATTTTAGAAAAAATAAATGTAAATCTTTGCCTGTAGTAATAAATTGTGAGTAGTGAGCAATTTGGTACTAGTTAGATATAGCAAAAACACATTTAACTCTTTTATTTTCAAATTAATTTAATTTGTACTTACCTCATATGCATAGCGGAACATTTTTCAACTTGGGATTACTTTTTTTTCAATGAAAAAAGCGTTATTTTTAACATTATAAGTATTTATTGGTCGTTGCTAATTGGCGGCCAAATCTTGATTCACGTTGTCTATCGTCAGATGATATGCAGGTCGTCAGCTGATATGCAGTGTTACCAAACTTATGAACCGATAAATGCCGCACAAACTATTCACAAAAGGTTTTTAAGCGAAAATTGATCCACAAACCATTCACGGAAGGTTAGGTTAGGTTCAGTTAGGTTAGGCAAACAGAAAATTAAATTTGAAAAAAAAAATACCTCATACGTCATCTTGTAAAACTACCGCGTGGTTGCTACACTGACAGGGTGTTACATAATCGAACGCACGGAACATTTGATACACATAGTCGACGGTAATGGTAGCACGAGCTATCATACAACGGAGATACATTAATGTCGAAAATTACAATATTTACCGGCCGAATAAGTTGCACGAATGGAAGAAACACTATTCCCAGCTTCCAAAAGTTTACAGGAACTCAATTCCGTAAGTACTTTCCCGTCTTTTCTCCTGTAAATTTGAAGAAATGTGTTTTCGCTATATCTAACTGTTACCAGCAATGTCATACATATTGCATACTTCTAACGTTTATCTCCAGAAATTCATACATGGTTTGATTTTGAGTAATTAGGAACATACTTCAAACATTTTTCCAAAGATGATATTAAGAAAATCACAATTCTTCAAACATATTGCTGCAGTCTCCATCTACTGAATTATCTAATAATGTTCCATTATTTTTGCAATTTTTCCATAAAAGGAAGTTTAAGCGAAATTCGAAAAGTTCCTCAAAATAAAACATTTCTCTTCTAACATAGATAAGAGAAGACATTTTGAATGGATAAGAAGAAGAAGAAATGCAATGCTTTCAATTATTATTTCCCTATTATTTCGCCCATCAGGATATGTAACAGCGTGGTCTAGTCGTAGGGCGTTTGATTACCGAGAGACCCGGGTTCGATATCCCAGGTAGGTGCTCCTAAGTGGGAAAATTTTCCGAACATGTCGCTGCATAATGCGACTCTGGAGTCCACCCAGTCTCTCATGAAATCGATATACAGGAGCAGGCGGAGTTAATGTGGCTGGAGCGTGGGGATGATCACCTCTACAATGGCTGAGATCGTCAAGGTGTGGAGCCGCTGTCTCCTCATCCCACTCAAAGTCTTCATGGTTTTTTGCAATGTTCAGAGGGAGACTATCTATATATACATATGCATAGTTAATACTTTTTTCCTAAATGCATGTTACGTTATCACAAAATTTAGTTTTTACACACAACACTGGTGGAAAATAAAAGGAAACATAATTTCCAGGATAATTATACTCCTCAAAAGTGTCTCACAGTATTTTTGAGGAGTCCGTGAAAGATCAAAATGCCGGAAAGGTATTGGCAGGTATCGATAAATAAGTTCCAACCAACACTTTAAGACACCAATACCATTGGTACCGGCTCAGCCCTAGTATATAAACCCTAACTCACCTACATTTGTCTTACATTGCAGAGAAAGACGGTGCCTAAATCAAAGAATATTTGCCATGTTAAGGCCATTACTGCTTGGCAAGATGAACTAGATTCCTCGAGAAGGACTTCTGTGGCCAAAGTGTTGGTGAATTGTGGAACACAGACTTTCAACGCACCTTCTGACGTTCTAAAGCTCGAAAAGGATATCGTGGACAGATATTCCATTGTTTTGTTCCCATGCTTATTCGTAGCTTTTAATACTTTCTACTGGCTTCAGTATTTTCCCAGGACAAAATGAAGAACGTGCAGCTTATTTTGTGAGGTTCATGGTATTGTTCATTTGTATTTGACAATAAATGTATAATTTGCTGAAAATGATCTTTATTTAGAAAACTTAGACCAACGACTTTCATTTCTTGCACTACATCAAATACTGCAAACAACAAGTGTGTGTGTGAGGTGGTTTCAGCAGGTATGCTCCGGTTGGCGCTGGACTGGCTACCTATTTGGAAATGATGGCTGCTAGGATGGCTGCTGTATTGGT
This sequence comes from Lepisma saccharinum, assembly GCF_977018435.1. Classification (NCBI taxonomy): domain Eukaryota; kingdom Metazoa; phylum Arthropoda; class Insecta; order Zygentoma; family Lepismatidae; genus Lepisma; species Lepisma saccharinum. The sequence continues at coordinate 126,702,743 of NC_139231.1, read as the reverse complement.
TTTGGCGACCAAACCATGTTCTAATTGCAACTGACTTTCTCTGCTAGATTTTGTGGAACAGCCAATCAGACGGAAAGTTTGGTCATGTGAAGATAATCTCTGAAATTGGCAAAGAAAAGGAAAATGTTTTTGTCTGTGGTTGTGTTGGTTGTGTTTGTTCGCTGCTCGATGAAAGAACAGAGATAATGTGCATTCGTGTCATTAATAGAGACCGCATTTTAAAAGGAAGTCATTTTTTATTTTTCAACACGGATCACGTTGATAATTATCTTCCGCCAACAAGATTACATGGATTTTACATCCTCCCTCCTCTATTTCAGCCCACATTATCTTTTTTTCCCTTTTAAAAATATTTTCCTTTCTGGTTCCTTTATTGACTACTTTTTCAGCCTGCATTGCTTTGCCCCTTTCTAAAAAGCCTCTTCCTTGGTCCCTTTATTGACAAGCTATCAAATATTTTGTACGACTGTTTCTTTCCCTGTAGGCCCCCGTGGCGGAGTAGTTAGCACATCGCGCTACGACGCCAGGGGTCCTAGGTTCGAATCCCGGCCTTGGCATGGATGTTTATGACTGAGTGTCCATTTATCAATTTCATCATAGCATCACTCATCCCCCATCTTGGCAAACTAGCTAAAAGTGGCACAAAAGGCGACGTAAAATAAAGCACATATCAATCAATGTTCTTTCCCTGAACAAAACATCCAGCAAATGTCTATTTGGCGCAGCATAGAGGAAAGAAAGAAGAAGCGCCTTCTACCTTCCCTTCCCTCCATGAGTGTTGGGAGTAAGGTGCAGCGATTGTTGAAACAATGCGATCTGGGCTTAATCAGTAATAAACGCATTGTAAGCAGCATGCCTGTTGAGTTGAAAGTGTACTTATGTGCTAGATTTAGACTTTTATTGTGAAGTCTTTACAATAGTTTTTACTTTATTGTGTGACATTGACGACAGTATTGAGTCTCAGTGAAATGGCGAAGCCAGGTACAAGCTGTAGCAAGCTATTGAATGCGAGGAAGATTTAATCGAAACGGATGGCACTTTGTACGCTGTACTTTACCTTCAAAACAAGGAAATTAAAAAGGACTTTAGTTTATTTAAAGTGTGGGGCGTTACTCCCACACCCCCTATACGCCTTCATGGCGTGGTGCTAAGCTATAGGTAAAAGTAAAAAAATGTAAAGGGCTCCCCTGTGCTATATATATATATATATATATATATATATATATAAAATTTCCCCCCCCTTTTTTGCGCAATGAATTTCCTTTTTTTGTCCTTTGTAGAGGAAAATATTTCCCTTTAAAATCCGGTCTCTAGTCAATAATACATGTATGTAGGAATTTATCCAAAGTGATTAGGTTTGTACGCGAGAAATGTGATTAAACGATAATGAAAATCCTAATTATTTCCAGTGAAATGTTTTTTTAGCTATATTCAGTTGAACAATTTTTTTTAATGAAAGAATCCTGCGAATCTCATGTATGAATGAATGTAGATACTTAAGTTTATTAAAAAACTTGGTGAGTACACCTTGATTACCATCTGCAACCACCAGCATTTCGAACCACGAGCCGCCACTGCTTTCAGCAATGACGAAATCAACCTCTTTTGTTCGATTCACCCTTTAGGATCCGCGTCGAACCTGCAACCGAGATGTTTCCATTATCACTTTGTTGCTAATCCCACTATTTTCCCCTATGCGAAACAATAACTTGCATTTCGGGAGTTAGCTTCCACGGGACTTGGGTTGTCAAGCGTCTGTGTTCCTTCAAAAACTGCGCGTTAGGAAAAGGGCGTTTTGATGTTACACACAGAAACGCAGTCATTCTGAAGCCTGCTGTCTGAGGTGCAAGGTAAGAAAATTTTTACTTCTGAATGTTACTTAAGAGTAAATATTTAATCTAACTACCTTTAACAAGATGTACAGTGGGATCCATGAGTATTACCCTGCAAATTGTCCATCAGCATGTTCGTGCACTTTATTTGACCTAATAAGAGCTTCAAGAATTAAAAGAAAACTCAAAACAAGCTGTTGACAACTTCTGCACCAGCATACATAAAAATCCATCACTTAAAAACAGACAGGATGTAAGAGAAAAATTAATGAAAATAGTAATGGACAATTTGCACGGTAAAACTCATGGATCCCACTGTACGAAAAACACCTTACAATTAGAAGCGGATTAAATGGTGTCTCTTTGACTTGCGTGCGTCTTCCAACTTTCTTGAGGTTATTCTATGAGATTTCTAATTTTCTCAAAAGTCTCCAAATGTCTTCCTCTTGCTTCCTGCTCTGTCTCTCACCAAAGAAAACCAAAAACAAACGTCCTCACAATAATTATACTCTATTTTACCGCAGATGTTATGCCATTTTTGGAACAAAAGTGCGGTGCGACCATTGTGGGAGGTTTCTTCTTTAAATAGTGTCGGTACTAAAAACAATTTGTTACTAGCTAAATTGCTATTCGTACAAGACTAGGAAGCACGGAATAGTCGTGAATATACGCAGCCAGAAATTTTTGCAAGAGGAGTCCGGTCAATGATAAAACTTCAATAGTAGGAAATAACAATAATAAAATGTAATTGTTATTATCAATAATAAGTAGTATAAATATAAACCAATTTTACTCCAAATTATTATGCTGAAATTCACAGTCAATGTATTTTGTTATTAATTTTACCATACCTCATTCAAGGGAAGGCTGTTAAAAATTAGAATGAAATTTTACTCATGAGGTTTACTTTGCGTAACCTCTCACCAAAAACTATAAGTTTCGGAATTTTGAAAACTAGTATAGAAGAATTTATTTATTTCTTTTTATAAAGTGGTACAACCTGGTTCCTGTCTTTTTTATGTAACGCAGTTTTTACTTTCATTATTCTGTTCCAATATCAAGTAAATGAACTTTATTTCTGTTATTAACAATAAAAATTACAAGCTTTCTGATTTTTTGTAACTAGAATAAACGATACTAATTTCCTTGGGAGGCCGAGTCGACGGATCCTTCAACCAGCCCCCCCCTCCTTTCTCCAGACGCCTATGAATATGCATTAAAATTGAATAGTTCACATCGACGGATATTGTCTCTTCCTGACAGTTTAGTGAACACTTTTCCGGTTTGAGAAACAAGTTAACACATCAGTTGTTATTGATTTATGCATTACAGTCGAAATACTACACCTGAGAAAATTTACCACAGTGTTGCGAAGTAGTACTTACAAAGTTTAATCTTCTGTGTCCGAAGATTCTGCTCCCCTGTTATTGGTCTCGTCAACTGACGCGACGAGGGGGCTGATGGTACTTTTCAGACCGGACTGGGAGGGGAAAGTAACGTTACTGGATGCCAAGCACGATGGGGTTCTGGGGACTGACTCTCTTTGCGCTGCAGGGACTGAAATTTTGTCTCGTAACTGTTTATAACCAACCAACGGGGTCCAAACACCGGGATGAAAACTATTTTCAAAACTTAACCATGTTTCTCCAAGAGGTTGAGGAGAAGTTCCCCGATGCAAGCATGCTGGTCGCGGGAGACTTTAATGCAAGAATTGGGATAGATGATGTAATCGGGGAGGATGATCACAGGGGAGGGGGGAAAGGGGCGCATCAAACGACGACTGGATATTTTATACGCGACAAAGCAAAGACTCGCACGTGAATGCAGACGGGAGGAAATTATTGGATTTCGGGGAGGTTTTTAACTTTGTCATACTCAACGGACGATGCGGAGGGGACAGGGAGGGAAATTTCACATACGTCACCGATAATGGGGCTAGCGTCATAGCTTATTTTATTATGTCGATGGACTTAACACAAAACATAACAGAATTTCTGGTGGATGCAATAACAGAGAGCAAACATCTTCCGTTAATAGCAACCCTGAACTACGGAGGGGGGGGGGGGAGAGGAAATATGAACGAGAGGAGCAGGGAAGGGGCAACAGGCGGCGCTGCCCCCGAAGCAGTTCGGAGGTACCGATGGAAGGAGGGGGGCTCTCGGGAATTTTCAGATACATTAATCGACAAAATTTCAGAGCTAATGTCGAACCAAATGTTGAATTTACTAACCGAGGGGGATGTACTTCAAGCATTAAAATTATACTACCATTGCACTGAGAGGGCAGCTAGACACATGACAGGATGGGCGGCGGGGGGGGGGGGACTCAAAAGGGAGGATGGTATAATGATGCATGCAAAATTCAGAAAAAAGCAATGACACAGGCTCTGAAAAAATTCAGCAACGAGGCAAATAGAGTATCGTATGTGACACAGCGGAAACTATACGCTACGATACTGGAGAGGGAAAGGGGGAAATGGGAGGAGGGAAGGGTTAAGGCGATAGAGGAGGCCGTGCAACAGCGAGACGCAGCACAGCTATGGAGAATAATCCGGAACTTAAGAGGGAAGGAGTACACTGAGGCGGAGATTACCCCCGAAACGTGGGAACGACACTTTAAGGGAATAATTGGAACAAGGGAGGGAGAAATAAATACACCTGGGAAGGATGGAAATTACTTGGGCACCTTCTTACCAATTCTAGATGAGGAGGTAACAGACAATGAATACTCTCTAGCAATCAACTCGCTAAAAAACGGGAAGGCGGCAGGCAGGGATGGCTTAACCGCTGAGATTATAAAGGGCACAAATAAAAATTCACTAATGGCGAAAATGGGCAGGGAAATTATGAATGGGCTCTACAGGAAGGGGTTGTTCCCGGAAAAATGGTCGGATACCATCATTTGCCCCATCTACAAGGGTAAAGGAAAAAAAAACAATCCTAACAATTACAGGGGGATCTCATTACTATCCGTACTGATCAAAGTGTACTGCCAGATATTATATAGACGATTACAAAAATGGTGCGAAAGTTTTGATGTTCTTTCTCCTCTGCAAGCTGGATTTCGGAAAAATTTTCAAACAATAGACAATGTAATTTTATTGCAGACATTGATACAAGAAAACTAGGGGTCAAAAGGGGGAAATTATATTGCTGCTACGTGGATTTCGAAAAGGCTTTTGACACGGTTAACAGGCAAATGTTGTGGGCAAAATTGTGGGACGTTGGTGTATCCGCCAGAATCATCAGAGCTCTCTAAGCGGCATATGAAAAAGTTTAGTTTTGCGTAAAGTGCGGGAATGAGGGCGTAACAGGGGCAAATGAATCAATACTGGGGGTGAAACAGGGGTGCGTTCTCTCCCCTCTGCTGTTTATCCTCTTCATCAACGATATCGTGGAGGAAATAACGCAGAAGGACACGGATCCACCAACGATATCCGACGTAAAGGTACCACTTTTGTTATACGCAGACGACCTGGTACTGATTTCGAACACAACAGCAGGTCTACAGAACGGTCTAGACACGTTACACGGATATTGCGGGAAATGGGCCATGCGAGTAAATATGAAGAAGACCAAAATAATGGTATTTAAGAACGGGTACGTATTTGGTAAGGATGAACAATGGAAATACGGAGAGACAAGTGTCGATAGGGTGAAACAGTACGATTATTTAGGCATGGTGATGACAACGACGGGTAGGTGGGAAAGGCACGTACACAGGAATAAATGTAAAGCAATTTTTGCGTTAGAAAAAACAAGAAAAATATAATACAAAGTACCAAATATTCCAATCAAAATTCTGGAGGGGGTCTACGAGGCCACAGTTAAGGCAACACTATTCTATGGCATCGAACTATGGGTCTGGGAGGGAGGGGAAACCGTAAACGTCGTACAGTCTAGATTCCTAAAACAAGGGCTAGGAGTAGGGAGGGGTACGGCAACATGTGGGGCACTTAGGGAAATGGGAAAATTAAGAGAGGAAGTGGATGCCAAAATGAGGAGCATTAAATACTGGGCAAAACTGATCACCATGGAGGGGGGAAATTTGAAGAAACTCTGTGTACAATCACAGATAAGGGGGGCTAATGGGAGGCAATGGGTAGCAAAAATAAAGACGGAATTATACAGTATAGGGCTGGGATGTGTGTGGGAAGAGGGAATAGAGGGGAGGATTGATATGCAGATGCTAGGGGCCATACGTGCCAGGCTGGAAGATATTACCAAACAGAAAATTTTGGCAGAATGCTACGCAAAAATATCGTTAACATCGGGGAAAATAATGGATACGGATCGAGAATGGGGAAGGAGAAACTACGTAAATTTGTGTGGGGCAGAAGAAAGGTCTGGATTGGCCTGGTTCAGACTGGGGGGATGGGTACAAGTTAGACTTAAACGGGAGGACGGGAGCGTAGAATGCCCGTTATGCGGCGAAGACGAGACGAAATTTCACATTCTCCTCCAGTGTAAAGAAACAGGGGAGGCAAGACAAAAATATATCAGGGAAATAGATGAAGATAACATTGAGAATATAATGACAAGCGTTATTCGGAGGGAGAGACCGAGGGGGGGGGGGGGGAGGCGCAAATAAAGAATCTGGGAACTTTCCTACATTACGCCTGGGTAAAGAGAGCAAAGAAGCTCAGTGGGGATAGCGAACATGTGTGAAAGGGGGGAGGGGTACTAAATAAATAAATTAATTAATAAATTTGAGAAAATTTAGGAACCACTCAGGTAACAGTGCAAGTATAGGGAAAGATTTGAAATGAAATAGTGTTTGTGAACTCCCAAGCAGTGTGAAGGTGGAAGCAGACTAAAAAGGAGAAAGGGTGTAGGGAAAGTGCACGAAAATTTTTCACTTGTATGGTATGTATAGCTGTAAAGGCTCATACTGGAAATAAATTCTATTCTATTCTATTCTAATTTTAGGGACTGAAAAAACAGGGTGCGACGATTATCCCGTGAAATACAACTTCTGAACGAACACGAGTTTTTTTTCTTCATTTCTAATAACTCATTGGTCCTCCTCGGTGGTCGTGCGGTCTAAGGCTTTGGGTTCCGACTGCGCGACGGCATGGGTTCGAGTCCGCCTGGATTCAGTCTCTGGGTTTTCGGCCTGTGTATAGGACCGGTGGCAACCCACCATCGTGAGGAAATTGGGGAGCTACGACTGGTCTCTGAAATCTCCTACAACGTCTGGGGGTTCGACGTGCTAACCCCACGTCACCCCATTACCGGTTCAAGATCTCCACGTCTCTAGGTAGGATCGTGAGAGGGAGACTGGCAGTCGGGAGATGGGCCCAGGCCCTTTCGAGGGCTGTCGAGCCTTGGGTTATTTATTATTATTATTATTAATACCTCATTGAAGACAACGGTATCTGGATTTGTACACCCAACACCAATAGAAACAGTAGGCGAATTGTCCACCACCATTTTCATTCAGTTTTATCTCCACACTGTGATGACAATGAATTGAAATAAACTCGTCAGGAAATAGAGGCTAACACCTGCTTCGAATCAACAAAATTCCATTTCCTTAAACAACACAGAATATCGAATAAAATGTAATGAAAATAGCGATGGACAATTTGCCTCCTATTATCTTCGCTGTTGACTGTACCATGTAAGGGCCATGTAGTGCACCCCAGTAACACAAATGTTGCAGGCCAACGAGGCTCTGGCGTCTGGACCTATGGCTAGAATAATTCCCTGTAGGACTGTGTTGTCCTGTATTTGTCCTTAGATGTGCTGAGCGCCCCTTTGCAGCACCGGCTTTAATTTAGGTAAGAAGATTTTAGCCCTCAGTGACAGATGTTGATCGTGGTTACCACAAGGGGCTGGACCCGGAATGTTGTGACGGGTGCAAAATAGCCCAAGTGCTGACTCATCCAACAGTTTCAATTCAATCAATAAATCAATTAAGATATTTGCTTCCAAAGTCGGAAATGGGCGAATTATTGGATCTTGTGAATCTTAGTTATGTCTTTCTTAAGCATAGGAATGTCACAAAAGTGCCGCGAAAACCGAGAGTCCCGTCTATCAAAAGCTCTAATCTTTGTTCATGTGGTCGGTCCCAAGCATTACTTACCTTATTAACCTCTATGTGTCCTAAGTTTCCCTTCTTGGGGTAAGGGGATTGAAGAAGACCATGCAAGAAAAAAACCAATGTACTACAAACGATTGCGTCAGCATTTTTAGATTTTGTTTTTTTAATTAGCGTCGCTTTTCTGCCACTTTTGCCTAATTGCGACGATGAGGATGAGTGGTGATATGATTAAATTGATTAATTGACACGTGACAAAGAACACCCAGTATTAAGGTTGTTTCCGAGATTTTCACGACGCAATCTTTGAACAGCAATTACTGGAAAATTGTAACGGTACAAACAAAATTCTACCCAACGAGTTGCTTGAATTTTTTTCCCGTCATGTTGGTGGTAGGGGAGAGGGGATTTAATTCACACTTCGGGAGCCTTTAGTAGCTTCAAGCCCTCCATTTTTGAGTAGTAACTAATTACTGGAAATCTGAAATGGTATGAACAAAAATTTGAACGGTACAAACCGGTACAATAGAACTACTATGTATTTCATTTGATTTTTCACCTCCACTTTCAAGTTGGGGACCAGCCCTCACAATTTGAATTTGATTTTTCCGAAAAACATTACGCTACAAACGAAGAAATGTGATACACACAGGTACAAACTTCAAATATTCCAGTGGCATTATATTTTGAGACAGTACAGAACTGTGGTGGTGGTAGTGGGGAAGGGGGGGGGGGGGTGCTGCGTGAAGTTGGTCCCCCAAATACAATTTGCGATTACACGAGGACCGTAATGGTACAAGGGGGGGGGCAATACACAAGGGTTTAGCGCACTAGACACTGAAGTAAAAAACTGTAGGAAACGATTTGTATATGGCCCCTTTAATAAGTTCTACAAGGAAGAGGGGTATGATATCGCCGCCAATGTTCCTAGTTGTGTATTAACGCTTTTTTTTTTTTTTTTAATATTATCGACCTGTAATCAAAATGTCTCGAATTCTATTTTTAGTGGGGGCATTTTTTTGTTTCAAATATATCCAGTGCCGATTAGACTATTTGTGCTAAATTTTTTCTTCATATTATTTCAGTCTGGAAAAATAATATTGTTGAAGGATTCTAACTTATGTTGCTCGAGGTTTTTGTTCATTGTGACATAATGATGTCAACACTTTTCACAGTAGGTTATCGTCATTCATGCCCCCCGCTAAATTCTTTGTACGAAAAATTTCAACTCCTTTCTTTCGTCGGGGTACTGACACATCTAAAATAGGTGAACTTTACGACTGAAGGACTTGTGATTTACTAAGTATTTAGGTCTTTCGAACATTTCTGTCGTTGAGGAAGCAATGCATTTCAACACTATTCGAATGAAGAATCTGCAGATAAGTTCACTTACGTCTTCAGAATGATCATTATTCGCGGAACAGAACAACACTGTCTTAAAGCTGGTAGTACACTCTATATATTTTTGTAGGTTTCGCTTCAAAAACACTCTGGATAAGAGAAGTACAGCATTTTCGATGCACTTTTTAAATGTCCAAAAACACCTATAAAGCTGGTCGATGGATAGCGCATCTTTCGATTTTTGTCACTTCTATAAATTAGGCCCGTATAAATGCCGAACTACAGAACGTCGTCGCCTTGTAATCAAGGTGTCCTGGGTTCGATACCCGGTGGAGGCACATAGTGGTTCGGATTTCACTTTAAACTATAGGTCCAGTCCCAATTAGCCTTCCTGTGCATAAAGTGGACTTAAGACATCAACTGAAAGAAACGAACTACAGGATGGGGTACATATTTGTGCGTTGCATTTGGAGCAAGACGCGATTTCTGTAACTTTTTTCGTTACCAAACCAGCAACATAAACAAGGGAAGATAGTTGTACAGTAGGATCCACCAGTATTGCTCGGCAAATTGTCCATGACTATTTTCATTAATTTTTCTCTTACATCCTATGTGATTTTAAGCGATGGATTAGGGTATGCAGTTAGGGTTTCACACATTCTCGATCTCAGACACAGTGGAAGTGATGTGATCAACACCACGCTCCGGCTGAATTTTCTCAGCCAGGTCTTCCCTTAGGTACCCACTGATGTAAACCTGGGTGGACAATTTTACACGAGATGATCAAACAGGGAATCGAACTGGGTCCGCCACGTGGTAATCAGAAGCCCTAACGACTAGAACACCGTGGTTTTTATTTCCTTAATTACTGTAATCGAAATTCACACTAAGGCGATAGAATTATCTTACTTTTAAAAGAATACACAGTAATAGCAGCATGTGAGCGACAAATAATTTCATGTTTCTTTCGGCATGCTATGAAAACATGGACCATTATTGCCTAGCCAAATTCCAGCGGCAAAGTTGGATATAAATATTCGGAGTTTGTTTGGGAACATATCCCAGGTTAACGTTACTATTCATTCATTCATGATAAGAACATGCACTTTGCAGCGTTTCGCCGCTACATTTAAAATTAAACTACTGTTTCAAAATAGCTTACCTTCTTGTTTTAACTTGTTTTAAGAGAGATTCGACATTATCACTTTGTAGTAATAGTAATCATAACTTCGAACAAACCCAACATAATAATTAAGCATTCACTCACTACCAGCGTAAATGTACAGTCGGAGAAAGAATTACCTGGGCCACGGTACCTAGAATTTCGTAACGTCTTAAAGCCTGTTGTTTATGCAACCCAAATAACAAATTATTCGCTTAAGTTTGTCTGGTGGATCTGAGTTCTCGGGAAGGATTGAGCATTGATAGCATGAGTCACATGACTCATGCCCCAGCAACAACAAACAACTGCTGGGTGCTACGTGGCCTCAAGAAGAACATTTCAGCAACTGGTTTCTTAACAAGATCTACTCGTAAGAAAATATATTTTTCGAGTGATACTAGTCATTGTCAAGAAGGTTCACTGAAATTATGGTTCTCATCACAGGCCACATGCCACACGCTAATGGTTTAAGTCCACTTTATGCACTGGACCTACAGATTAAAGTGGGATCCGAACCAAATGTTCCTCTATCTGGTATTGAATTCGGAAGCCTTTGATTACATGTCGAAGACGTTACCACTACGCCATCGGAGAGGCAATGGAACGCCTTGAGAAAGAGACGAGTGAAACCATATTTGACGTAAATTTTAAAAATAAGACAATATTTTGTGGCTACAGTTTCGAACCGTGGGAGAGGCATATATATTATTTTGTCCCATCGTCCATTTCACGAGTTTATAATTCTTCCTCACCGACACGATTAACGTCAGTGGGAGAAGAAAAGCGAAGTAAAATAACTGAAACAGAAATAAAAGGAAAAAGCGAAACAAATTTTATCCATAATATTCTGCAGTCACTTCAGTCGTGTTCAAGGAATCCTACCTTTAAAGAGAGCCGTGGTCTCTAACTTGTCTTTTCCCCTTCCTTTGTGCTCTCGATTCCCTCTGTCACGATTGGTCTAAAACTAATTAATGCGACGTTAATTAAACAATCCAAACAACGAAACAATGCACAATCAACTGCACAAAACAACATTCCATTTGTTTTCGAACCGGAAAACAATTGAGATGCTGTAAAATGAAGCAAGAAGCAGTAATAAACTGGGAATTTGGTACGGTATAGAATTAAATCGGTGAAGATGTTCCATTTGATTAGATTTTTGTTATTTAGTGTCGCTATTCTTTCACTTTTGGCAAATAGCGACGATGAAGATGAGTAATGAGTGATGATATGATGACATTGATTAACGGACACTCACCAAGAACACCCATGGCAAAGCCGAGATTCGAACCAGGGGCCCATGCTGTCGTAGCGCGCTGTGCTAACCACTCCGCCACGGAGGTTGGTTAGGAGTGGACATTATACCATATTTTGTGTGCGCAATTGGATCAATCAATCGAATGACTAGGCATATTATATTATTAATATATTCATATCATAATATCACGTCATATTATTCGGCACGAAGTAACATCATAGACATTCAATCTTGCATTATTGCCTTTCAATTATTTCTTCGACTTCGGGTTAATAACATCAATAAGATAAATTATGAAACAAATGATAATGAATGTGGGATATTGACAGTTATTTCGAATTACCTGACACAAGCAACATTAAGCAGACTCGGTGGGCAAGCTCATTAAGTGGTCAACCTTCGATCTCGTCACCAAAGTTCCCGGATTTGAGTACCGTCCTTGTCACAGGTGTTTGAGTATTTCGTCATTAATTTCATGTAATGGTCAGTCGTCCACGGCTGGGAAGAAAAGTGATGTTACGTAACAAAACTAATAAAAATAAACATGATCGAAGAGTACTTATTTCATATCTCACGAAATCTCCTATAAAACCGGGATATATGAAATATATGTATACTTTTTCGATTTCTATATGTAACTAGCCGAGACCGAGAACGGGAGAGCAATTTTCAATTCGAGAAACCGAGAGACGGAGACATTGTAAAGTCTTGTTTCTTTCTTGACATCTCCCTAATTGAGTTGTTGTTCTGTTCGTTATTGGCTTTGTATTGGCAATTATTGTCATTATTCCTCCCCTGGAGGTAAACCATAACGACGATTTATGATTAAATACATTAAAGCAGATAAAAGGGCAAGAACAAGAGAGTCATGCGTGCCCGGGACTTCAACCCAGAACCTTAAGTAACGAGATTTGAAATTCTGGAGAAGGCATCTGTGTTTTGCTTGGCTTTCTCTTTCCTCAACTTCTGTTATTTTATCATGCACGTATAATTAAAATGGATCTGAGAAAATACGTTGCGATCGTTAATTGTGTTGGTTAGATGCTATAAATGTGAACTCCAACATGGAATAAATTATTCCTTTTGTATGTGGTTGAACATGAAATTTTCTTACACTGTGACAATTTCTTTTTTTTACTTTTTCTGCACAGATAAGCTAATCTGGACTGGACCTTCAGTTTAAAATGACATACGAACTACTACGTGCATCCACCGTGTATCGAACCTGGGATCCCTTGATTATAAGGTGACGACGTTATCATTACGCCATCGAGGAGGCCCCGTGAGAAAATATTATTTACTCGATCTATACAATAATTTATTTAAACATTTACATTTTCGTTTTCTTCTTTCTTTTTTGTTAACTACTCCTCTACGACTCTTTTTTGTCTTGAAATTTCTTCTTGTTTCAGGAAAAAATAACATATATGCAGGGTATATACCCCCCCCCGTGCAAATAGATAGAAAGCTCACTCTCGAGAACTAATTTATAAATAACGTAACCATTAGGAAACAATTCGAACGTTAGCTGATATAACTGCAGATGAAACAATACTTACAGACCCTAACGAAATATCTATTCTTGTATAAGCTCACAGGCAACAGGTATCTGGTGAGTCATTCACTCATGCTAACTACGAGCGAAGGTCACGGAACCAAAGGGTGGCAAACAAGCGTCTGCTCTACGAAACTAGGGTTAGCAGACGAGGCCCGTGTTCCTGTTATCAATGACGTACGAAATAAGGAGGAACACAGCTTTCATATCAAACTAGACCCTTGTTTTGGTCCCGTCATTGCATGTAAACACTTTTTCGTCGTGGCCTTGAATCCCTACCTAACGGCTTCTCTGCAAGAAAGAAATCTTACCATTGAGGGGAGGAAAAGTGTGTGTGTGTATCGAGGTCCTTCAACTTTCGTATTCTTCTTCATTTCAGAACGCGTGCTGTATCGTCGATTTAATCCAATCTAGCCGTTGTAGGTTCTGTTTCTGTTGGGTAATTTCACATTGTCTTCCTGCTTATGTTATTCGCGACGGAGCTTCTGGTTTCAATAATCTGGACGATAACGGGATTGTGTTGGTTGGTTGATTTGGTGTCTTAAGTCCACTTTATGCACAGTAAGACTAATCGGGAATGCACCTACAGTTTAAAGTGGTATCCGAACCACTATGTGCCTACACATTACTTTGTTGCTAGATATTTGCATGCTAAGATCTAGGAAATGCTACATTTTCAGTGTGTGGAATTGAGAGTTATTTCGGATACGAAGAATTGGAGAATGGAGTAGTGAGAAAAGTATCACCTCACATGTTTGAATTATAGCCTTCCCCCCACACACAGGACATCGGCCGTGGTTTTTATAACGAAATATAACATGAATGAATTGTGTCAAGAAAAACTGGAGCCTATTCACATCCCTACGGAACTTGGAAGAAGTCCACATAGAAATTAGAAAGTTCTGTTCCGACAAAATCGGGACGTTTAGTAAATGAAAGAGCAAAGTGCTACCTTGTGCTTTGCACCAAGCCATGAAGGCGTGTAGGGGGTGCGGAGTTAGGGTCCCACACTTTCTTGTTACGGCCGAAGGTGGGGATAATGTGATCAGCACCACACCCCTGGCCGCCTTTACCCCTTCCCCCCACAAGTTTCCTAGAGGTACCCACTTTATACGACGCTGGGTGGGCGCCGGAGCCACTTGAACAGGTGGACAAAATTCCAATTCTCCCCAGTCGGAGATCGAACTCAGATCTCTCGCATGGTAATCAAACTCCCAAACGACCGAGCTACCGCGGCACATATAGTATAGTAGCCTTTGTAATTAAGGCAAGAATTATTTTAGCGTTTCGTTCAACGGTTTTAGGGGAATCATTTTCGGACATGCTATAACTCTTGTCGGTTCTGCGACCTGGCTTGAGAAAAGGCGATTTTATGACGAACAACATTCCACCTGATGTCACGTGACTTTCCTACATTTCCTGTGTCTGTTGGCTATTGCATAAAAGACGAGTTGGTCCTTGAGACAGACAGAATCACCCGATCACCTAAAGGTGCAATGTGTGTTGCCTACCTTTCCGGCATTATTTACTGCCATTAAAGTCTTATGGGGAAGAACTTTTTTCCACCACTGTACACAGGTAAGTCCGCCCAGAATTGGTCAGAGTTGAGCGCCTCTAGCGGAAAAAAGTAGAGTTTCAGCTAGCACACAAAATCGCATTTGCGACGGCGAAGCGCCGAGGCTGGCTTAAAACCAGTGGCGGCGATTGGGTTCCAAAACCGGTGGGAAAGGTGCCAAAAAACGAGGGGGGAAAAGACAGTATATTTCCCTTTGTAGATAAGGTTTAGCATAGTGCAAAAGGGGGGGGGAACTGAGGACAAAACACAGGACAACACACAACTCTACAGATAATTATTCTGTCCTAGGTTAAGACGCCAGACCCTCATTAGTCTGTGAAATGCAGTCCAGGGTGTACTACGTGAAAGGGTTACCCCTTACAACCCTAAAGCATATTTTACTTCTCAATTGTGATTTAATATTTAGGGATACCGGGAGTTTATCCCCACACAAAAAAGAATTATATCCGGCAAAAGAAAAACTGTCTTTATCCCTGTCTATTTCGATCCTCGGCGGGGGAGTACCGGGATTCTTTCCACCTGTTCAAGCGGCTTCGGCGCCCACCCAGCGTCGTATAAAGTGTGTACCTGGAGGAAACTCTGGGGGGTAAAGGCGGCCAGGGGCGTGGTGTTGATCACATCACCCCCACCTTTGACGATGATCAAGAAAGTGCGGGCCCCTAATCCCACACCCTTACACGCCTTCATGACGTGGTGAAAAGAACAGGGAAGCACTTTACTTTACTTTTACAGGGATGTTTCAGAAAATTAAATTGAAAGCATATAGTATACCATTTCCTAACTATGTAACAAACACAATTAAAAAATCATTCGTGTCCATTAATGATCCAGTCATCAAAGATTTTCCTGTAGAAAAGCATGCAGCCTTGTGGGTTAGAAAATAACACAATTCTGCAACTGACCAACCTCTCCGAACCGAGACGACAGCAGGCTGTTTTCCGCTTAAGTTTTCATGCCATAGTGCTCATCTTTTGCATCTATTAAAGTGTTCTCAAGAAACATATAGCTAGGTTAGATGGACGTTAAATTTGAACTTGGTAATAAAAATTAGGTCACGTTTTTGGGGTTATTAGTTCGACTGCTCCATTTGTTTGTGAGTTTGCGTTTCTTTGAATGTAAATTTAGTGTTTCTAAATGTTATCATACGATTTATTGACCTAATTTAGAACCAAAGTTCTAAGGTACTTAGTTTAGTTTCTTTAGTTAAGTATACAATGACAATATCATCATTATAAACAAATACATAAATAAATACATGTACAAATTTGCATTGGCCCCCTCCACAAAGAAACATCTCCCAAAATTAAACTGCAAATGCGCCACTGAGTGGTCATCTCCCCCAAAGCAAAAAGCTTAAATCGCACACGGCAACAACGTAAAATATGGATATCAAGATAAACTTTATTAATAAATGCAGCAGGGAGAAAAAAGGCATTTTGGCAAACGTCGGGGCTCTATTTACACAGGACCATCATAAACTTCAAGTATAATTCCCGGCTTTCAAGGCGAACATTCGAAAAGTTGAAGGGTACAAGCAAATGTTTTCCCTACTTCAACATAATGAATTACCTCACACCACCCACACACATTGTAGAAGGTCTGTGTGATTCCAATATACTGGGTTGGTGCGAATGAAATGTCCGCGCCAGGTGCATCATTGCCAAAGGCCAAAAAATTAAAATCAGCGAAGGTCTTCCTTATCAGGAAGTGATCGAGATGTCGGAAGAGATGGTAGTCAGTGGGAGAGATGTCGGGAGAATATGCTGGATGAGAAAGGGTTTCATATTGCAACTCATGGAGAGCCTGCACCGTACTTTGCGCGACATGAGGGCGAGCATTGCCGTGCAACATGAGGACACCATGTCTGTGGACCATTGCGGGATGCTTGCGGAGAGGTTTGCGGTACATTTCATGGAGTTCAGCACTGTAACGACCTGCATTGATGGTTTCACCTCGCCTGAGAAGGACATGACGGATTACACCCACCATACACCACCATACCAGCAACAACACCTTCCGTGGGTGGAGAGGTGGTTTCGGAAACCGTTCTGGACGTTGATCACGATCCAACCATTGTCCTGATCGTTTACGATTGCCATAGCAGATCCATTTTTCATCTGAAGTGACAACCCGAAGCAGGAAACCATCCCGGTTATTCCTTACGCTCAGAGAACTGGACATCTCCAGACGGCGAGTCTTGCTGGCCGGTGTTAAATCATGTGGTACCCATGAGTCCAACTTTTTCACTTTACCGATCGCACGGAGCCGCCGAACGACAGTGGTATGGTGTATGCCTAACTCGTCTGCAATGGCACGAACACTTTTCCGAGGGTCCGTTTCCACGGCGTTCCTGAGGAGTTCATCCGAACATGATGTTGGTCGATGGCCACGGGCCTCATTTTGCAATGCTGTGTCAGCGGAACGAAATTTGAGAAACCAGCGGCGAATGGTGCGTTCATTTGCCATTTCTGGCCCAAATGCACTGTTATAGTTTTTGGTGGCTTGCGTAAAGAAAAATCACTCGCAATTTTGTGTTCTCCATGGTGCACTTTCAGACGACCCTGTTCAGCAACACACTGCCTCCTGACTGTCTGGGTGCTCCAGCCTGTTTGCTGGACGTATACATAGTTTATGACGTTAGACCCGTGACCTCAGTCAATCCCTGTGTTGTGTTGTTGAGGTGAGTTTCCCACCAGACGTTAAAGTAGACATTTCATTTCATTTCACCAACCCAATATATCAAACAATCCAAATTCAATTCAATTAAACGGTATACGTATATTTCACATATTTAATTAAATGTGCGTAGTTTACATTAGCCAGTTGACATACTCAAACTCGAAATACATCTACAAACACAAGTCACAAATTTTACTGGGTATATTAATCTACGAAAAATTGCTAATGTACAGTGTCTCTCAAAAGTTTTAGGACAACGACATTTTAAACTAGGCAACCCAATTTACACAAGGTGTTGGTGGGTTGCATGTAGAGTTAGGCTCAATTTCAGGGTTGCCACATGCACATTAGGTATTTATAAAATACGCGAAAGAAAGATATCCAAATATTATTGCATAAAACTAGAAAAAAATCAGTATTACATTTGTTGCAATACTCTCAGAAAGAAACAACATCGATTTTATAGTATTTCATTGTTGATGAGTCTACACAAAGGAAAAGTGGAGAGAGGAAACGAAAGGGAACAAAGGAGAGGAGAAAAGAGAAAGCAAAAGGAGAAGAGGAAAAGTAAGGAAGGGAAGAAAATAGAGGACAGAGGAAGTGGATAGGAGAAGTAATGAGGAGAAAGGAAAAAGATGCGAGGAGAGATGAGGAAAATGGAGCAAAGAGGAGAGAAGAGAGGAAGGAAAGCGAGGTGATAGAAAAGGAGGAAAGGAGTTTGGAGAGGAGAGGAGTAAACGATAAGAGGGGAGTGGAAAGTAGAGTATAGGAGAGAAAAAGAGAAGAACGAAAAGAAGAGGAGAAGAGTGCAGTGGAGTCGGAAATATAAGACAGGAGAGGAGATAAGAGGAGTGGAGAAGAGTGGGATGGAGACAAGAGGCGAGAAAAGTAGGGAAGGCGGTATGAGATAAAAATAGAGGAGGTGGACGGGAGAGAAGAAGGAGAAGTTAAGAACAGAATGGACTGGAGACGAGAGGAGAGAAGGGGTAGTTGCAGAAAATACGTCTCGGCGTCAAGAACTAATGCATTGATAAAATTATCGACATGAAACATTCATTAACATTTTATAATGTATTGGAGAATGTATTAGATCGGTGCGAAATTCCTTTTGGCCGAGTTCAGACCAAGATAAAATCTTCCACGTAAGATCTTTGATTTTACCTGCGATTATACCACTAAAAACATGAATGTAATTTTCATATTTATCCAATTTTTCTCCTCTTCTCGGTTCGTTGAAATTTTGTTATTTAACATTTCCCCTCCCCCCATCGTTAATTCCAATCTGAATCATTCCGTTTCATACGACGTGGACAATGAACGCAATGGGGGTATGTCTAAAACGTACGAAAAGTTTCTGCCACCGAAGGGGTTTGAACCTACGACCATCAGACTATCAATCCTTAACGGTAACCACTACCCCACAAGCTTTCGCTCCTGAACACAGGTAGAAGGAGCTGACCAATGTGAAATGCAGATCCAACCCCCCTCCTATATGTCATGTGCAAAGAATACTTGTTTGTAACAAAGAAAACGAAGGTAATACGACTGGGCGAAAACATTTAATGGAGAATTCCACATGATGGAAACTTTTCAGTCGATATTTGTGAAGGTATCTTTGCATTGAACTCGAGTGGAAAAAGAGGTAATATTAGTGTGTCCTGAATTGCCACAAATATAAATGGTTATTTCATTAATATTTGTCAATGTCTTTGAAGCAGGATACATTTATCGTTAGAGTATCATAATTCAAGATCTGATACGTGAAAATATCCCTTTAATCGTGTGTCAATTCATTTATTTGTTTATTTTTTTTTAGTAAATTCCAGTTTTAGGACAATCTAGCCACTATACACTATTATTACAAATAATGTTGCCATGCTCTTGTTTAATAGAAGGAATTGATTGATTGATTGATTGATTTAAGTCCACTTTATGCACAGTAAGGCTAATCGGGACTGGACCTACAGTTTAAAGTGGGATCCGAACCACTTGTGCCTCCACCGGGTATCGAACCCGGGACCCTTTAATAGAAGGAGAAATATTTTTAAAAATAAAAAGAAAGAACACCTCGTATGGAGGATCAAACCTCGGACCGCTTACAATGCTCTCAAGAACTCTAACCAATACACTACGTCCTTGATTATTCTTTCGCCTCAATATTGTAAACGTTATCCTGCAAAAAATAAAAAAAAAAAAAAAAAAGTTCAATACTCTCATTTGCTCTATACTTCTATAATTACTTTATACACTAAACTAAACCCACAGCGCTACAGCCCTTGAAGAGCCTTGGCTTACCTACCGACTGCTGGTCTCCCTCCCACACTATTTCTCAGTCACCTGTTATAGCGTGGAGGTCTTAGACCTTACTTTATACACATGCATTTGAAATCTTACTCTGAATTTCTTTCTTCGTATTAGTATATCTAAGGTTGTGAATATATTTTATTTGTAATTTTATAACGGTTACATGAACATCTACGAAATAGTTCCTTATAACTTGGTATCTGTAAAGAGATACATTCAAGTTTTCAAATGATTTTAGACCACTAGTTCCGTGTCCAGTCATCATTGTTCAAACAAACGTTTGAAAACTCTGTGGAATTTTCATTCTGAGATAAGTTGCCTTACTTGCTACATGTATGCGAACTACACTCTGTCCCACTTATCTCTGGAGCAGGTGAACAAAACAAGTATCTGAGCAGCGATGAACACATGAGAGGAACGGAATTGCGTGGAGGGAGGAGATCCACTGCAGTTGCCAGCCTTTCCAGCAGCGTGTACTGCCTCGCTCTTTCCACTCGATCCCCTTCTCTTCCGCTATGCGCGGCTTTGCTCCAGACATGCTGGGACAGGGCACAGTTAATTGTTTTCGCAAGAAGTATCTCTGTGTGCCACACATTTAATTCTTACTCACATGAAGAAAGAAAAAAAACATGTTGTCAATTTGCATTCAGAGGGTAGTTTCACAGTTACAAACTATTTTGGCCTTGATAATAAGTTTAGTGTAAATAGTAATTTTGTTTATATTTTTTTTAAAAAAAATGAGGTCTAAGGTTGAAATCCTCATATTTAGGGCTTGAACTCGTCACCTAAGAGGTTGAAGACCCGTCCGGTTTCTTTGTGCGTGACCTTCTTTTTATTTTTCTATTCATTATTCATCCTCATCCTCGCGATTAACCAAAAGTAAAATAAGAAAAGTCCTCCTCCGTGATCGTGCGGTCTAAGGCGCTGTGCTTTGGACTCCGACTACGGGACGGCATGGGTTCGAGTCCGCCTGGGTTCAGTCTCTGGGTTCTCGGTCTGTATAGCCTATAGGACCGGTGGCAACCCATTATCGTGAGGAAATTGGGGAGCTACGAGTGAGTAGCGTAACCCGGTCTAATAAATCTCCTATGGGGGATGTTCCTGGGTAAACAAAAAATAGTCGATCAGACAATTCGATTGTCGAAGGCGATAAAATAACTTCCGGTTTGACCAAGTTTCCAATATAAGTTAGTGGAATACAGATTGTCTTCGAGCTTACTTTGTTAAAAAGGAGCGGATACAAAATGGATCACTTGAAATTTTTAAGTGACAGAGAATTAAAGATACCTCGAAGAAATTGACCAGTTCCCGCAGTCATTGGATGATGATTTATGGAACAATAGAAATCTTTACTGAGACAATGTTGATCCTCTATACCAATGGTTTCGTTTTTTTTTTTTTTGTTTTGAGTTGATGTTTTAAGTTCACTTTGTGCAGAGTAAGGCTAATCGGGACTGGATCTACAGTTTAAAGTGGAATCAGAACCACTATGTGCCTCCACCGGGTATCGAACCCAATGGTTTCGTTGGTATATACATTAAACAAGAACGTTCATTCGCCTATAAATTAAGCTACAGATTTTTTATATTAAAGAAGAAGTAAATAATAATAAATTCTTAAAGGTAAAAGGAAGATTAAATACACCGATGAAAAACAAAGATATTCTACTTTAACCTAATAGTTATAAAGTGCACATTTTATTTCTCATTAATAAAACCACAGATCAATTTTTATATAAACGTGTATTTTAAGTTGGTTCTAATTTATGTTTGGCCACTTCTCATTCTTTATAATTATCATTCTAATTAATCATTAACATATATAGCTACGCCAGTTGATTTTTAATTCCACAAAAACGAAAAAAACAGGCAATTCCACACATGATACGAATATGCAGGAAGTTGGAGGATTCGGCAGGTTGAAATAAAGCTTACATTATTTATAAACATTCAAATACTTCGAAGCCTCTCGATGGCGTAGCTGTAACGTCGCTACCTTGTAACCAAGGTGTTCCAGGATTCGATATCTGGTGGAGGCACAATGTGACTTAAACTCTAGGTTGAGTCCCGAATAGCCTTACTGTGCATAAAGTGTACTTAAAACAAAAAAATGAAATGTACTCTGATTATATCAGAACGGATAATTTTTTGACGTTGTGTATCTACTAGAACACAGCTCTCTTAATTGTTCTTTCTTCCACAGATAATAACATGCATGGTTGTAAAAATTTACGTTTTAAATTTGTTATGCCAACATATGTGCGTTAGAAAATTATAATTTAAAAACACTTAAATATTTCATTGGGTTTATTTAACGGCGATGAAGTGACGTGTCTAGGGCGTAGTTTCTCATGTCGTGGTTCGTAGTCTTTTTGCATTACTGCTTGAATCCACTGAGTTTTCGTATCTGGTCTATCGAAAAAAGATTCACAGATACTTGAGAAAAATTATTCGTTCTGGACCTCATATTGCAACCAACAGCCACGCAATGATTGTCGTCTTTTCTGCAAGATATTACCCTTACATCTTTATAATCCATGTTACTCTTTCAAAACCAGAAGTAGGGTCCCGACCGTGCCGAACAGGAACGAAAATGTAAACATCAGGTGAATAACCACCATAATGGTTGAGGGTTCGACGTGCTGATCCCACGTCACCCCATCTGGTTGAAGATCACTAGGAAGGATTGTGTGACGGAGACTGCCAGTCGGGAGATAGGCCAAGGCCCTTCGAGAGTTCTTGAGCCATGCGTTATTGTTATTATTAAAATAAGAAAACAAGGGAATGAGGAAAAATTAATAAAAAAATATTTATCTATATTAAACCAACCATTCAATTTTATTTTGTTTTTCATGGATCGGTTGCCCTACTACGCGGTAATCTTAATAAGTATCTTACATGTTACACGATAAACACATATTACTATCCGAATACTCATTCAATAAGCATTTTTGTTTGCAGGAATCATTACTTATTGCATGTTGAGATAGTGCCCACGTAGCCGCCTCTGATGAAATCTATTATTCTTCAGATTTTCTTTAAAATTCGACTCTGGTCACTTGTAATTTGCTGGGTGTAGACGCTGGGCATCGACGCACAATGTTGTTTTGCGATAAGAAGCTGCCTTGTGAAGCGTGACTCATGAACGCGAACAAGCTAGGTTACCAAGCTTATCTGCCTTTGAATACCAAGTCATTTTTTAACCTTTTCCGAACGCGATTGCTACTGTAGAAGTATATATATATTATCTCAAAAGAGCAAGAAAGGAAATTCAACCAATGTTCTCCCGTCGTATAAAACCAAATATTATCTATTAAACGAAAAGTTCACGATTGTCAATAAACGGTTTAACCTATCTGAGCTTTCAGGAACTTTGCACGCATAATTCCACTGTCTAGGCCAATGACAGAAAAGCAAGCAATACTTTTATTTATTCTTTAAATCAATTAAAGGAATGTGTAAGAATTTAAAAGAAATAAAGAGCGGAACGGAATGACTGTTGTTCTACCTTAAAAATTGTTGTTCTTCGAAATAGTAAAATAAGAAGGATTTAATCCAACACCTTAACACACTGTTCCACGACTCTCTATTGACTAACACTGTCAAATGTGATGTGATTTTATGAATACAATTTTCCGCCTGTTTACGTATAACGTCTCGCACATTTAGCAGTTCGCAAACGTTTTTGCAAACGCTGTAATTATTTCATGTTACCATACGTAACAGCAAATACATTTCATAAGACTGTTCTGGACACGAGACTTGCGTCAGAAAACAAGCATTTCATATGTTGCAGTATCACAAGAAGAGAACATCGCCCTGCAATGTTCAAGACTCAAGATATTTTTCATTAATAATGTCTAATCAACATAATAAGTTAGAAGAAGTAACTAGCATTTTCACAACAACTACCAATATTCTTGTTTTTCTTCATCACTTCCAAAATATATTCTCGAAGATAGCTGCTATACCACAAGAAACAATTCAAAATTAAAGTAAAATTCAACTACATGTATATCCAAGGACATTTACAATATTGGAGGAACAGAATACTTAAACATTGTTGATTCAACGGAAGTTAAGGGCGTGGTGTAGTGCTGTCGGCCCCCGTGGTGGAGTGGTTAGCACATCGCACTACAACGCCGGGGGTCCCGGGTTCGAATCCCGGCTCGGGCATTGATGTTTGTGATTGTCTGTCCTGAAATTGAGAATTGAATGAAATGATATAGGCTGCTAGCGGTCGCAGGTTCGATCCTCCTTACGAGGTGTTCTCTTTTATTTAATTCTCCTTCTATTAAACAAGAGCATGGCAGCATTATTTGTAATAATAGTGTATAGTGGCTAGATTGTCCTAAAACTGGAATTTACTAAAAAAAAATAAACAAATAAATGAATTGACACACGATTAAAGGGATATTTTCACGTATCAGATCTTGAATTATGATACTCTAACGATAAATGTATCCTGCTTCAAAGACATTGACAAATATTAATGAAATAACCATTTATATTTGTGGCAATTCAGGACACACTAATATTACCTCTTTTTCCACTCGAGTTCAATGCAAAGATACCTTCACAAATATCGACTGAAAAGTTTCCATCATGTGGAATTCTCCATTAAATGTTTTCGCCCAGTCGTATTACCTTCGTTTTCTTTGTTACAAACAAGTATTCTTTGCACATGACATATAGGAGGGGGGTTGGATCTGCATTTCACATTGGTCAGCTCCTTCTACCTGTGTTCAGGAGCGAAAGCTTGTGGGGTAGTGGTTACCGTTAAGGATTGATAGTCTGATGGTCGTAGGTTCAAACCCCTTCGGTGGCAGAAACTTTTCGTACGTTTTAGACATACCCCCATTGCGTTCATTGTCCACGTCGTATGAAACGGAATGATTCAGATTGGAATTAACGATGGGGGGAGGGGAAATGTTAAATAACAAAATTTCAACGAACCGAGAAGAGGAGAAAAATTGGATAAATATGAAAATTACATTCATGTTTTTAGTGGTATAATCGCAGGTAAAATCAAAGATCTTACGTGGAAGATTTTATCTTGGTCTGAACTCGGCCAAAAGGAATTTCGCACCGATCTAATACATTCTCCAATACATTATAAAATGTTAATGAATGTTTCATGTCGATAATTTTATCAATGCATCAGTTCTTGACGCCGAGACGTATTTTCTGCAACTACCCCTTCTCTCCTCTCGTCTCCAGTCCATTCTGTTCTTAACTTCTCCTTCTTCTCTCCCGTCCACCTCCTCTATTTTTATCTCATACCGCCTTCCCTACTTTTCTCGCCTCTTGTCTCCATCCCACTCTTCTCCACTCCTCTTATCTCCTCTCCTGTCTTATATTTCCGACTCCACTGCACTCTTCTCCTCTTCTTTTCGTTCTTCTCTTTTTCTCTCCTTTACTCTACTTTCCACTCCCCTCTTATCGTCTACTCCTCTCCTCTCCAAACTCCTTTCCTCCTTTTCTATCACCTCGCTTTCCTTCCTCTCTTCTCTCCTCTTTGCTCCATTTTCCTCATCTCTCCTCGCATCTTTTTCCTTTCTCCTCATTACTTCTCCTATCCACTTCCTCTGTCCTCTATTTTCTTCCCTTCCTTACTTTTCCTCTTCTCCTTTTGCTTTCTCTTTTCTCCTCTCCTTTGTTCCCTTTCGTTTCCTCTCTCCACTTTTCCTTTGTGTAGACTCATCAACAATGAAATACTATAAAATCGATGTTGTTTCTTTCTGAGAGTATTGCAACAAATGTAATACTGATTTTTTTCTAGTTTTATGCAATAATATTTGGATATCTTTCTTTCGCGTATTTTATAAATACCTAATGTGCATGTGGCAACCCTGAAATTGAGCCTAACTCTACATGCAACCCACCAACACCTTGTGTAAATTGGGTTGCCTAGTTTAAAATGTCGTTGTCCTAAAACTTTTGAGAGACACTGTACAAGGAATACAAACTAAACTTTACGTAATCAATTTCAAGATAACTTACAATAATCTTCCGTCTGTCAGATAGATTGTTCTGCTTTTGATTGATTGATTTGTTGTTTTAAGTCCACTTTATGCACAGTAAGGCTAATCGGGACTGGACCTACAGTTTAAAGTGGGATCCGAACCACTTGTGCCTCCACTGGGTATCGAACCCGGGACCCCTTGATTACAAGGCGACGACGCTATCACTGCGCCATCGGGGAGGCCTGCAAAGGACACTAACAAAGTAAATGGATTAAGGGGATTATTTTATTTTCCACGCAGCTTTTTTTTCCTTCCTCGATAAAAAAAAATTGCCTCATGGCATTTATACGAGTATATAAATGTATAAATTCAATGGGATTTAGATTAATGAAAGTTGCACTATTTTACGTCTACGGATATAAATTCACCCCAATAATTAACGTAGATTTTCCGGAATTCATAGAATTCCCGGTGAGTAGCCACCTTGTTATAACTTACAATAATCCTTGTGGATAACATGTGTGGTGCAGATATGCTGAGAACATGCTATTTCTTTTGGTTTCAGATGTCTAGTAACAAGTTTACTGTGACTGGTCTGTTGGATGACTTTTGGAAAGCTCTCGAATGCCCGATTTGTATGGAGATCGCTCATCCTCCGATTTTCCAGTGCCGACAGGGTCATCACATCTGCAAGAACTGTAAGGACAAGGTGAGGAAATGTGGAATCTGCAGGGACCCAATATCATCAACGAGGAATTTCGTGGCGGAATCTATGGCTGTAACCATCCCTCTACCGTGCAGGTACAGGGATAGCGGATGCATGGTCACCACACTGCATGGCGAGAGGGAAGAACACGAGAAGACCTGTTCGTACAGATCCTACAGGTGTCCCTTTGAGAAATGCAAAGCCTCCGTGCGCAGCAATGATATTGTGAAGCACTTCGCGTCCACCCACAAGGACACGAATGTGGTAATTTGCAAGAAGAGCATCGGCAAGGAGGAGTTCTTCGCCGAATTCACCTTCTGGAGTGAGCAGAAGTTCGACATGAAGCTGATGGACATTCCCATCTGGGGGATCTTCTCGCTCACGGTAAAGATAAGGTCGGACATGGCGATGCACGCCGTGGTGCAAATGGTGGCTCCTGAAGAAGAGTCTAGTAAGTTCCACTACACGTCCACCATCTACGGTCTCCAAGATAGGAACATCTCGTACAGTGGACCAGTGTACTCCCTTCACGTTTCGTGCGCTGATATACGTTCCAAAAATGATTGCCTCATCGTTTCACGCCATTTCATGGAGAAGTTCAGTTTCGTGTGCAGCGGAACCATTCCTTCCACGAGCGACGTTCAGACCAGCAACTATTTCCAGATAACGATTTGGATCCGGAAGGTCGTGTAAACTTCAAGGATTATGGGAATAAGAATAACTTTGCACAAAAGAAACAATGTCGATTTTACAAGTTGATATTTCTTTTTAGGCAGTGATAAAAGTGGCTGCGATATTCAGGGTTCGACAATGGATGGATCGGTCGATGTTGCAACACTGGATGTAGCTAGTTGTTGCCTCAGAGGTAACATATGACTACCGCTACCTTGCAGCCCCTGCCTTACAGTGTTGCCACAATTTCCTTCTGCAAAGAGCAAAATTTCTCCTATTCGACTAATTTTTCCCTTAAGACAAGAATCATATGCATAAAAATGATAATAATTTATTTTAAGTGCTGATAATAAATAATAATACAAATTATAATATTTTAATTGGTGCATGTCCGTATTTACGAAAAATGTTAAAGAATTCTGAATTCTTACATAATCAGGCCAGATGCTCCAAGTTCGAACTTTGGCCAAGCACTAATATACAATTATGTTCCATCACCCATTTCATGACCCTATTAACCAAAGATATAGGAAAGAGTTTTGATAATTTTAAATGTACGTATATAAAGGCTTAAACTAAAGGAGTGGAAATAGGATGTGACAGAAAAGAAAGTGAATATGGAAGTATAACCTTATATAATGTGTTTTAATCAGCTGATGTCTTCAATTTCCGCGAAATTTCATCAAAATTACCATTTCCCTTTTGGCTTAAAATTCGATCAGAATTTCCATACAAAAAGGGAATTTCTCTTCATGTGGCAACACTGCTGCCTTACCATTCAGTAATGATGGAGTCCTGAAACGGGCACAGCACACATTCGTTGTAAAACTGTATTACAAAAACATTTCAATATTCCACGTGAAGATCCGGTGCTTTCTGCTCATGTTATCAAAACATGGATTAAAAGCTTCGAGGAAACGAATTCTTAGTATCGGTTCCGCTAAGAGGTGGCTCATATTCCTCTGACCATGCTTCGCAATGTGATGCAGTGTAACCTACCCAAGGTTTCACTGACACGCGAATGAGAGCAGTCCTCCATTCCACAACTTCATCATAACTGAAAGGTTAAAGCAAGGGCTTTCTATATAGCGGTAGTCACGTGTTACCTCTGACGCAACAATTAGCTCTATGCAGTGTTGCAAAATAGTCCGATTCATTGCCGCATCTTTGTGTATACTCTATATACATATTTGGGAGAGAGTACTGTAATACAAATATACAGGTTAGTTGTTATGCAAGTATAGTTGATGTTCTCGAAACGGAATATAAGTTCATTTTTTTAATATATGATGTTTTGAATTAGAATTTTTTTAATCTATCTGTAATCAACCACGAAATATTGTGCCCACTGATTCTATATCTTGTCCCCCAACTCTTTGAAAAGAGAGAATAAGGGATGATATCATTCCAGGGAATGATTTATTTTTCTTTCTATTTTAAACTTTATAAAATGTCCATGTAGTCACGATATTGCTAAGTATAAATGGTATATATTATTGTTTGTAATCCAACCACAATGGTGAACAGATTATACTTATTCATAAATAAATACTCTCAGCCCCATACATTTATTCCAAATGTACTAGTCCTAAGATCCAAACGAACTATACTACAGTGTGCCAAAGATTCCAGTAATTTCATAAAAGAAAAGTTTTCATATACAAATTATGTTTGCACATAAAGCCATTTGTATGAATGAATCAATGTTGTCACTGTTCTATAATTACAGAAATGTTGTGGTTATTAGAAGTGCAGAAATAGTAAATCTCAATAAGAGAATTGTAGTTGTCAACAAAAATGTTAGTTATGTACTTTAATTGAATAACATTGTGGTTCCAATCTTTATATCATTACTGTCTTATTCTGAAATGTTTGCTTAAATAGTTATGTGATATAGATTATATGTAATTGTACTATTCGAGTCTTTTATTGTAAATAAAGACACATTTCTTTTCCTTTTCATTTTCAGGAAGTTTTAAGTTTTCCCAATATCACCTTGTGCTTTTTGCATAAAGCTTAAGTATGTTATAACATCTATGAATCTGATGCAAGGAAATCATAAATAAATGTAACTTTTACATTAAGGATTTTATTTCAACTTAATCCATGTGCAAATATAGTTCCTATTAATTTATTCTTCCTTCATTTTCTTGTTTGCAAGTAATCAATATATTCGTGAAATGATAAAGCTATCTATGTACAGTCATGGAAAAAAGTTCTTCCCCATAAGGCTTGAATAGGAGCAAGTAATGCAGGAGGGTAGGCAACACATATTGCACCTTTCGATGATCGGGTGATTTTGCCTGTCTTAACACCGAGAAATGTGTTCCACGCGAAGGTCAACATGACAGGAAAGCAAAGAGGGTCACGTGACTATTGGTTACGTGGTGTGTTGTGCTTCTCCACGTCCCCAGTTCTTGATCCACATTGCAGAAAAAGTAGAGCTGCATGCAATATATGAAAATAGGTTGTTTTCAACTACACGCTTAATTATGATTTTCCCAATTGTAAATCATAAAGGTGAGGCCGCGGTGGCTCAGTCGGTAACGCGTCTGACTACCATGCTCAAGGTCCCGGGTTCGATCCCCGGCCGGTTCAAATCCGGGAACTTTTCTAACGGTGGAAGCGGCCCCGGCGCCTACCCAGCGTCGAATAACATGGGTACCTGGGGGAAACCCTGGGGGGTAAAGGCGGTCAGGGGCGTGATGCTGATCACATCACCCCCACTCACGACCGGATCAAGAAAGTGTGGGGCGTTACCCCCACACCCCCTATACGCCTTCATGGCGTGGTGCTATGCACACTTTTTTTTACCTTTACCAATTGTAAATCTATCAGACGTGTCTCCCGATTTAATCGGGACAGTCTTTTACTTTGAATTCCTGTTCGTCATAGATAGTGTTGCCCACGAGACGAGACTTTGGCCTGTCTCGTCTCGTGGAGTCTCGTGGAAATGCTGTCTCGTCTCGAAAATATTCGTTTGTCTTATGACACATGGTCAATCTCGTCTCGTCTCGAATTTTTAAAAGCCTGTCCCGTCTCGTCCCGTGGGCAACACTAGTCATAGGCGTAACTTGACGGGAGCAGAAAGGCCATTTGTAACCCCCCCCCCCAAAATCAGGTTTCTTAAAGCTGCTAAAACAGGAATTAAATACTATGATTTGACGCGTCCAAAAAAAGTATTATATTGAAAGATTGTTCCCAAATACGTAGATAGCAATTTTATACTTTGAAAGTGTCTCAGATTTGTTTATTATGTCACATCTTAGTGTGGCAAAGGACTACTACAAAAGTGGAATTTCGTAACAGAAATATGAACCCACTCCTTTTATTTCGTAGCCGATTTCATCTTGAAACTGAAATTAAGAATATTAGTTAACAATGTCATTGGTAAACAATAAAAAAATGTGATAGACCCAATTCTTTAATACCTTATCATAATCTTTATCGCAAGTTTAAATTTTGTTGTAAGTCCACTTTATGCAAAAAAAAAAAAAAAAAAAGGTAAAGTGCTCACCTGTGCTTAGCGCTACGCCATGAAGGCGTATAGGGGGTGTGGGGGTAACGCCAGACACTTTCTTGATTCGTTCGTGAGTGGTGGTGATGTGATCAGCATCCCCAGGGTTTCCCCCAGGTACCCATGTTATTCGACGCTGGGTGGGCGCCGGGGCCGCTTCCAACGTTAGAAAAGTTCCCGGGCTTGAACCGGCCGGGGATCGAACCCGGGGCCAATTGCTTGGTAGTCAGACGCGTTACCGACTGAGTCACCGGCACAGATAGACTAATTTGAACTGCATACAGTTTAAAGTGAGATCCGAACCACTATGTGCTATCACCTGGTATCGTACCCGAGACCCCTTGATTACAAGGCCTTACCACTACGCCATCAGTGAGGCGCACACAATCTTTGTATTTCGACCTTTTTAAACCTATATGTATCATATAAGAGGTTGTTTAACGTTGCTATGCCTCTATGGATTATATTTAGCCAATATTCGAGCATATAGCGTCAGGATTCATAGAATATAAGCTTCTCTTTCATGTTTATGGTTTCCTGTCTGCAGTAGAAAAACTGGCAGGTTCCCATAGCTTTTCTTTCAATAGTCTTCCAATGGTTGCATATCATCTCACTCAAATTTGATTCATTCGTTTCGAACACAATCCCCGATGGCGCAGTGGGATCGTGGGCGCCTTGTAATTAAGGGATCCCGGGTTCGATACTAGGTGGAGGAACATAGTGGTTCCGATCCCCCTTTAAACTGTAGGTCCATTCACGATTAGCCTAACAGGACATAAAGTGGACTTAAGACACCAAATCATCCAACCAACACAATCCCGTTATTGTCCATATTATCGAATCCAGAACCTTCTCCGCGAATAACATAAGCAGGAAGACAATGTGAAATTACCGAAACAGAACCTAAAAACTACAACGGATAGATTGGATTAAGTCGACGATACAGCACGCGTTCTGAAGTGAACAAGAATACGAAAGTTGAAGGACCTCTATACGCACCCACTTTTCCTCCACTCAATGGGGAAGATATCCTTCTAGCTGAGAAGCCTTTACGTAGGAGTGCCCTGAGGGAACTTCAAGGCCACGACGATAAAGTGTGCAATGACGGGACCAAAACATACGTCAGATAGCTGTGTTCCTCCTTATTTCGTACGCCATTGATAACTGGAACACGTGACCTCGTCTTTGGTAGAGCAGAAGCCTGCTT
Source organism: Lepisma saccharinum (assembly GCF_977018435.1). Taxonomy (NCBI): domain Eukaryota; kingdom Metazoa; phylum Arthropoda; class Insecta; order Zygentoma; family Lepismatidae; genus Lepisma; species Lepisma saccharinum. Next base: position 126,670,927 of record NC_139231.1, on the reverse strand, counting down.
GATTGCCACCACCCTTTAGTTCAGTGACCTTCGCCCGTAGTCAGCAAGAGTGAATGACTCACCAGATACTTGTTGTCTGTGAGGCTACACAAGAATAGATACTTCGTTAGTGGCTGTAAGTATTGTTTCATCTGCAGTTATATCAGTTAACATTTCAATAGTTTCCTAATGGTTACGTTAGTGATAAACATGTAAATTAGTTCTCGAGAGTGAACGTTTTATCTATTTAAACGGGGGATTTTTATACAGCCTGCATGTATTATGTTTTCCTGAAACAAGAAGAAATTCGAAGACGCAAAAAGAGTTGTATAAGAGTAGTTAACAAAAAGAAAAAAGAAGAAGAAAACGAAAATGTAAATGCTGAAATAAATTATGGTAGAGATCTAGTGAATAACATTTTGTCATGGGGCCTCCTCGATGGCGTAGTGGCGTCGTCGCCTTGTAATCAGTGGATCCCGGGTTTGATACACGGTGGATGCACGTAGTGGTTAGTATCCCACTTTAAACTGAAGGTCCAGTCCAGATTAGCATATCAGTGCACCAAACCAAAACTAAGAAAGAAATTGTCACAGTGTAAGAAAATTTCATGTTCAACCACATACGAAACAAAAGGGAATAATATATTGCAGGTTGGAGTTCACATCTGCAGCATCTAACCAGCACAATTATGAATCGCAACATATCGTATCAGATCCATTTTTATTATACATGTATGATAATATAAGAGAAGTAGAGGAAAGAGAAAACCAAGCGAAACATGGACGCCTTCTCCAGAATTTCAAATCTCGTTACGTAAGGTTCTGGGTTGGAGTCCCGAACAGGCATGACTTTCTTGTTCTTGCCCTTTTATCTGCTTCATTTCATCATAATTCATCGTTATGGTTTACCTACAGGGGAAGAATAATGACAATAATTGTAAATACAAAGCCAATGACAAACAGAACAACTCGATTACGGAGGTGCCAAGAAGAAACGAGACTTTACAGTTTCTCCGTCTCTCGGTTTGTCTAATTGAAAATTGCTCTCCCGTTCTCGGTCTCGATTAGTTAAATATAGAAATCGAAAATGTATGTGAATGAATATACATGTATTTTATATATTCCGGTTTTGTAGGAGATTTCGTGAGAGATGAAATAAGTACTCTTCCATCTTCGATGATCGCGACGATAAGGACGAGTGACCATTACATGAAATTGATGACGAAATAGTCAAACACCCCCGACAAGGACGGTACTGAAACCCGGGAACTTTGGCGACGATATCGAATGTCAATCACTTAATGAGCTTGACCACCAAGCCTGCTTAATGTTGTTTCTGTCAGGTAATTCGTAATAACTGTCAATATCCCACATTCACTATCATTTGCTTCATAATTTATCTTATTGTAGTGATTAACCTGAATTCAAAGAATTAGTTGAAAAGCAAAAATGCAAGATTGAATGTCTCTGACGTTACTTCGTGCCGAATAATATGACGTGGTATTATGATATGAATTTATTAATCATATAATATGCCTATTCATTCCATTGATTGATCCCAATTGAGCACACAAAATATGCTATAATGTCCACTCCATGGAGGAGTGGTTAGCACAGCGCGCTACGATGCCATGGGTCCCTGGTTAGAATCTCGACTTGGGCGTGGGTGTCCTTGGTAAGTGTCCCTTCATCAATTTCATCATAGCATCACTCATCTTCATCGTCGCTATTTGGCAAAAGTGAAAGAATAGCAAATCTAAATAACAAACATCCAATCAAATCGAACATCTCCACCGATTTAATTCTATACGGTACCAAATTCCACTTTATTACTGCATCTTAAGTCATTTTACAGCATCTCAATTGTTTTCCGATTCGAAAACATTTGGAATGTTGTTTTGTGCAGTTGATTGTGCATTGTTTCGTTGTTTGGATTGTTCAATTAACGTCGCATTAATTAGTTTTAGACCAATCGTGACAGGGGGAAGCAAGAGCACAAAGGAAGCGAAAAAGACAAGGAAGAGACCACGGCTTTCTTTAAAGATAGCACCCCGTGAATACAACTCAAGTGACTGCAGAATATTATGAATAAAATTTATTTCGCTTTTCCTTTTATTTCTGTTTCAGTTATTTTACTTCGCTTTTCTTCTACCACTCGCATTAATCGTGTCGGTGAGGAAGAATTATAAACTCGTGAAATGGACGATGGTACAAAAAAATATATGCCTCTCCCACGGTTCGAAACTGTCAGTACAAAATATTGTCTTATTTTTAAAATTTACGGGCAAATATGGTTTGTCACGTAGCAATTTTCGCTTATCTCTTTCTCAAGGGGTTCCATTGACTCTCTGATGTCGAAGTGGTAACGTCGATGTAATGAAAGGCTTCCGAATTCAATACCAAATAGAGAGGATTTGGTTCGGATCCCATTTTAATCTGTAGGTCCAGTGCATGAACTGGACTTAAACAATTAACGTGTGGCATGTGGTCTGTGATGAGAACCATCATTTCAGCGAACCTTCTTGACGATGACTCTAATATCACTCGAAAGAATAGTATTTCCTTACGAGTAGCTCTTGTCAAGAAACCAGTTCCTGAAATTTTCTTCTGGAGGCCTCGTAGCACCCAGCTGTTTGTTGTGGCTGGGGCATGAGTCATGTGACTCATGCTATCAAAGCTCAATCCTTCCCGAGAACTCAGAATCACCAGGCAAACTTAAGCGAATATTTTGTTATTTGGGTTGCATAAACAACAGGCTTTAAGACGTTACGAAATTCTACGTCCCGTGGCCCAGGTAATTTTTTCTCAGACTGTACTCTAGGTTAAAGATGATATGTCAACGGTATGGATGTATCATATTCGTCAGTGTATTAAATCAAGTATGTTGAAATGTTTGAATAACAATTTCCATCATTCGAATGATATATGCAAAGTTGTGTTTTTATAACAGTCGCAATTTCTACGATTCTAGTTTTGTTTAACAAATTTTGCATAATGGTATTCAAGTATGTTATAATTGAAAGAAATGCACTCATGACGTTAGTAGCGCCTCCAATCACAGCTTACTGCTGAACTAATTTACGTCCATTGGTCTTTGAATTGATTTTTGATTGATTAATTTGGTGTTTAAGTCCACTTTATGCACAGTAAGGCTAATCGGGACTGGACCTACAGTTTTAAAATGGGACCTGCACCGCTATGTGTCTCCACTGGGTCTAGAACTTGAGACCCCTTGATTACAAGACGACCCATCGCATATCATCACCACGTGGAAGAGATCAGCAGCATCGCTGACAAGTAGTATATATTGTCGAATTTAAAGATGTCCCCGGCGGCAGTGGATATTGCTATTCCGAGAGGCACCTTATAACTTTATAATTTGCATGCTGGGAGGCCAGTCGACTCGCGTGTGGGCAAAAGCAAAGAGCTTCCATTGTTGATTACAATGCATAGAAGCTTCTGGAGGAACTCATGGTAGTCTTCTCCAGCGATGTAATTCGCATGGGATCCTTGGAGGAACGAGATTGTGGGTGTTGCTCCACAGAAGAGCACGATTGAAAGATGTTGCTGGTTGTAAATTGGTGGGTGTGGGGGTAAAAAGGTAAGAGGCATTGATTTATGTTGGTCTTCCTCGTTGAAATCTTACTTAAGCCACTGTCTTGGCTGCATGAGTTCTCCAGATGAAGTCATCTTCATCTCCTTAGGGTCGTTTACAGAGCTTGTACACTTCTCGAGGTACACCCCGCGGGACTAATTTGTAGCTCGCGTTCTTCGAGAAGTGCTCTCTACCATCGACCTCCAATGCGGAGTTCTTGGGGCTCTTACATTGTACAGTTACGGGCACTTCTGGGTTGTACATTGACTTTCAACAGGGTCATAACAACCCAGAAATGTCCATTACTGTACAATAATGCAATGGGTTCTTCAAAATACGCGCGAATATTGGGAAAAATAAGTTCATGTTGAAGTTCTGAGCGGATATTTAAGCTAGATAGAAAATATTTAAAATGGTTTTAGTAAATACCCGACTCACACGTATTTCTTACAGAGATAAAAGCACTTGCTGTTCAATTTAAATCAGAGCAATGTATTGACATGTTTCGTAACAATCAGTTCTTCTTCAACCGTTCATCTTTCCGTTCATGTGTTCTGTATAGCCCTGTCTAGTACGCTGCACTTTTCGACTCCCTTTACACTTACGTGTCTAGCTGGTTCCAAAGGGTTTGATTCATTGATTTACTTCGCTTTTTTGCCACTCTTGGCTAATTGCAAAGATGAGAATGAATGAACGATGATAAGCTGAAGTGGGTGAAGGCTCAATCACAAATACGCTTGGACAGAACAACTGATGTCCCACAGATGGTTATATTTAATGTATGTTCAGACTCCAGAGCCTCATTAGTCTGCAAAATATAGTCCAGGGTTTACTATGTACCGGGTGGCCAGAATTAAAGTGACCCAACTCAGATCCCTCTGTAACCTGTTTGAGGCATCGTAGAACTCTGAAATTTGGTGAATGAATCCACTATGCAGACCATGGGGAAGAGGATGGCTATAAAAATAGTTCAATTTTCCGCCACCAGGTTGAAATGTGGCGCTGTACTTCCATGATGGGCTGTAATAATGACGTAAACTGCTCCAATTGGTTATGCCTTTACCTTGCAAACTTGCAATAAAGGAGAAATTATATTCTCGCAACTTTCAGCCACTAACAGATGCATTTCTAATAAATAACTCTGCTAAATCACTTAAAGTTATTATTTGTACAACCCATCATGGAAGTACAGCGCCACATTTCAACCTGGTGGCGAAAAATTGAACTATTTTTTATCGCCATCCTCTTCCCCATGGTCTGCATAGTGGATTCACCAAATTTCAGAGTTCTACGATGCCTCAAACAGGCTCTGAGTTGGGTCACTTTAATTCTGGACACTCGTTACAAGAGTTTGGCATTTGGGTGTCACCTCCGCAGTGTACCAAATCTGGAGCTTTGTAGAATGTGGTGTATGGTCACGTGGTATGTGCTAACCAATCAAATGAAAGCAGAGGACGGGCATTTGTCGACTCTTCTGAACTTGAACACCGATATTCTTGCATATAGCATCTAGTTGATTGAATATAATTTCCTTGCACCTCTCTGACACTGGCATGGATCTGCACTTCTCAAAAAGTGCAGCGAAATAGACTAGGCTATTAAGCAATTGCCACTAGAGTACTCGAAACTTAACACTTATGTAAAATTACCTCACGCACCGTTAATGAAACTATCTATCTCGACTTCAAAATCTGCTAAGTTAAAAACATCTGCAGATTTAAGGTAGATTTCACACGGAAGCGAAATGCGACACGTGTCTCTTGAAGACCACAAATTCGAACCGGCTTGTGCGGCTTGCCATTCCGCTACTGTGTGAAATTTTGTTATTTATTGGTTTGTTCTGAAGTGAAGTGTAGCTTGTCATCATTTGTAGCTTCGATCTGATAGCTGCCTTATTCTTAATCAAGTCATAGGGCATATAATGTATGCAGGAAAAATATTATTAAGGATATGTTTTCTGCTTAACCAGCTAAACATATCAAGGTGGTTTTAAGTCCAGTTTATGCTCAGATTGGCTAATCGGGGAAGGACCTACATTCTAAAATGGCACCCGAATCACACCAATATGCCTTCAACGAGGCTCGAACCCGGGACCCCTTAATTACAAGACGACGAATCCATCGTGGAGGACCAATCACCTGCAACAATGCAGTGGGTAGCCTGGTTGATTGATAGCTTTGGTTTATTTTCCTTCGCCTTTCTGCCACTTTTGGCTAATCGTGAAGATAAGGAAGAATAATGATTTTGATTGATTCATTTGCTTTATTTTACTTCTCTTCTTGTGCCACTTTTGGCTAATTTGCGAAGATGGGGATGAGTGATGATGTGATTGATGAATGGACACTCACAAACATCCATGCTCAGGCCGGTATTCGAACCAGTGACCCCTGGCATCGTATCGCGATGTGCTAACCATTCCGCCACGGGGGCCGGCAGATGAATGATGACATTAATGAAGGGATATTCGTCGTAGCGCCCTGTGCTAACCACTACGCCACGGAGGTCGGCGATGCTCTAGTACCCTTGCCCTTGAAACAACATAATAGAAATAAGCCAATTTGCACATATCGTGGCGGTTTCCGACTTCACGTTTCAAGATGCACCGCAACCACACAAGATCGGCACGCATTCACAATTAACCCCCTGCGATTCAGTGCGGAGGAGTTGGTCTAATCAGGCTCGTATCGCACAGCATCGCTGGCCATCCCTCGAGCTACGCAACGTGTGCGTCTGCACATATGTAACAGGCAGGAGGTACAGAACAATACGAACCTAACACGACCCGAGCAGGTCCATCAATCCATTCGACCGCAGGGGTGAAAAATGGGGCACAGCAGGCCGTCTGCTCGGATAATTTAATATTCTTAATTAATTGGTGCAGTGATACGAGTTTGGCTGAGAGTCTGATAGGAGACGGCAGGTCTTCTCAACGTGAGTTAGGGTGACTGGAATCCTTCAAGATACTGACCTTGAAAACGGACCTTGAAGCACTGGGAATGGCTTAAAAGGGTGATGCGAGCGTTGGAATTTCCTGTCTCAGTTCCTCAGGCAGTGAGGTTTTCTCTCTTCTTAATGACTTTCGGTGGCTCAGAGAGTTGCGTGGATGTCTTCTATGCTGAGGATTACGGTTTGAGTCCTAGACTGCGAAAACCCAATCGGTTTTGTGGTAGTTGATGGGAGCAGAAGATTGGCCATCAAGACGTATCATCTCTAACCGGAGTGTAAATGAAAGGGGTTCGTCAAGGAATAGTAGGGTTACCCCCGATGACTTCGAACTGTGGATCCATTACCTTCTGGGTATAAAATTATCCATTTCACGCCCTTATACTGACAGCAAAATATTCTTCATGTGGTATCTACGTATAAGTAATACGTAAATTATTGTATGCCCAGTATATTAGGATATTTTGCTCAAATATGTATAACTTGCTTATATTCTGGATTTTTGAAATGGAGCTTCATTAATTTAAAGATCCTGTCTTATATTCTATTATACCTGAATCAAAATAATGCTTACATGCGCCATCTCTCTGGCTCTCTCACTCACACACACACAGATCGAGATGAATTGATAAATAGTGAAAGAGAGAGAGAGAGAGAGAGATAGATTGAGTAAGGGATAGAGAGAAAATTTCAGAAACAGCACATAATGACCATTGAACTCTCAAGTCATTACTTGTGAAAAGGACAAAAATAAAAATATTTTAAAAACACGCATACAATTCAATGGCCTACCTAAAAATGTTTCTCCCCAAAAATACCTGTGAATAGTAATACTGAATAAATATAAAGTATGTGAAATTATATTTACTTATACACTTTTATATTGGCAATAATTATGAATATTAATACCCACAGATGGCTTAGAATTACAACGTAAATAGCTGGTAGCACTGTGTGGTAATGAAATAAATTCTTAAACGTAGACCCAGTCAAATAATCAGAATAGTTTGAAGAACAAACTACTTCTCATAATAATAAATGAAAGGTAATTCAATTTTGTACTGCAAATAGAGGAAAGTCATCACACACTTAAATTTCTCTGTAATCACTAGGGGTAAGTGAGAATCCGAAGTGAAAGGCAGAAACAGGTAAAAAGAGCGAATCTTAGAAGCCATGACTAGACTAGTAAAGCAGAACCCACCAGAGGAATTCTCTAGTGACGAATGTTCTATGGATACTTTGTATCCTTGGGAGAGGAAGTGCCCGACCCTGTGTCCCGGTTAATCGAAACCTACAGTTGGAAAGAATTCAAAAATTATCTTTGACGATACTAAAATGTGGGAAAGAAGTCTCTTCTTAACTGCTTTAGCTCAAATTAAACAAACCTCAAGCTTGCAACAAGTTTTGGAAGGTCCTCAGATTGGAACCTGCCTGTTTACAAATTAGCCCCATTTCCCAAGTGCCCACGGCAAAGGCGCACCGTAATGATTGTGGAATGAGCCCGAAACGACCGTCACTGCGACAATAGCTGGGGAGACCCTTTTCCCCCCTCAAACCGTGGAATTAGTTACGGGAGATAACATTGTCGCTCTTAATTAATTCGGGCATTCTTATCTTGTAGTTCCAGATTTCTTCGTGCTTCATAGCAGACGACACGCGCCAGTGTTTTTCCTCTCTGTTTTGTTGAAGAACCAAAAGAACCACTTACCATTTTCAACGAATGCTTTTTTCCACCTATCTTTTTTTACGCGACCATAAATTAAGTGTTTTTGTTCGTGGAAAGGCTCACAAAAATGTTCAGGTAAATTCTACGAATACTGTTCAGTTCTCCCAGATATGGTGGCCCAACCTTTTTCTAGTGTCTGCTGTAGGTTTTAGCCGCTACCACTTGAACCGATAGCGATACCGATACTTGAAATTTAAAATGATTAAAAGTTTTTCAAAATATTGATGAATATTAGTGTCTTACTTCAATTGTATGCATCAATTTACCAAGAATTTTGCTTTGAAACATTCAAGAATTACATCAGAATATTAAAATACCAGGTGATCCGTTTGAGATGTCAGAAAAGTAAACCGTTGTGTACAAGAGGTTAATGTACGTATCTCTGAGCAGTTTGTTGTAATATATGCAGAAAGGATGTAAGTTTTGAGTGAGTGCAGATTTACAGACTTCAGCCGCTTGGCGCTAGCGTTCATGGTAGATAAAGATAGTGGTCACGCCACAACAGCGCACAATGTCTCGTATGGGATGTGAAATTTTCGAGTGTTATATGCTGCTACCTTCATTTGGTGCAAAGGTACATAAACCTTAACCTTAAAACTCAGCTAGCTTATCTACAGGGTAGGGTTCTTTGTAGAAAACGAAACCAGACAGGATGCCTTCCAATGGAGACGTTTAAACGAATATATTATTTAAACACAGGATACATGGAGTAAGAATATTTACATGATAAGCTACATTCTTCTATAATTTTCTCGTTTACAGTCAATTTTCATCTCAATATTCTTTTTATTATTTATTTTCTCTATTTGGATATTCTTCCATTTGTACTTCCTTCGCAATGGACGGTCTGGATCGGAACTTCCTTCTCAATGGACGGGCTGGATCTGGACTTCCTTCTCAATATGGAGGATCTGGACTTCCCTCTTAATGGACGTTCTGGATCTGAACTTCCCTCTGGATTTTAGGTTTTGACTATTTAACGAATTCCTTTAAGCTTTGGGAATAATACTAACATCCTCCCTTGGGGCTGCAATTGGAACGCGCCACCACTAACTAGGTACAACAGAGTGTATACTTGGTGCAAACGATTGACACGCGCATCCAAGTAGGTGTTACGGTTAAACCGCGCAACCAAAAAGTGCTGTGGGGCGTCGATCAGAACGCGCTCGCCACTGATGTAAACAAAATTTCCCCTATGGGAATGGTAAATCAATCAGACAGATGCAATATCTGTTCAAAGACACAAACTTGTATCAGTGCTTTGACTTCCTTAATTTTCATATTAACTTACATGTGATCACTGATTTGATTTATAAAATATATATATTAATTTACTTCTTTCATATTTATTCTTTGTCTTCTTATAATATATTCTATTGTTTTTCATCTTTTCAATTTGCTTTGTTCTTATTTATAAAATTATTCACATATATTATGCCAATTCTTAACCTTGCACGCCTGGTGCTGCCATCTCTATTCGTCTTTGGCAAACTATTCACATTACTTGGTCCTATTGGGTACGTAACAATGCACACTAGTACAGCCACATGGCTGAAGTCTGTAAAACTGCACTCACTCAAAACTTGCATCCTTTCTGCATATATTACAACAAACTGCTCAGAGATACGTGCATTAACCTCTTGTACACAACGGTTTACTTTTCTGACATCTCAAACGGAGTACCCAATACATGTTATATGATAACAAAATCAAGTTTTTTTACATCGGTATCGGCTCAGCCCTAGTCTGCCCTCCAAGCAGGGCACACATCAAAATAGCAAGCTTATTAAATAAAGTAACCTATGTATTATTGCGTGAGATAGTTGTGGTACCATTTTCATGTCACTAGTTACTACCTAAGACTCGTGTGTGCTAGAACTGATACCAAACTGCTGAATATAGTGGAAGCCAATGCTGTAAAACTACGAGCTACAACCGATGTTATGCAGTGAATATGTAAGTGAACACCAGTGTGTGTATATATATATATATATATATATATATATATATATATATATATATATATATATATATATATAAAACACGAGCTATAGTCGATGCCAGGCTGCTGAATATCTAAGTGAACACCAATATGGAAAATAATATAACGAGCTATAACCGATGCCAGGCTGCTGAATATCTAAGTGAACGACAATGTGGAAAATAATATAACGAGCTATAACCAACGCCAGGCTGCTGAATATCTAAGTGAACGACAATGTGAAAAATAATATAACGAGCTATAACCAATGCCAGACTGCCAAATATCTAAGTGAACGACAATGTGGAAAATAATATAACGAGCTATAATCGATGCCAGGCTGCTGAATATCTAAGTGAACGACAATGTGGAAAATAATATAACGAGCTATAACCGATGCCAGGCTGCTGAATATCTAAGTGAACGACAATGTGGAAAATAATATAACGAGCTATAACCGATGCCAGGCTGCTGAATATCTAACTGAACGACAATGTGGAAAACAATATAACGAGGCAGGCTGCTGAATAATTAAGTGATAGCCAGTGATGACACTTAACCACAAAACGAGCTAGTACAGTATAAAGCCGTCTTGCAAAAGTGGCAGCGTGTTAGGATGCTACTATGCTGAATATTTAAGTGAAAATCAGTGTTTAAAAATTAGTAGCGCCCTAGAACCGACGCTAGGTTTGTGTTTAAGTGGAAGCCGATGTTACAGAAAACCCAATGAGTTAGAAGCAGCCAGCACCCTTGTAGATAAGTATGTAAAGTAAGTGTGATGATACCTTAAATTATTATTACAACCTGATGGAAAACAAATTATATGTTTAATCCTCATTCTAACTTTAAAAAGAGAAAGCTTGATTTTTTGTGGAAACATTTTCGAACGGTGCGCGTACAGAGAAGGAGATGGGGGAAGGGTAGCAGTGATGGGGTTAATTGAAGTTGACCTTATGAAAATTTTAACATTGAGAGTTCTGATTCAAGTAGCTACAGGTATCACCAACTAATTTAGGTTGCTTATTGCGTGTTTAATTACACACGAGAGGGGGAGGGGATACAAGCAAAAAAAGGTTGTTCTAGCTTTAAACGTCTGCTGTGGCAAGTTAACTTTTTATGTTCTTATCCACCAAAGGCTACCGGTTATAGAAAGAGCCTGTATGTCAGAAAACCCACGAACCCGTTGACCTTCTAGGTCAGAGTTTGTAGCTGCTACAGAACGTGTGTGGGTACTGAACGTGCCGAGATATTCGTTGATCGTGACACGTGGCAGCATAATTAGATATAAGATAACGGTTGATTAGGTTTTGCTGAGGGACCACACAGGTCCAGCATAGACTTCGTTTTGTTCAGTTATCAATTCCAATAACTGAAAGAAAAAGGTTTCTGTGAAATAAGTTAGAAATTTGTAACTACGATATGACCATTGGTTGTACATTCTTGAAACAACAAAGCAATACATACGATTAAGATCGTAGTAACCTGTATGAGTGTCTGAACAAAGAGGAAACTTATTGAGTGTGAGGAGAGTTTCCTTTCGACTAGAAGTTAAATACAGGGTGATTCAAAAGTCTCTTGACATTTTAATTTATTGACAAAATTGACAGCACTGCTGAAAAGTACTCTAGAACAGAACACAAACCCAGTACATTAATGTGGTGGCCCTGTAAGTCCATCCATAAGACTCAGCTCTCTTGCGTAGACCGGAAAACATGCTCCAACATAGCTGGCGTGAACTCCCCTGTTGCTGCAGTTATTCGTTGTGTCAGTTGCTCTATCGTGTTGATCTGTACTTGGTACGTACACCCCAGACGTAGAGAAACCCCAGACAAAAAGCCTAGGGGACCCACGTCTGAGAGCGAGCCGCCCAAAGTCTTGTGAGCCACGACCGATCCACCTATCGTGAAAGGTGTCAGACAGGTAGTTCCGAACAATTCTGACGAAATGGGGTGGTGCACCATCTTGCTGGAAAACAACAGTGTCTATTAACCCATCCTAAACACCATTCATTAGCAATACGAAGAAAATGTCAAAAGACTTTTGAATCACCCTGTATAAGTGAATGATATGTTAAATAGGGCTGAACGATATGGATTTTTCAATATCGAAGTCCTGTAGGCCATTATCGAATATAGAAAATATCGATATCGAACTGTTGAGATCGATATGTTTACTATATCAACGCTTTGATGTTTTAAACATTTCGACTCGATGTCGATATATCGAAATATTCCACAGCTCTAGTGTTAAGCGGATACCCTACTTGGTAGCCTGCAGCAACTTATTAAGGATGTGCCCTGAAATGCATAGCGTGAGGTCATGATCAAGAGTCGGTTAACAAATGACTGAAGTAAGCCAATGCTATATTTTATTTACTTTGTATTGAATAATACGAGGGTGGATCATTAAGTATCGCACAACATTTTTTTTAAAAAAGAAGTTTAATAGGTAAGACAACATAAATTATACACATTGAAACCACATCTTTTAGCTACATTTCGACATAGGAGCCAAGTCTTTCAACACATTTTTCTCATCGTGGCACTAGTTTCAATATACCCTGTTCATAGAACTCCGTCAATTTGGAATACAGCCATCTGCGCACAACCGATTGCACTTCTTCATCGGAATTGAAGCGTTGGCACCTAGGAATTTCTTTATTGGGCCAAACAGATGGAAATCTGAAATGTTGAACCGCCGTGACAAGGTTCTGAGATGGATCCGCCGGTCGTTGAGAATTGCCTGCTGTAACATTCCGTTTCATTGCAGCTGTTACTGGTTGCCCAGAACGTGACGAGTCAACAAGGTTCGCACGGCCTCCTTGAATGAATGTGCACCACCTGGAGATGTTGCTACGGTCCAAACAGTCTTCCCCATACATGCCCGCCCAACATTTCCCTGAGAAATTCACTAGGGTTTTGTCCTTTCGCCCACAAAAATCGAACTACAGCTCTGCGCCCTCTTTGTTAAGTAGTTCACGCTTCTGAAGCAAGAGTTATACCTGATCGAACAAATGCCGTCTCTAGCGCGAACTTCAAACTATATATCTGTAAAATTTCAACGTCCCAGCCACAATAACATCGCGGGAAAAAAATATTGTGCGATACTTAATGATCCACCCTCGTAGTTGAAATTACCTTCTGTGACTTGCGACGAATCAAGAGCATTTAAAATACACAGCAAAATAAGGGAAAATATAACATTCACGTCACCTAAACGTGGTTAAGACATGCTTGAGCCTTCATATACTATTCTTTCTAGAAGGTGACTTACGTTGACACTTACTTCGTGGTAATATTAGTAATTATTTTCCAATAATGTTCTCCATATGTTCATTAAAAAATTTCAAATAATTAAAAATTAAGAAAAATCGCGTTTTTCTTGTGTACTCTAGAAATCCAACCTTTGGGTATATTCGTGGTGTATATTGTGACATGTAATTTTTATTTTATTTTCTCTGTGAAAGCCTTTCTTGCACATTGCAAAATGCCCTTTAAGGTAGGGAGATGTGTGTGGCGTAGGCGTTCCAATTACTTATGATTTCGGTCGTTGTGGGGGTGATGTGATCAGCACCACGCTTGGACTGGATTGTCCCCATCACTTTCTGCAGGACATATTCGGAAGAAATCTATCACATTAGGCCTCCCCGATGGCGAAGTGTTAGCGTCATCGCCCTGCAATCAAGGGGTCCCGGGTTCGATACCCGGTGGAGGCACAAAGTGGCTCGGATCCCACTTTAAACTGTAGGAGATCCAGTCCCGATTAACCTATCTGTGCATAAGTGTACTTAAAACACCAAATCAATCAATCAATTAAGGAACATTAGCATGAAGAGTACTGAAATGTAATAAAGTAGCGTCGATTTTGCATTACCTTCAATACACAAACACACATAAAAAGACAGAGTGAAGGAGAGACTAGAAAGGGAGAGATAGAAGACATAGAAAAACGGAGAGCGAAAAATAGACCAAAGGGCGCGAAATAAATTAAACATAGGAAAAAAGAAAGTGAGAAAGAAGGTCAGAAAATGATAACAAGAATGAGATTGGAAGAGAATGAGAGAAAGATGACAAAAAGAGAATGTAAGAAAGAGAAAAGGTAGATAAAATTAGAGCGACAGAGAATCTCAGTAACCATAATGACCACAGCACAGCCCACATGGAAATAATCCCCCCCTTTCCCCTTTGATACGAATTTATCCAATGACTCCTGACAAGTGATATGTGATAAAAAGAATATACGAACCATGAAATAATACGGCATGCTTTCAAAAACCAGATATTCCGATTCTTAATGAATGTGATGTTTTAGAACATGAAATATGTCAATGACTACTTGCTTTCGCTCAGTGTTTCTCGAACTCTTTTCCCTAACTTGACACTGTCCAGACATTTAATTTAATATACTTTTTTCAAGTGGCTGAGGTTCTTTCTTATCCCTTTATTTAGTAAAGTTTTGCCAAAGCTTGGGCTATAACTGTCACACCCCTCTCCGGCACACCTAGGAAACTACGTACAAATCTGGATCCTAATGATTATGCCGTAAGGGCGCTCAAACTTGTCTTGCCTCTTTATAGTAAGCGCGAGACATCGCAAAAGTCGACTCGTAGACCGATGAAGTCGGATCCCTTTGAGTGATGCTGCGAAAGAAGAGAAACCTAAGATTAGCTCCTTCCCCCTGTCATCGCCGTCTTGCATCCAGATTCCGGGCCAACTTTCCCAACCATCACCACATGCAACGATCCAAAAACCTTCCCCCCAGGGCCTTAACGGATTGATGGGTACATGTTTGAAGATGATGGATGACGTCACGCCCCCTCCCTGAGGAGCTGAGCCACAAATGACTCATGATAGTTGTTCATTACCAGTAAAAAGGAACGCCAAAGTAAAAAATAAAAGAATGAAGTCTACTTGTTGTGAAACCACCCATGGTCAAGCAACGAAACTTCTTTCGGGCTTACAGTACACTAAATTAAGGGTATTTTTTATCAATTACTAGCTTCAGCAAGAAGATGACCAATGTGAAAAAGACCACCCTTCCAACAGCATTACAAGACCACGTTGAGGAAGATATAATTACATCCATGTTTGTCTCTCCTGGTCAGAAGATACCGTTATAGACACCCTGTTCTTCTAGAACATGTGCTAAGACGCCTGGTCTTGCAAGGCATCATGTGTGAATTGATGAATACTCATGTATGACGTTTTACAAATCGTTGCAACTGCTGCCCTCAATAGCCAATGGCAAATGGTAAAAAAGTATGTGGCACACCAATGCTCGCTGCACCTTGGAACATTTTTTAAAAAGAGCTGCAAAGATTAACTTGGCGTAAGTTAATTGGTTGATGTATTCCTCTTTTGCGCAACACCAACCGGAAGAGTAATTAATTAACAATTAACTTCATTGTTCTTGGAGGTTTCGTGGCATCGGAAGGTTAATAAAAAGGCGTGGTGAGTTTTGGTGGTGTTTACTGAGCAACCCGGTTCTTTTTTCTCCTTCGAAAGCGAGCAGTGCAAAAATAAAAGTGTTTCCTTAATGCTCATCCACGTAAATTACTTATGAATCGTGGCCTTGGTTCATTAGTCAAGGTTCTGTGACCAGGTTGAACACTCCAAATCCATTTCATGCTCACGCTTGGGAGGGGCACAAGGTCGTGACCTGTTCACGTTAAACGAAATGCAAAGTAAATGGCTTCGTTGCTTCTGTGATAATGTTACCCTGGGTTAATAGCCTCGGCAACGAAAGTACATTATAAGGTTGTATGGGTTACGGTGTTCAGTCCATGCTTCGAAGGTACCAAAACTATCATCTGTGTGTAATGCGTTGTAAGAGATTCGTTTCACGTTAATTCTTTTATTTTAACGATTTTGTTTGCAGCCATGCACGCGCGTTAACAAATACTTCTCGTGAACATCAGTACTGACAAAAAAGCAAGGAAAATCAAATTTTTAATCATGCTTTTCATTTTGAGAACAAATTCAAGTTAAAGTAAGGTTAGTATGAAACAATTTAAGTACTAAATCTCCTTTTTAGTGAGAGAAAACTAGCTAATTTAGAAGAAAATAGATGGCAGCACCAATCAACATATTTAACTAATGAATGCATGCACGAATACTCGGTCAACAGACAAATTGAACCAAGGCTAGAAATCTATTTTGAAAAGATATCTTATAATGAGTCTCTCAGAGATATCTACAACTAACCATACACCCCAAATTGACATAATTGAATTTGTCTACTTTGGGATATTAATAAAATCATGGTATAAATTGTTGGTTTTATTTGATTCTGGGTGTAAATAAAATGTATATCAAGATAAATTTATTTCAGCTTATTGTAATTATTTTTGCAATTAAGGATCTTGTATTTTCTGTATTGTTTTCCCCAACATTCGCATTTTAATTTTAGGAAACGTCCCCGCAAAATATACTTAAAATTATACCTTCATTTTGCTTTTAAACTAGTATTTTCAATTGTTGGTTATATGTCATACGGCTGTTCGTGACTGTTTTATACATTGAAATGAAGTTATTTTCCATTAATTTTCTCACAACAAATACCGATGTTACGGCTCCCGTGTGACGGTAGGTGTACACTCGATCTGCTGTCAGAACACAGCGACTTTGCCCGGTGATGCAAAACGTTCCGATAGTAGGTGAAAAATCATACCAAACATTTATTTGTACAAGGTTTCATGCAGCTGTAGGAATTACTCCATGTATAACATGCAGCATAGTTTTTGGGGGGATAAAATTGTGGAAAACGTGCACATTTTATCTTTTTAAGCCTAACACACAAGAAATGTTATATTCTAGCGGTATTTGTTGTTTCTTAATCACGAAAAATGTTGAAATTTGCAAAAAATGCCACAATTCGTATATGCATGAAAAGTGTGTTGACAACATGTAATTTATATATATATATACACACAACAATTAGCATTTTTCGGTGATATCGCGTTTGCGGAAAATCAAGGTGCCTTATACACAATGTAAAAAAATATGTACTAATAGCAATTACAAATTATCACTTGCTACGTTCCCCGGATTATTCTCAATGGAACTACTTACGTTTATTCCTCAACGGCGAGCCTGAGACTTATCAGCCTACCATGAAGCCCTCAGGTTTTGGGAAAACAGATAAGGATATGCTTACGTAAAGCTTACCAACTCTCGCACACAAAAATATAATTAGAAGTCAATTAATGTTAATATATTAGACTTGAACTCACAATTAAACTCCTTATTAGAAACAAAAGTGTATTTAGATCATAATTGTTCTTCACTACACAAATTACCACATTCACATTTCCAAAATCACTTCCATTATTCCAGCAACATTTATAATCCTATCTCTCACCTCACAACCCACAATCCAATGTTTTAAGGTTAGTCCATAACCATAAAAGACTACCCAATTGAACAACACAAATTACGTCATAATAGACAATTAACATTTTAAACATATTAAACACCTAAAATGATACAATAAGTGGGTGTGTATCACACTTTACAATTTAGACAATGGTAACTAATGCTAGAAGTAAGTATGTGGAGAAATGTAGTCTTTATTGTGTAGTGAACTCTGGTGGCAAGAAATAACTTCTCCCGCGGAGATTTCTGTTGTATGTACAGTTTTATTTACACTTCTACCCTTCGCCATATATACATCATTTCATTACAAATCCAATATCAACTGCTCCCGGTTGCCTTTTGCCCCAAAGCACAGGGAATTGCACTTCTCAGGACTTGACTCTACGAGTGCACTATTTAGCATAGCGCTAACCCGCCCCCGCTGTTTATCACGCAGAGGTCCCTAAACACACGGCGCTCACTCTGCGTGGATTTCAATAAAATCTGCCTCAATCCATATCGGGCCTTGTATCGAAATATCTGCGTCTGCGAGCCGGCAACTGCCTGCGTATCTGAGAGCCTGGGATTCTGAGATATGAGAGAGCTCGTAACAAACCGCCTGGCCAAGGTCCTATTGTTACCTTTCAAACGGTGAAGCCGTTGACGGAAAGCAATCGTCCTCCTCGGCTACCGGGCAAAAACCAACCCAGGCCAGAGCATTTACAAAGAAATAATTTCGTACATATATACTTTCCAATTTCCAGCTGTGCGCGTAAAAACCACACAGCAACACTTAATTATGTTTGATCTTTCAAAAGTTGTTAGGACTTTTGCTTTTCATGTTTGCATGGGTGGCCATTGTTTTAAAACTTGCCAAGCCTGAAATTCAACACCATCTTTGTCACATCGGCAATGCAGTGTTTTGACTCTTCCAGCAATGGAAAAAACAGCAAAATTCTTCTATTCATGTCCAAGTTTTTGTCCCCATATCAATCTTTCTTTTCATCCTTCAATTGTATTAGCAGCACATCGCCTTTACAAAACATGTTATAATCGAACACAGTTGACAACTGTGTTCTGGATTTTCCCAGAAGGCTACTTTTGTCGCCACGCAAACGATTACAGACAGCGCATGTGTTACTTTTGGTTCACACTTCAATTTATGTAAATCTTCAAACAGAACCGTCATCGCAGAACATGCACAAAAAAAGTTGTTGTTGAACGACATATTTAATCTCGAAGACATGTCCAGGGCAGTTTGTCGTCAGAAGGACATACGAGACTCAACTGGATGAATAACGGCCAGCCTAGTTTTTTCATGCATGAGGTCCACTCGTTGTCATTAATTAATAACTTTATTTACTGCTGTTTAAATGTATATAGCATTACACGTGTACACTTGTAAGACGCCATTGGAAACATGGATTTATATGTCGTTTTTCTCGCCAGGTTTCAACATGTCTTCTTTCTCCAACTGTGAAGCAGCGACTGGTGCACACACACACTGGCTGCATGGCAACTGGTTCCTCATCTAATAATCTCTTGTGCTGATCATGTTGAATACATATGCACTGATTTTGTTTGTGGGGAGGAGCCGCTCGCCAGCCATTGCCCACAAGTTATGCTCAAGATTGTGTTACAGATACGTCAATACAGTCGCTTGATTAACGTGTCGAGTGCTAGGTTACTATTACACAAACATGTCAATGGCTACTTGTATTTAGGTCATGTGGCTGCTTCTTTAAAACTCTTTCTCCTCCCATTCCGCCCTCCCCCTCCTTACTTGCTTTTCCCTCACTACTAATCGATTATGCATTCATTTCATCTGTATTTCCAAATATAAAAAGATCTGCAAAATATGCGGAAAAAGGATCGTGGCACAATTAGTTTACATACTATAAAATTGTTTCTTTTGTTAAGCTTTTTAACATTTTGTGGTACAGATCATTAATCTACCATGGATATAGATCTATAAATAAAGTCTGTAGATGATTCACAAGCCATCTCAGAACAACAAACCATCAATACAAATACATGAGTACACCCATAAAATACATCAACGTGCTCATATTTCTACGTTTGGTTACAGAGAAGAAACATCAGAAAAACTGAAAATACCAAACATGAAATTGGAATTTTTCTTGATGTTAAAGACATACCAAACATGAAATTGGAATTTTTCTTGATGTTAAAAACATACCAAACATGAAATTGGAATTTTTCTTGATGTTAAAGACATACCAAACATGAAATTGGAATTTTTCTTGATGCTAATTAAAGACAGCAGACAAAATATTACTACCCGAGAATAGAACACATATACATATATAAACACATATAAATCAAATAATTAATTTACTTAAGTTGCCTTCTATTATGCACTACATATGTTTGAAGAATTATGACCAAAAATTTCCAGGAGTCGAATAAAACTTTTAAATTAGGTTGTATGAATTGGAAGCATGATTAATCGAAATATGTCTGCTTAATGTACATTAAAAATTTTACTATTTCACAACGAAATTATGTGAGCATAGCCAGTGGCGCCAACTTCATATAAATATTAAGGGGGGAGAATGACTACAATATATTTTTTATATACTTCTTCTTTATGCAATGTATATACTTCTTGAGGAATTTGGGGGAGGGGGTAGAAAGTACCTTGCACACCTAAAGTTTAAGCCTGTGAACATAGCTGTCATAAATTGAAAGACAAATAGATAGTACACTCTTTATTTGCTTATTCTCTTGCACATAATATTCACAACAGTGTACAATAAAGAAAATTTCATATTTGCAAGTTTTATAATCCAGTTGATAAATTCACCAAGAATTTTTTCCGCAAGTTCCGTGTATTATTCTTGTGTTTCGGAGGAAACAAACACACTAAAAAAAGAAAACAGTAATTCTATTTTTACCTCCTGAAAGTTAGAAACACTGGCTACCTACTCATTCAAACATATGTCCCTCAAGAAATAAACTATTATTGTGGCTCATTATTAACGTGCGGTTGAAAGAACACACTATAATTGTGCCTACCAAAGCTGTCCAAAGGTGTAAAAGGTAGCAATCATTCTCCACCGTAATCTGTTTTCGAAAAATTAATGATTCGTCTGTATCATACGAATCCTGTGTTTCTGTGACTCCATGACGAATCATAGGAACTCGATAATAGTTTCGGTTCCTCTGAAACACTGACCATCCCATTTCTTGCTCTACTGTCTCTCATTTCTACCATCTTCTGTGGAGCTATTTTTCCACCTTGATACGTGACCACTCCAAACTTGATCCATTATATGACAGCAGGGTGCCGTAAGGATACCCTTGTATGTCGGGCAGAGAAACAAACAACGTGGTCCGAGTCAGGCTTCCTTTACTAATTCCTGAAGTGGATTCGTTTCGCTTTCTTACTTTTTATTAATCATAATTTCCACGATTGTAATCTTCGGTGGTGTGTTGATGTTACAAACTGTATTTTGTCAAGGAATCGAGCACTATTTTGTACTTTGAAAAGGTGCAAGTTGAATTGCCAAAATGTATGGGAATTATTTATACCTTTGGCAACATCTGTAATGATTTCTGTAACAATGAGATGTATGATAGATAAAATGGAAATACAGAGCATTCCATGACATTCGGTACGAGACTCGGCGTCCGCGCTTGTCTTTCCCGGTGAACGGGGTCCGCGACAGTCGCACGCTACAGTCTGTTTTTTCGCTCTCCCTGCCTTCGATCTCTTTCCCTTTCTGTTGACGTTGCAGACTGACGCCAGTGTAATCCTCCCTCGGAAGTTGTGTTGTGTAGTGTTCGTGTGTTGAAGATTGTGGCTTAATATGGCACCACAAAAGTTTACATTACAACAAAGGATTTATCTTGTCGAGTGTTACTTCCGAAAGAGGAATTGTGGAGAAGTGCGACGACGTTTTGCAACGAAATTTCCTGGTGTTCCCGTTCCACATAGGACCACTATATTAAACCTCGTAAAAAAAGTTTAGAGTAACAGGGTGAGTTCTGAATAAAAGTGGAAAGAAAAATGGGGAAATAAAGTATGCACAAAGACAATCCGCACACCATCCGTGAGTTAAGAGAGAGAGAGAGTATTGTACGAGAAATTGGGAGAATTACAGTAGACGAACTTGCACATGTAACTGCCAATTTCCTTCAGAGATGCCAGGAATGTGTTGCAGCAGAGGGACATCATTTTCAACACCTTCTGTGATTAAGGTTAGTACACAATATGAAAACTGTAATTTTAATAGCCGACTCTAGCGACTGTCGCGGACCCGTTCACCGGGAAAGACAAGAGCTGACGCCGGGTCGCTTGCCGCCGTCTCTCGTAGCGAATGTCAGGTAATGCTCTGTACTAAACGGTCGAAATTATATAAGATATACCCTGTAATAACAGTACAGTAGAAACCAAATAACTCATAATTAAATCCTTACTGATATGAAAATTGCTTATGTTGTGTAATTTCGGTGGACTATGTGTGATTGGGGAGATTGTGTCTTTTTGTGTGCTAACTTCTATTGTATGAGAAATTGTGACAATGGATTCACAAACAGGGTTGTTAAAGGCTCCAGGAACCAATAAATTCTAATGGGTTCTATTGTGTTTCGCTGTAGGACCGGAACCTTATTTCTCGCACAATTTTAATTCGGTCCAAGTTGCATATTGTTTCATTGAAAAAACGTTCCTGGACCGAATTTAAATTGATCTGGAAGAAAGGTTCCTGGACCGAATTGAAATACTTTACATATGGAGAGGTTTTTTACGGTCCAGAACCCATTTACGCTTGCTGACCTTCTCTCCTGGACCGGAATTAAATTTATTTAAAATTCCTGGATCTTTTGACAACCCTGTTGACAAATATCTGTAAGGAATATCTAAATATATGCAGAAGAGATTCCGTAACGTATAAATAAAGTCATTTTATCTTTCTTCGTTAATCAGTACAACGAATAATGAATGACATTTGATGCCTGCCACTGTTAATCTTGTCTTACATCTAAATTAAAACCAACCATGAGCAGTTCAGCATGGAAATTAAAATGAACCATATGTTCCAGACATCCAATTATTATCACAACATGCATTATGAAATATTAAGACAGAAGGAAAACGTTCAAAGAATTTCTGCTGCAGATGTTAGATGGTATTAACAAAGTGAAATGTCTAAGAACAAGATATCAACAATGGAAGCAATAAGTAAGATTGAATACCTGGGAAATTTGAGGAATGTTTTATTTAATTGATTAGTACGACATTTGCTTGTTAATCTTTTAACATTTAGAACGTAACAAAACCTTCCAACCTTTTGAATTTGTACACACCACATTGTAATTGTATTTCCTGCTTTGTAACAGTCAACAATTTTAATCGTGTGCTGTAATTTGATACTTTAGCCACAATTGTCACTAGAATGATGAGCATAGAATGAGTATACTGGATTGTCAAACATAGTTTTTTATCTTGAATTTTGGTGTAATTGTGAAATATCTAAAAATTATATTACTGTTCACATTTTCTGGATTATAGTTTTCTTTTTGCCCCTGGTGCCATCTTGATTTGTTTTTGTCATACTTGTTATACAAGGAGGTCACAAAGTAGGCGTACTCCCCCCCGGTATTTTCGACACTACGATGGTTATGGTTGAATGCTTGATATGAGCACATACCTGATAGTTTAAATGTCCGGAACATAGGTATGGAGACCGTCTTTCTCGTAGCACGGCCGAATTCTGCGCCATATTGTGGCACACTTCGCGATGCAAGTGACGTTCACCTCAATAACGTTCTGAAGGTCCTCCAAGAAGTCCCAGAGGTGGTTAATCAATGATACAGGTATGTGTTCATATCAAGTAATCCAACTATTACCACCGTAGTGTCGAAAATAAAGGGGGGGGGGTACGCCCACTTTGTGACCACCCTGTAGTTTTAGTGAAAATTATTTTACAGTTCTGTATCTGATACTTCAAGTAAATTAGTCAATACATAACTGTTGTCACTTGCGTAGTTTGTCTGTCTCTTTGTAAAGGTTACTCAAATGTGTACATGTACTCCCATAAAAACTGAACAGTCTCTACAGTTGTATACATGAACCTTTCGCTATTCTTTCACATGATTGTTTTCGCTTCAACTGTACAATTAGCAGATTAGATTGTTACGGCTATATTCACCGCAGGTCACTGTTATCTACTCAAGAGATAGAGGTGAAGTTGACAGAGAAATGTTCTGAGTCGATGTCTGTACATGTCGTCAGCTTTGGAACTGCTCCAGTCTACAAGTCACTACGTTTAACTACCGTTCATGCATATTGGATTCAATCCTCGCAGGAGCTCTAACTACTTGGACCAAGCGGCTTTATGTCAAGTCCACACTCTGACTGATTACTAGATCCCTGATTTTGCCCAAAATGCCTATTTTGTTCCCAACGTTCAGTATACAGATTCGTAGGCTTGCAGTACAAAGCGTAGTTTCAGTGTAGACCGCTCGCTGTACAAAATTGACTGTTGGTACCTAACCGGTTAAAATGCTTGAACAGAGGGATAGGGAGTAATATATATCTTTGACGCCCTTCTGTTTAGATTTTCAGGTAGATTAAGAGAGTGTGCGAGGATGAAGATTTTGAGGAAAAAAAATTAGAAGAAATAAGATTTTTAAAAGATATAGGGGACTAACTTCACAGCTCTGTAGAAATTGTAAAATTGATGTTCTTGCTAGCAGATTCTTGCTAAGATGGCTTTTTTCTCATATTTTTTTTCGGAAGTAGACAAAAGAAAAAGAGTTCATAGCTGCAGAATACCTTGGAACAACTATTAGTATAACGTACACTATAACTTTTGTGTTACATCAGGTCACGGAATAAAAAATTGTAAACGTTTTAAAAATAATGTACAAATATACACTGTGTTGCAGATAAACAAGGCTCTGGCCCCTGAACCAGGATAATTCTCTTTAGGATTTGTGTTGTGTTGTCCATATATGTCTTGATTGATTGATTTCACTTCGCTTTTCTGCCACTTTTGGCTAATCTTTAAGATGAGGATGAATGATATGATGAATTTGATGAAGAGGCACTAACAAAGAACGCCCTGGCCGGGATTCGAACTCGGGACTCCATACATGTTTGTGATTGTCTGTTCATCCATCTCATTACATCACCAATCATCCCAATAGTCGAGATTAGCCAAAAGTGGTAGAAAGCGACGCAAAATAACCTAAATCTATCATTCAATATACTGACATAAAATTACGTACATACAGTTCTCCACATAATTATGGAATTACAGTTGTTAATGTTTTGAAGTAATAAATTTTATAATGAGATTTTTAATTCTCGGCTCTGACAGTTACAAGCTTTTAAAAAAAAACTTTTTAGTGTTCTTTTGTAATTTTCTCCCAAATTTTAATATTTTTTTTGGAAGTTTATAATGCCTGGAAATTCGGTGTTTATGATTACAGTACCCTTTCCTTCATCCGAGAGCAAGAATCTGCGGATCCGTACATCCACACGCCATCTATTGGCACTATCAGAGCCTACCATTGACAGACAGAGTAAGAAATTCATCAGAAAGTGAATAACATTCTGGACTGCGACTCAAGAGATTAATACCTCATGTAACTAGAAGAAAGTATACGTCTTTTTCTAATCCCAGCGTCTAGAAAACATTTTTAACAATGGGTGCAGCATCTAATGCTCTTATTTTCTTCTGCGTGCGTCAAACGAATAGGAAAAAAAAAAAGTAGGAGCTGCTACTTATAGACCTTAAATCAGATAAAAGACAAAGAAACTTGATGTAGAGAACAAGAAGAAGGTGGGGGGGGGGGTGAAATCATTAGAGTTTTTCTTTTTTGTCAGCGGGATAAAACATGGTTCTCGCAAGTTGCCTCCTGCGAATTTCGCAGATTTTTATCTTGGCTGAAACCGGTCCGGCTACATTTCAGTCGGTGGTAATTAGTAATGTACAGAAGGAGATGTTATATAGAGAGCGCTCCTGGCCACCATCCCAGGTCCCCAATACAACATGTCCAATACCAGTGTCTTGATTGATAACTTCCATAAGATCCAGGCACCGAACTGTAAAAATCCCGCATGCAAAGTGACAGCGGGGAATTGTCTTTCGGTACTCCCGAAGAGGCTGAAGGCTCTTGGAGGCAAGGGCAAATTCCCACGCCAGGTGTTGATGACGTGTGATCCCTTTGAACATAATGAAATAAGGAGGAAACTGCAAAGACAAAACGCTTCCATGTTGAAGGCATTCTCAAAAGTCACGATTTCAGTTTTTTTTGGAGGGGGGGTAAAGGGGAGGGAAGAAGTTGAACCCACTCGAGCTGGGAAAGACAAGCAGCACAGCGGTATAGCTACTGGTAATTTATAATGGTATGGTGTATTATATTCATGCTGGGGTCACGTTTCCCACCATTTTGAAAAGTTTTGAACCACGTGACAAATTCCACTAGCATTGTGGTTTCAGGAGCGGTCAAAATTACTTACTTAACAGACAAAATAATAACAAGTTACTGACCTATCTATATCAATAAAGTCATCATAAATCTAAAAGTGAGATTTCATTTGTTAAAAAGTATTTTCTGGCCTCCACGATCCCCACATCCAGCCTTTTTTTTTATTGGCGATAATATGATATTTTCATTATTGTGCAATACAGGGTGATTCAAAAGTAGAGTGACAATACGACCCGTTTTGACCGGGACAGTCCCGTTTCAGAGGCGTGTCCCGGTTGTCCCGTCCATATTATTAAATAGCCACTATCTGTCCCGTTTTATGAAAGTGTAGGAGTTATTTTGAAAACCAAGTCTAAATTTGAGAGACATTTCATGCTAAAAAAAATGCATTGCTTTGTACGTGTTCCGTCAATAAGCATTCAGTTTCATTATGGAATTACAAGAAGAATTTGAAGTTCCTGCATCTTGACACAAATTCAAAATAAAAATCTAGAGTTGTGAGTCTGATATGGGGGATAAGGTTTTCGGGGAGATTTATAAACGATTCATGAGGAAGAAAGTCGCTCTCAAGAAGATAGGTTCTTCTGCTAAATACTTCTGGCATTATTTAACTTCAGCATAAAGGTTGAAAGGACGACAAACTCTATGTAAATCATACCGAGATTAAAATAATGAATACCTTTTGACAACGGAAGAGAAAATATTTCATTTATTGTTTATGATGTATCATTTATGTGATCCATTCTTTAATAAATAATAAGAATACGTTAATAATAACAATAATGTTATGATTAGGCGTAACCGATTTTTCAGGAAAAGGGGGTTGGGTAAACTTATCTCCTTAGGATGTCCCGTTTTTGGGTCAAAATATTATGGTCACCCTATTCAAAAGTCCCTATGACAGGGAGTTAGGCTGGTACAAATGGTCATGACAGAAACATGTCTGTCCAAGGGGGAACTATATTGGTGTGATACAAGCGGACGCCCGCCATATTAGTGGCCGTTATAATGAATTCAACTCAAATGACATATCAAATCAGGCTAGAATTTCACAAGAAATGCAATCGTGAAGGTTTTTCATCCTACGTACAGGGATCAGGAAAAGTTATGACCGCATAACTGTAACAAATGTCTCATTTGTGAGATAACAATTATGTAACTCCCCAACATTTCCGTAGTTAACTAGCAAGAGGGTCAACCATAACTCGAACGTAGTTGTTCGGCATGACGTGGTGCCATTTCGACGGCCACTACGTCACCCTTGCTGTGCTAGGTATTCACTTTATTTTCGTTTTTATGTTAGAAACACCAACTGCTAAAATATTTTCAGTCCATTATGTCACGTTATAAATATTTTTGTAGAGTAAACTAGTTTATTAGTCTCGCACTGTGGCAGTGCGGTCAACGGCCACGGGCTAAGGGGCGTACCCAGGCTCGAGTCTCCTGGGGGAAGCGTAACAACTCTTCTCCTGAGATTTAAGTAAATTTTGATTTCTGTAAAAGTGAGATTGTAAAAAATAGCGGCACAAATCCTAGCTTGAAAACCCCTGCCGAGGAACGCTTAACCCTCAAGAAGTTCCTTGTAACACACGTTGAGAGTTCCTCGGCAGGGGTTTTCATTGTGAGCATGAACAGCCCAACATCATCCAGTACTAACATTAAACATTCATTGCCATAAAAAGCCTTCATTCTCTGTTGAATGTCAATTGGGGAAACAATGTAGAGTACAATGCATGGTTGCTCTAAATCCAAAATCTATTTACACCGTCACAAAAAAATAGCAGGCATTACTTTTCAGCCCGCCCTCGTACCTTGGTAAATATGCGTTTCCGGACATATGTTGATATGAAATTTTTTGTTCCTTTACCTGTCAGGAATCACATCCTGAAGTTTGTCCCTATAGTTTCTGTTCACCCTGTATAAAGTTCACTAATTTTGGGGATGTTTTCATACATCACCATTGAGGTTTTCTTGGAAACAAATAACACTTCTAAATCTGAAATACTTTGTGGTTTATTAAATAATGAATACATACTTGGGAGTTTTCTTGGTGTACTATTAACATATATGACAACAAAGTTTACCATCACCCAGTTTAAATTCTCTCTTCTGTAGGGCTTCTAACATCATTATTGTTTGTTACTTCCTTCAATAGGTCGATATCTGTGGCTCCAGGCACGTATACGCTTATCTGTACTCCAGGGTTGATGAAACATTACAACTTAAGCTAATGTTTTATCCCTGCCTCCTCCGGCCCCCTCTCTCTTTCAATAATTACTCTCTCTTCGTTCTGTTTCTCTCTCTGTCATTTTTCTATATTACTTTTTCTTCCTTCCTCTACCTCTCTCTCTCGCCTCTCTTTACGTCTCTTTCTTTGTTTCTCTATTTTGTTCTTGTTTCTCTTCTTAATTATCTATTTATCTCTCTTTATTGCTATTTACATTTCATTCTTCATGTTCCTCTTCTTAATTCTCTCTTTATCTTTCTTTCTATCTACATTTCTTTCGTCCCGCTTCTCTTCTTATTCTCTCTTTCTTTCTTGCTTCCTGTTTCTCTCCTTCATCTTCTCTTTCTAGCATTCTCTATCTTTGTTCCTTCTTTCCTCTGTTCCTTATCTTTTTCTAACGCCTTCGCTCTCTTTACTTCAATCTCTCATGTAACACATGTTTCCTCTTTATTTCAATATCGTTCTCTCTTCATCCCGTTGTATGCACAACGATTTTGAAAACTTATCTTGTAGTCTTTTTGGTTGTCACTGTGGGCTTCAACCCAACACGAGGTGACGCCTATGGACACATACGATTGTTCAAGTCTTGTACGTTATTTGTTACGTCAAAACACACATGACCAAAACTTAGAAACGTAAATACAAGAATGCGTTTCATTTCCTTTGGTCTGGACTGTAAATCTTTAGTTAAGTTCTTGTAATGTATAGGGTGGCAGCAGCAATGTGTCTTCAGGTTCGTGAAGCTGGTGTGGCAAAACGGACACTTGGGTTTCAATTTACACTCCAATCTTTTTCCTTTTCAAAAGCGCAAACAATAGCTGGACATTTCCATGATGGAACATATTCTGCATAACAGTAGACAGTTACGCGTGTAAAACATAGATGGCACTGATTGTAAATTATTGATTATGGGTGGAATACAAATGAATATAATATAACGTGCAACAACGAGTGGCTGTGATATGATCACATGTTCATGTTGTCCTGTCTAAAATCCCAGCACTTTTCTGTAAATGCCGAGAGATATCGCAGTAGTTAATAGATATTTTAACTCCCGAAAACGAGTTGTAGTTGTAGATAAACTAAAAGAAACTCCAGCTTCTCTTGCTTCACAATAAGGCGATATGAAACGTTTGTAGCATCCTCAGAAAATTCATCTTTACAAAAAACGTTTTGGGCAAGTTCTAATATTAATTTATAAGTTCTTGAAGGAAGTAGATTATTTCGCATTAGAAAGGGTTGAATGTTTTGCCGTGCTATACTTGTATGCTTCCACTGCCAACACTCCACGATTACATTTTTGTTGTGATAGCCATTATGGAAGCGTTTTACAAATGATAACATTTTAAGTCAACAAGTAATTATAAAGGTAATACTTTTTTGGTTTCAGGACCTTAATACGTACGCCACTGTTAACTGTTATATTATGTGGTTAAAAATGAATATTCTATTAATGGAAATGGAAGAAAGAGACGAGTACAAAAATAACGACGTAACAGGTAAAACAAAATCATATTTGTAGATAATATGAAAACAAATGAATTAGTAATGTACCGTAATTGATTGATTGATTCAGTTTATTTTTCTTCGCTTTACTTCCACTTTTAGCTAGTCGCGAAGATGAGGGTGAATGGTCATCAGATGAAATGGATGAAGGGACAATTACAAGCATATAGGAACAATACAACAAAACATGGTAGGGAAATTGACATTTGTGTGTCTTTCTATCATACCCAGAAATATAATAGAAATGATGTATTGTATAAATAAGTCCTTGGGTAAGAAAATATAGAAGTGAAATAACAGGAAATTAAAATGCAGAGAAGAGAAACTAGAGGAACTTTCTGAAAAACTACAGAAGTAAATTAAATTTTAGATTCAGGTACACCATAAACAATACCAAGATTTGGAAATCAACCGTAAAAAAAATGGTGTAGCAAAATAATAACATTAAGTGTGAGTTGAAGTAGCATAATGAAAATTAAATAACAAATAGAAAGTGTTTTAAAAACTAAACTTTCGATGAAGAAAAGGTCCAATTAAGACAAACTGAAATGAGCAGCATAAGGCAAAATAGGTGTATAATGGAATTAAAAGTCACGAGCGAGAAGCAACCAAAAAAATCACTAAAGTAGAGGCGAAACACTTTAAAAGGAAGATGAAAGTCATAAATTAATGAAAGAAATCAATAAATTAATCGCCACTCTTTTCTTTATTCTTTCATTTTATCTCATACAGTGTCATTTCAATTAAAATTGCAATATTTTATCCCCCCCGGTAAAGTCCGTAAGAACTGCGAACCAGGAGAAACATCTGTAAAAGACTCGCTCTAATGATAAACATACATTAACAACTTCACACCTCAGACATGAAATGAGAGCAAGAGGGACTTCGATTCCAAGAAGAAGAGGAAGAAGAAGTGGCGAAGGGGGGTAATTAAGAAATGATTATTGCCTGCAAACGCGTGAATGAACATGCAAAAGGCACGCCGCCGTTTCGCGGCACACATTTCCGTAATTTACGAGAACACTTAAAAAGTGCCAGTGACTCGTATACTTGTGCCTTCAATTCTTGATAGCCGAAGGTATCGTCCTAGTGGACACGCATCAGCGAATCTCCCTCTCCCCCGATGCATTAACGGTGAGAAAATTGCATTCGTCAGGTAATTTTCCAAGTAGTAATCGCACTTCTTGCACTCGTGTGCAAATTACTTTTACACCTTTTTCTGCCATGGGCGTGACTCATGTATGTGGGTCACGGGGGGAGGGGGTAAAAACACTTGCACATGTCTTCTTCGGACCGTGTTGTGTTTTTAAAAAAGGACACATTTGTCTGTTTTATTTTCTGCAGAGGAATGTAATATGATCCGGTCTACTAATTCGAACCCTAGGATTGCAGGACTGGAAGTCCATCATTGTTTTTTCTTTGTTTTTGTTTTCCTTTTTTTAATGTATGTAATGAATGGATATACAGGTGCATTTCAATTTACTCATCTTAGTGTTGCAAGGTGTTGTGTCTGGCCATCAGCGTAAAGGAACTAAGGAAGTTTTGTGTTCAGTTCATAGTTCCACTCAAAATGTCAACCCGCCCCCTTCTCCTAAACTACGCTTTGTATCATAAAACTTTTGTGGTAAATTAGAACTCGAAGTTTGTGCTATACTCTATCCCCGGAATCTGTAAACCAAGGCAGAGAAGGGGGGAAGTCGAGTGGGCAGAGCTTAGGAGTACACGCTGCTGCAGTGTGGTAACTGCAGTCGCCCCCTCCACGCAATCCCGTTTCCTCTCATGTGTTCATTGGTGGAGCCGTCTCTCGTCACTAGTTGCGCAGAGACTTGTTTTCGTTCACTTGCTCCAGAGATAGCCGGGACAGAGTATTGAAAAGCGGAAAGCATTCATTTGTCAAACTGCTACAAGGTATTGGATACCCAGTACTGGATATCTCGTCTCGTTTGCCATCATATCAGCACCATAGCAAAGGCAGGATTTTCTTCGGGTGGGGCTGGAATTGTAAATTGTTTAAGGTCAAGAATTGAAATCGGGGGGATTTTCACTTACCACTTAAGTTTTTCTCAACTTTGTTACTGCTTTCATTTCAAAAACTTTATTTTTTCAAAGTTTCTGGAAAGGCTGTGACCAAATCAGCTCTTCCTGTGAACTCATCAGCTGGTCATGGATGTTTGTGAGAGTTCATTCATCAATTTCATCACATCACTCATCCCCATCCTCGCAAATTAGACAAAAGTGGCACAAAAAGGGAAGCAAAATAAAGCAAATCAATCAATTTTAAATACACATAAATCCGTTCCCTGCTAATAAATAATGCTTAAATACAAGAGTGTCATAATCAATTTGGTAAACGAGACAACATGCCAATGGTAAGAAGACAAAACTGTAACGTAATGTGAAAATTAAAGGAAAAACGTGCAGGGATAAAGAAATCAGGGAAAGAGAAGATTAAATTGAGAAGGAGAACAGGATATTAGTGTTGAGAAGAGGGAAATAACAAAAAAAGATCCATAGAATCGAAAACAATCAAAAGTGAAAAGAAAAGGGAAGTCACAAAAAGGTAACGCACATTTTATTGCTGTCCCACTATTGTTCAATTGGCTTTCTTGTTTTCACGATTTCTTGATTGATGTATCCGCTTGTACGTGCAAAGAATTTGTTTCTACTAGTTGGTTTAATTGGCAGAAAACGGTCTTTTTGCAACACCAGCAGGGAAAAGGGATGGGATTTATCAGGGTTTGCAGCGAACGGTTTAATATTGTCTCTACACCACAACTTTCAGTACATCGAAAACTAACTGGAAATGAACATGTATAATTCATTTAGTAAGAAAAGAGGGGGCAGTTTACGTGTTGTTCTATAAAGTTTAAGAGAGAATGAAACGCTGTAACAATGAAAGAAAGATTGTTTTTATTCGAACTTTTCACAACAATGGTGATGGGGGATTGTAGATATACAGCGTGTCCATAAATATACTGTCATACTTTAGAGTGGTATTACTTCGCTTTGGATAATCGTATTTAAATGAAATTGGTGACATTTGAAAGAAAAACTCAAATATCTTATTTTACAACTCATAGACATTGAATGTGGCCCCCACGAGGCCCTGCAGACATCAAGGCGATATTCCCATTCATGCCATACACGCTCCAACATATCCACAGGGATGGACTGGATTGCAGAAGTGATGCGAATTTGCAGTTCTTGCAGGTTTTGAGGCAATGGAGGTACATAGACACAATCTTTTATGTAACCCCATAAAAAAAAGTCACAGACCGTCAAGTCAGGTTGAACCTTCACCAAACTCTGCGTGGAATGATAAAACACACTAACACGTTCACCAAACTCTGCGTGTAATGATATTCTAAAACACACCAGCTACGTTCTTAAATCTTCTGTAATAACAACACAATTTTAAAGGGAAACATTCACATGTAACCTGCCTGCCTGCTAAATATCCAACAATGAACCCGCATCGTCCATTGTTGTCAGGAGTGAATTTATTTCAGTTTCTATGTTTGATCTCGTTCATTGTTGTCCATTGCTGATATTGGTGTCCATTGTTGACATGAACAAAAATATTTGAGTTTTTCTTTCAAATGTCACCAATTTCATTTAAATACGATTATCCAAAGCGACGTAATACCACTTTAAAGTATGGCAGTATATTTATGGACACGGTTTATGTTGCTGAGTTCTTTAGGAAGTTTTGCAGTAGACATTACATGAGCTTTAAAACAAACAAAAAAATATATTAATTTTGCACTGTGAACGCATTTCATAATATGCGCACTGCCTTTAAATACTGTTCATAATTAAGTTTTCTCCAGTCTGAATATTATAGGAATAAACGAATGCGAAGATCAACTTATGTTACTAGATTGGCAAGAATTTCTAATGTTGAAAGAAAATGATGCAGATTTCATTTGTCATCCATAACAATAACGGTTATTTTTGTTACCTTAGCAACGTCAATGTTGCCAAATACATAAATATTTTATCTCTGCGACGCCAGGAGTCCTGGGTTCGAATCCTGGCTTAGGCATGGACGTTTGTGATGTCTATTCATCAATTTCACCATGTCATCACTCGTCCCCATTATCGCAAATTAGCCAAAAGTGGCACAAGAAGCAAAGTAAAAAAAAATCAAATCAAATCAAACATAAATATTTTACAAATTACTACGAAGAAGAAACATTTTCGAACATTGTACGTGAACCAAATATGAAAACTTGAGATTTGGAAGATATTAAGTGGTGACAGTCACTAAGTTTGAGAGTAAATGAGAAGATAACATCTGTACCGGTGCACAACGTACTATTATGAAGCATCAGTTTCTTTAAAATTGCGGGACCTTATTAGCTCATAAGTCGTGTTTAAAGAGGCAACAATGTGCTTAAATATGATAATTCAACATGTAATAATGCATGTTAATTTTTGCTAAGTTGATCTGACCAAGTACGTGTGCTACGTGAGGCAGTTTTGTGATGTAACTCAAAAAAGTATTTTCATATGAAACTACACCTTTTCAGTTCACTGTGTTGCAGGACAATTGGATGTTTCACGTGTAAAAGATTTCTTCTCTTTAATTTTGCTTCCTTCCCTTTACAGGGCGCTATAATAATGAAATACTTTTGTTCAACATTCACGTTAAGTGATTTAGCTGAGTTATTAATTAGAAATACATTTGATAGTGGTTGGCAGTTGCGAGAAAATAATCTCTCGTTTATTTCAAGATTGCGAGGTAAAGGCAAATCCATAACCAATTGGAGCAGTTTACGTCATTATTACAACCCATCATGGAAGTACAGCACCAAATTGAACTATTTTTTTATCACCATCCTCTTCCTCATGATCTGCATAGTGGATTCACCAAATTTCAGAGTTCTACGATGCCTCAAATAGGCTACAGAGGACTCTCACTTGATAACTTTATTTCTGGCTACATATTTGGTAGGTTAATGCAATGATTTTTCAGAATTTTGATGTTTCACCTAATTATGATCTCGTTTCAAGTACAGAACTTTTATAATTAAACGGGAACTACAATACAAAATTTAAAGTTCAAGACCTACTTAGGCTTAATTGTGAGAGCACGCTGTATTTCACAAACTTGTCAATATTGACCGCAATACGCGATGAACAAACCATAGCGGTTTTTCAGAGAGTATTATCGAGCTGATTCCTTATTTAATTTTGATTCGATGTAAGTTCATTTGGGACAAAACCTGTTCACAATTAATACTAACAAAAAGTAACATCACAGATGGGGCACGAGTCCGTACAACTGGTAAGTTGGCTTTACATCTCCAAAAGTTCCACTTTCTTAAACGCCCCCTTTCTTTCTTCCAAAAAAATAATAAGGTAGCAAAAAGCAACCAATCTCGGTGGTCGATGGCATTGAGCCGATCAATGATTTGGTGGCAAGATCATGAATCGCTTTAGTACACTTTGCCGCTGAGGAGATAATAAGATCTAATGCGAAAAACAGTAACGTAGCACGTACTCGGTCACATCGATTTTGCACAAATAAACATTACATTAATATATGAGGCAATGGTAATTTGTGTTATGTTCTAATTCTACAGGCTCCACCTAAATGTACCATACAACTGCTATGAGCAAGTTCTGCCAAAGGTTCACTCCCCACCATGATCTAAGGGCAATTGTTCATCTGAGGAAGAGTTTCTCTCTCCACACGAAGTGTTAGAATAGGTATGATTGATTGAGTTGGTGTCCATATGTGTTTGTGATTGTTCCTTCATCCATCTCGCCATATCACCATTCATCTTCATCGTCGCGAATAGACAGAGTTGGAAGAGAAACGAGGTAAAATGTCCTAATTAAATCAATCGAGGAAAGAGAGACCAAGAAGAAAGAGGGGAAAGGAAACTACATAGAGAGAAGCACAGGCGAAACAGAATTAGGAAAACAGAGAGAGGAAGAGGAAAACAAGACGAAAATGGAAAGGATGAACTAAACAGAACAACGGAAAAAGAGACAGGAAAGCGAAACAAAATGTAAAAGAGAGGAGAAAAGCAGAAAAAATAATCAAGAAGAAAGAGAAGAATCAGTAAAGGAAAAGAGAAACGAAACCGTGGGATAGAGGCCCAATAGGTATGAGCAACTTGATGCAGATAATGATAATGAATAAAGTCCACTTAACATTGTAAATGAACATAAAGAACCATATTCGCTAGCATTCAGAGAAGAAATCATTGGTACCACAGTGGTTCGGACCTAACAAACTGTAGGTCCAGTCCCGATTAGCCTATTTGTGGATAAAGTGGACTTAAAACAACAATTCAATCAACCAACTAACAAATCAATGTCTCGGTGTTCCTCACATTTCATTTGCTAACATGGAGTCTCTCCAATAGCAGTAGCACAAAGCTGTTGTTATTTCAATATCAATTTTCATATCCTTTTACTGAAAATATTCTAAGTTTTAATATGTATCTGCACCTGTCACGATAATTATGGACGTTTTATAACAGGTATAATGTACTTTCAATTATTTGTTGTCATATATTTATAATTTAGAAGTTGTGTTCAGTATTTTTGTTTCGCTTATTTACAGTGGCTTTGAGCTTGGGCTACGGAGTTCTACTGGTTCAAGTCTTCTGGGGCGAGGAAATTGGGGAACTAGGAATGAGTAGCATAAACCCGGTCATGGATAAAGCTACAACAACGACTGGGGGATCGTCATGCTGACCACATGCCAATGAGGAGTGAGGCCGGTAGTTGATAGGTAGTAGGCTTTGCTCCTCAAAGGATGTCGCGCCACGGGTTGTCTTTATTTACACTGGCAATATAGTAGGATGCATTGGTATTTTTGTTATTGAGCGTCGGCTTTCTTCCATTTTTGGCTAACGGCGTCGATGAGGACGAGTGATAATTTGATAAAAGGAAACCCACAACGAACCTGCTTATGCAGAGTCCGAGACATTAACCCGAGAAACTGTCGGGTCTCCGTCACCCAGCTGCTGAGAGTTGAAGTGCACTTTATATGCAGACAGGCTAGCGAGGACCGGACCTACAATTTAAATTGAGAACCTAACGATTAAGTTCCTCCGTCGGGATTGAACATGGGTCTCCTTGCTTACATGGTTACAGCATTATCACTCCTGATGGATGTTACTGTGGAATGAACCACCAGCATAGTCTTACAGTGTCATCAGCTAGGCTTCGGATAGTTATGCATTTTGCA
This sequence comes from Lepisma saccharinum, assembly GCF_977018435.1. Classification (NCBI taxonomy): domain Eukaryota; kingdom Metazoa; phylum Arthropoda; class Insecta; order Zygentoma; family Lepismatidae; genus Lepisma; species Lepisma saccharinum. The sequence goes on along the minus strand of NC_139231.1, from coordinate 126,633,946 downwards.
TATAGCATATAAAAAAGGTAAAGTGCTCCCCTGTGCATAGCACCACGCCATGAAGGCGTATAGGGGGTGTGGGGGTAACGCCCCACACTTTCTTGATCCGGTCGTGAGTGGGGGTGATGTGATCAGCATCACGCCCCTGACCGCCTTTACCCCCCAGGGTTTCCCCCAGGTACCCATGTTATTCGACGCTGGGTGGGCGCCGGGGCCGCTTTCACCGTTAGAAAAGTTCCCGGATTTGAACCGGCCGGGGATCGAACCCGGGACCTTGAGCATGGTAGTCAGACGCGTTACCGACTGAGCCACCGCGGCCATATAGCATATGCAAATGCATATTTTCGGTGTCTTCAGGATATATTGCATATTTTACCGACTTTTTCTTACAAATGCATATTCTGCTGTTTCTGTCTGAAAATTTGTAGTTTTCTTTCCTTTGGAACAAATCAGAAACATGATTCAGTATGTGTTCGCGAAGAATTCTGGCTACAAGCTCCTGAAGGACATTTGCTCTATGCATGAAGGAAAACAAAATGTGGACGGTATTCCAATTGAAGAGAGTGTTTTCAGAGTATAAAAGTATTCTCTTGGATAACAGGCATAAGTTTACTTTTGAGCATCTGACACAATACGTAGCTATTAAGTGCAATAGTAACCTGTCATGCTGAGCGGAATGAGAAACCGCTGCTGAAATTCCACCTTCTGCTAATCGTGACGTTCAGTGAAGTCAGAAACAGTTAGTGGACTTATGATAAAGATACATATACAAAAACTATATGTAAAGTATGGTCAATTATCAATAAGGTAAGCCAAACCATATTTTTTTACTTAGAGTCATTCGGGGGAATATGCCCATCGGGGTTAAATGCCCACCCCATGTATCTCGAGCAACGTTAATGTTATGGCAACTCTGCGACTCTTGCTTGAAAGCGCCCTCCGTGGTGAGATTTCATGAGGTAACAAGACAATTTTTTAGGTAAAATTTTTTTGGACGTTGCTGTACTAACTGTGTGGAACAATATTCCCAAGAGAGAAGAAACTGAATTATATTTTGTGTAAAGATCAAGAGTGAGGGAAACATATCTTCAGAGTGAAACTGCCGTATGGTGCTCAGAGTTGCCAGTGATTCAATTTTCTGCTTGTAGCTGTGGAGTGATATGCCCACAGAAATTAAGTACAATATGCCCATGGGCATTATTATGAGAAGAAAGGACCACAATGTGACTAGATCCAGTGTATTCGTTGTAGTATGTGGATGCATGAAATATGCATCAAATTCACGTCCATGTGTCCAAAGTGCAATGAAATTTCTCACAAATGTAAACAGTAAAAGAGGCTATGATAAATTCAAAATTAATGTTGTTAGAAACGTTATGCTTGTCTGTACAAATGATGCTCTGTTTACTAAACGAACGTTAATAATCTTCCAGTTAATGCTGTGTATTATTTTCCTTTAAATATGTCATGCCACGTATTACAACAATTGGTGGGCATTTTACTCTGAACACGGGGTGATTTGCCCAAATTGACGTTCATCTGTTGATTTCTCTCTGGTTCTTTTGCTATAAGACTTACAGTAATAAAACGTGTAGTTAACAATAACAAAACATGTAGCTTTCATATCACATCCTTTTCATTGCGACATTCCTTCATTTAGCCAAGCTATAAACCGCCAAGAAAAAGTTGGGCGTATTCCTCGAGTGTAAACAGTGGAATTAATAAATAGTTACAAGCTGTGGCTAAATTCTCTGAGTTTGATGTAAATTTTTAAAATTTTAAATGCATATTTGGATAATTTAAAGAGCATATTTCGAGCATTTTAAGAGATGCATATTTAAAGGTTTTTTAGTGCATAACTATCCGAAGCCTAGTCATCACTGTTAACTTCCTGATTTTTTTTTTTACAGTGATAGAATTGAAATCAACAGATATGAAATGCAATCAACCCATTTCTTTCGCTACAATGAACAATCTTTGATCAACATATCTACGTATATTAGCCCGCGATTCCTCATCTGTAATCTTCACGGACGAGTCATTGAGCCGTGTTAAGCGGATTGAGATGTTCCTCAAAGGCATGGCTTGCTGACACGTAATGAATACCAACTGCTGCAATGATCAGATCAGACTCCTTTTGTTCTTGTTTCATGCGCAGTGGGTCTGTCATATCTCTTGAGGTTCATGCTTTATCAATCTATGATCTTAGTTATCTCATTAATCAGACTCCCTTTTATCTCTGTTCTTAGTAAATCATCGAATGACTTCTCTCCTTTGGCTTTCCACCGTTTATGCATCCTGAGTTTGTGACGAGCGCAAATGTTACAATGTTGATGGATGTTGACTTTAGAATGTGAATTTATGAACGTGCATCTCTAAAAACAACTGACATTCGTAAAAAATAAAAAGTTAGTAAAAAGTTATGTACTGAATATTTTTAAAATACAAGTGATAAATACAGTAATGTTAATATTGAAATCAAGTTTTATATTCATAACATCTAGTTTTATATAATTCCTAAAGATTATGAATGAACTTGAAACTCTGGTCATCTCCACAATGAGCCATGTTTTTGGAAGTTTGGCTGTGTTTGGCGATCTCTAAAATATAACACAGATGTCGTCCTTATCTTGTTATTTATTTTTTGCGTTAGTTGCACATTTTTTTAAAGTCGCGACTAAATTTACGAAGTTAAAAATCATATAAATTAAGAGTTGCTTTTTGAATTACAAATTCGAATTCTAATCTCGGAAAAATGTGAATATTTTACAGTAATTATATATTTTACCATGAAATGTGTTTATATTCCTACATGTATAATTTGTTAGCTAGCTATTAGTTTTAATCACATCATTTACTAATTGTTAATTACTTTAATAGAAGGGTGGAATTAGCTAAACGTTTGCTCCAAACCGGAATTAAATACTACAGAGAAGATATTTGATAGGAATGTTCCCTAATGTTAGGAAAACTCAAATCCAAAATGCCAGAAGATGGAAGCTTGGGGAAATCATTCTACATACGAGGGGCGGTCCAAAAGTATCTGCGCTTTGCTGTATTTTTCTTTGTTTTGACCACTCTGCTTTCGTCGCTGGCATGTGTTCAGTATATATTTGACCTTCACAACTATTTTTCTTTTCTTGTTGTTTTACAGGGTAAAGATGGCCACACCCTCTATTTGTACCAAAGAAGAACAGCTACGCGTATCAGGAATATATTTTTTGTGGTCTGAAGGTGTATCAAGAACCGAAATCTACCGAAGGCTTGCATCACAGTATAGAGGATTAATGTGCAGATGTTTTGCCAGTTCATCGTTAGTTACTCGTGGGTTAGGATCATGGTATGGACCCGTTCCATGTGAGCAGTGGATGTGAATGACCATTCTGCTGCTCCTTCGAGCTTGACACTTGTTTTTGAACTTCTCAATCCATTCGGAAACACTTCATCATGGTTTGTACTTCTCCAATATTATGGTGCAAGCAAATGTATTTCGATCCCTGGCACAAAGGCCACTCTGTGTTCGTACAGACGAGATCCTCAGTACTTGGTGTAGATAGTGATCTGCTTGGAACCCTACGCTAATTCAGTCTCTCCTGACTTAGGAATTACCTGCATGACCCATTAACCCGTCTCTAACTTTCTCCCAAAGGCAGAGAAACCTATGTTTCTTTTATTATTGTTTTTATATGGATGGGTCCATATCGGTTGAATCAATGTGTTGTGCCTTGTTGTCAACTCGCACAGTCACAGCTTTACAGGTCCTACCAAAAGTTTAAGGACACATGCATATTTCATGAACATGCTTCCTGTCCGCAAACTTTTGGTCTAAGGCATACGATTTTTTACAGGGCACTAGTACTTGTGGAAAGGAACATTTGCTGACATTTTCATTAGAATATCACTCTTTGCTTTGAAGTTATTATTTTCTTTTTTTACATAATTAGAAAGAAAATAGCTATTTTCTTATGTTTGCGGAGATCTGTACAATACAATATGGGGATGACATTCATGATTTCTGTTATGGAAAAACACAGATACCTGAAGAATATTTAAAATTATAATAGAGCAACAGTATGCGTTTCCATTAAAAAATTTCACCAGTTTTATAACGGGGAAATAGAACCACAGAAAGAGGCCAAAAAACAAGCAGGCTTTGACCTTTAGCCCAGTAAATGAAGGACAAAAAAGGGCCAATGTCGGGAACAATTCAGTCAAAGCTGAATTTTGGTCAGTTGTTAGAACACTACTAGTAGTGCAAAATCCCAAAAATCCCCGCCCCTCCCCGCGGCGCTTCCCCCCCCCCCCCAGCGCCCTCCCGAACATCAATTTCGCAGACTCTCGATTATTGATCTATATCTCCCTAACCAATTGCCGTAGGCAGGTAATCTTTTTTTATTCTTAATCCTCATTAAATGGGCTACAAAAAAGATTCTGTTTAAGTTTTCGATAATGTCGGTGATTTTGCCGTAATATAAAAAAATAATCTTAAAAAAATGTTTTTTTTCTAGTACTTTCTGAAGTTTTTGCCTTGTAACTTTTGAGCAAATTAAATGACAAAAAAATGTTTCTTATAAATGTTGTATCCTAATTTATAAGCTTTAAAACGATATCAGTTTTAATATATTTTAATAGAATATACGCCATAAAATGTGTCTCCAAATGGAGGACAGCACCAAAGAAGTGTCTCTTTATCACAGACCGGCGGTTAAGTCCGGAATCATTGACTTTTCGATAAAAGCATGAGACTTGGTAGAATCAATTGTTATACCACTTAAGACATGTTCAGTCCAGTAGCCAATCGCCATCTGCGTGCTGATGGCCGCCATGTTGAAAAGAGTCCGCCGTATTGGATATTTTTGTTTTGATATATATCGAGAACGGTGATACCTTTCAACTTCAGGATTTTTCAGAAATGCTCCGAATAGTGTAAACTTTTATAATATTTCAATAAATCTATTTTTGGAAAATAAAAGCAGTCGCCTTGTAGAAAAACTCCCTATAATACTTTATGTGAATAACTCCGATTTAAAAGTCTTAATAATTCTCGAGCCATACAAGAGTATTGAATATTGGTAAAGTTACGAAATGTTTGTTAGAAGACATTAGATGAACTGAACCCTTAAAATACTATTTTTTGTATTTATAAATTTACCTAAAATAACATTTTAAAGAGAAATACAAGATATATATATAACCAATTTGATTTCTGAAAATATATTTTGTTTAGAAAATATTTTGCTATGAATTTTTTAGAAGTTCGTTTCCCTTCTTTGATGAGATCTCAAAATCGTATCCTTCACATTCGCATATTGTAGTGGAGGCAAGATTTTTCATTCAACGCTTAGACCATTCGATTTACTGTTAACTTAGCGCGTATTTTATGATTTCTCACTAGTTATCACCAGCAAATACTTACATAATTGTCAGCCATTGACGTATCCAAGGACCTCTGTCGCTCTCTACTACTCCATCAGAAATCAGCAGAGCTGGGTTGACAACAAAGGCACTTACAAAGATACAAACCCTATGGCTATAAGTGCTGGAGGTTCTTTCATGACACAGACATTTTACTATTCTAACATCCTCATGTTGACAAAAGTGGATCAGAATGTCCCATTCTAACCATGTCAAAACGAGTAAAAACGATTGGGATATTTTCCAATAACTACACATTTCCGGTTGGCCTTATGCTCAAAACACATTTCTCTTCATAAACTTTTATCCTCTCACATAATATCTATGAAACAAAGTAAAAAAAAACAACCAAAAAACAATAATTTTGCCTGTAGTATTGTATGGATGTGAAACTTGGTCCATTGCATTAAAAGAACATAAATGAAGAATATTTGAACATAAAATCGTTAGAAAAATATTTGAACGTAAAATTGATGAGGGGACAGGTGAGTGGAGATGGTTACATAATTTAGAATCGTGTAATTTGTATTCATGTCCAAATACTTATTATTATAATAATTAAATCAAGAAGACTTAGGTGGCCAGTTCACGTGGCACGAATTGGAGAGGAATGAAAAGTTTAAAGGATTCTTGTTGGGAAACCTGGTGGTAAGAGACCTGTAGGAAGACCAAGACGAAAATGGAGGAAAAACGTTGAGATGGACCTAAAGGAAATCAGTCAGGATGGAAAAGTTTGGATTGATATTGGCCAGGATAGGGACAGATGGAAGGCTTGTGTTGCTGCAGCCATAAACCTTCGGGTTTAGAAATGCTAGAAAGTGAGTGAGTTACTTAGGCCTTTCAGCCTTCAAGATCTGATGAATTATAAACTTGCAAGTAAAGAAACCACCGATTGTTCGTCACCTTCTTACGGAATGCGCTGTTTTTAATGTCCTCAAATTTTTCTTCTTTCCAACACCTTATCGTCCATGTTGGGAGGAGATGGCAATGTTTAATCAATTATTTTAGATATCTGAGAAGCACGGATTTTTTACACTGTCTCTAGGTAATATTTTAGTGCCTCCTTATATTTTATATCACAATATTTTCATGCATTCTTTATAACTTTCATAGACATAGACTTGGGACCTAGCTTTGGGGAGCAGAATCTAACTAGGAGCTTAACTTGTGGGGAGGGGGTTGCGAAATAAAAAGTTTTCAACCCCATAAAAATATCATCCAAGACTATTTTGATAAATAACGGTTACATTTGCAAAATCATAACAATTTTGTTACTTTACTCTCTCAGGTTTCAGGAGGTTAACAAAAGTACCATTACGTGTAAATTTTCATAAACCTGAACATTTGGGGGGAAGGGAGGGTAGTGTTCCCCTTGCGCCCGCCACGTTAGGTCTATGCTCATAGACATTTATATTTCTGCATAGACTTAAAACATTTCAAAGCATTCGTGTTACAACGTGCCAGCACATAAGTTTCCACTACATGTTTTCACTTTAATACAAGGTGGCGCAAAACTCAGTTTCCCAAAACAGCCACAATCACGCTACGTATGTCAGTTCTACACCATCTCCTAAAAGATTCCTCACAAAGCGAAATTGCAAAGCAACCCCAACCTATCAGTGATCACGAAATATCACTATCTGTGAACTATTTCTATCATTATTTCTTCATTCCGTCATTAGTTCCATGGGTCAACTGACTTATGCGCCACCCTGTACTTCTACAATTCGGACTTTACACTCGATTTTACCTTCATACATTGAAATGCAACACATTCCAGCTAATGCTACAATTCATGAATGAGAAACAACCTTTGATAAAGCTTTGTGTTCTTCAGAATATTCATAGCAAAGCCTATTTAGTCTCTATTATTGTTCCTTAGATATCTAGATTTTCCCAAGGCGTACAATTTTAGCATTCTGGCTATAAGTTGCCCTGAAGTAGATGAACATTTCCAAATATCATTTCTTTAGTAATTATTTCCGGATCATAACCTAATTCCACTCTGCTATAAAGCGCGGTTAGACCTACGGTTTTTCTCGGCAGAGTGAGGAGTGGTTAGCACGTCGCGCTACTACGCCAGAAGTCCCGGGTTCGAATCGCGGCCTGGGAATGGATATTTGTGAGTGTCCATTCATCAATTTCATCACATCATCACTCATCACCTTCGCAAATTAGCCAAAAGTGGTAGTACAAGAAGCGAAGTGAAATAAAGCAAAACAATTCATTTTCTCGGCAGACTTTTTCGAAAATATATCTCTGTTCGCAAACTATGATATTTGAAATTCTAAAAAATACAACTGTTGAGAATTCTTTTTAGTGGATTCAAATAAATCTTAATGGTTTGCTACGGGAATTTGGCAATCTCTGGCATAATTATTCGGTATAGCGACATATAGAAACTTGGAGATATGTTCTGACCTGCCTAACTTACTCACGCATGTATGTACGGCATTAGCAGTAATAAACATTTGAATATGTTAGGTGGGTTAGATTTAAGTCTGTTAGCGTATTTTGCACAGTAGACAACAAGTACTTGACGTCATAGCAGCTACTGTTGACTGTATCCCAAAGTTGCCAAAGCAGTCTGAATATACCGAACCTTACGCTCGACGCGATATAGAGGGCGTGGTCATATAAAACCAAATATATCAGAAAAGTTAATATGAAGCTTCAATGTCTGAGTGAAGAAAATGGAAACAAATCTTGACCTTGAAAATGTCCTATTATTTCTCTTCATAATTAAGTGCGAAATGTCTTTATGGATGGGAGAGTGTCAGTTTCCACTCTTCAACATTTCCATTACATTAAAGTTGAATCAGGCTTTTATCGATGTGCACCATTATTTTTGTTCGTTCCTTTAACAGTCGAAAGAAAGAGAAGTAGCATATTTCAGCAAGCCCCATTAAAGTGCTCAACATTAGAGAATTGAAAAATGTCTCACGAGAAATATGTGACCAGCAAGTTATGATCTCACAATCAAAACTCGAAGTCTCCGTTTTTTTCCCCGAGCAGTCACAGACAGTCAGTGAAATTGGCACTTATTTAACAATTTTGCTAAACGTAACGAGAGAGCATAAATTAAAAACAGCTAACCAGCGCCATTCTTCAGAATAACCCTTGGTATCGAAAGGAAACTTGACAGATATAAATAATTATGGCATGATGTCTGCAATATTGCCAGACACGTCATTTTCCCCACATGTCTCAAGGTCTAATGTGAGTAATTAAACCCACCCTGAATATCTGGCAACACGTTTCCATCGAATCCGAGAACCGAGGACCTGATTAGATTTCTGCTTGACTGATATCTCTGCTTTACGAGGCATAGGGGAGTCATGACGTGCAATTTAGAAGCCATAAATAACTCCTCCGAGTCAGATCAAGACTTCCAACTGGTTCGCCGACGAGATTGGCCAGGGAAGGCTGAGATTTTTGCCAAGTTGGAGACGTGAGCATAGTTGCCAGGTGAGTTCCCATACGTGAGGGAGAATATTAGCCCCTGGATGATTGTAACTCATGTTAATTGACGATCTGTGCTCTCATTATCCTGACCGCTTTAATGTGAATGAAATTAAGCTGGGCTCTGACCGTGTTCGTGCGAAACAGAAAACATGCAATGTATTGTTTCCAAAGGTATTTTGCTACGTTGAGGTTAATGAGTTAGACATTAAATAGTTTCTGTGACAATCCAAGAATTATATACCCTGCAAGTATCCTTACTGCATATTACATTTTATCGCTAGAATCCCGATGCAATAATGGTAGCAAAATGGATAAACTCACAGTGGTGTATCCAGGAAAGGAATTTAACATTTTTCTTAACTATATTTCGTAAGAAAAATAACATCGAATGCAACAAATGATGACGAAATATACGACTGGCTACATGGGTATCTTCCCATCCATTCAGTCCAAACTCCTTTTCAAAATTCCTAGGAATGCAACACCAAGGGCCGGTTGTATAAACATCACTAACTGGAGATCAGATTTGATCTACGATCCTGTAGTGAACTAAGTTCAAGCTTCTATCATGTTGTATAAAGCTAATTGTCGATTTGTGGATCTTAGATCAAATCCTGATCTTGGGTCAAAGAAATACGTTTGGCAACGTGGCAAATCCAGAAATGTCGCTAGTGTGCCTGTGATGTTGCCAATTGTCCAACACTGAACAGCAAACATTTTAAAGTCGGTTTCGGAAAATGCATGTATTTAATATTTGAATATATAATAAATCTGAGGTGCTGGATGTAGTATATATTCGAACATGTTGCAAATTTAGTAAAATCACGTAAATTAGATACTAAACGGCCATTTATTGCTTGTGCACGTTCCACATGGATGATTTGTTCTTGACAACGAAAGCAACTATCGGTTCGCGGTTGCAAAGGGGAGAAAATATGCTTGCATAAATAGATTTTTTTAAAAAAAAAATCTATTTCTTTTTAATGCTAAAAAGAGATATAAGAACTTTCTTATACTCGGATTTGGAGCTTTTGTTCATGTAAGAAGATGTTTATTATATTTATTTTGTGATTACACGACAACATGTTACAGGTGGACCATTAGTTCCTGTAAGTAATATACGGAATTTTCCTTGCACTTCAATAGCCTACGTTGTGAAATGTAAAATGTGTTTGCGTTTTCCCGAATGAAAATAAATATTGAAACAACAGTGACGCTTGTCCTTTCGGATGTAAATTATGCACAAAACAAATAATATTAGAAATAAAATATGTGTAATTTATATATCGGGAGAGAAAGCTTTACCAACTAAAATGCAACGTGCTCTGTTCAACAAGCAGTAGATATATACACTACAACCAAAGTTACATGATCTGTTCCATTCTGCGGACAACATTGAATTGCAATAACACTTGGCTGGATGCAGTAAAGCGAAATGGTAATATTTTTATACTCCCTCTTCATCCCAACGCAGGTTTTACAATGATATAATATCAACAAGAAAATGTAAGAGGGTCTATTTTCGGTTTGTATCAACACTCGATTGTTCTCAAGTTACTTTTCTCTGATCGTGCAATTAAACAATGTTACAAATTTCAAGAAAAAAATACAGGCATTTCAAACAGTAAATAACAACGAGACACGATATATGGACAGAAAGAAAAATGGAAGAAAGATTTATCATTGTTCACCTCGTTGTGCATGCTTCTTCTTTTATTATTATGAAAACAGGATTTTATGCATTGATTCTCCCGTCTTGCCGCATACGTTCACTTGCAACACATTTTACAAGCAAATATTCGTTAGTACAGCCATGTTACAACAGCTGATCTACGGTCAATGTCTGCTGATCGGAGAAAAATCGCGGATCAACTTTGATCGCAGATCGCAGGTATTTAATCTCAGTTCAACTTTTATACAACACAAAATCGGAGTTCAGCGTGACTGCAGATCAATTTTACTGGCTAATCGAGGATCAACTGTTTTATACAATCGGGCCCAAAGCATTTAAGGAAAATATGAATGGTTGAATGGATTAAAATTTTTTAAATTTTTGGGGGTGTCGGCACCCTTTGCACCCTTCAAAGTAAAAGAGGAATAATTATCTTATCTAAAATCCTTACCTTAAAGTTTGAAAAGGCTTGTTATCGATTTGATTTGCTTTATTTTACTTCGCTTTTTGTGCCACTTATGGCTAATTGGCGAAGATGGGGATGAGTGATGATATGATGAATGGATACTCACAAACATCCTTGCCCAGGCCAGGATTCGAACCCGGGACCCCAGGCCTCGTAGTGCGATGTACTAACCACTTATCCACGGAGACTGGCTTGAAAAGGGAGGTACCGGTAACACTTTCAAATAGGTGTGACGGATTTCTTACTTTTTACAGGAGAAAGTACTTCCGCAAATCAGTTTCTGTAGCGTTGTAGAAGTTCGTGAATGTAGTTTTGATCAACTTTAATGCGAATGCATGTTGTTTTCTGCGAAAATCTCTGTCCGACACGCTGTTGCTGCTGCCGCCATTTGCTTTCTGCACGAGAGCACAATGTTCTGTGTGTTAGATGACGTAAACCCCGTAGTCAGTGCTTCAAACCTCGCCGTGTTTTCACTATAACATGACGTGTCGAGTATTTTTTTAAAAATTTTTTAAACTATGCTTGCCTAACCTAACCTTACGGAAAATGGTTTGTGGGCCTAACGTGAATGGTTTTTGGGGCTAACGTCAATGGTTTGTGGGACTAACGTGAATGTTTTTGGGGCTAACGTCAATGGTTTGTGGGGCTAACGTCAATGGTTTGTGGGGCTAACGTCAATGGTTTGTGATGCTAACGTAAATGGTTTGCGAGGTATTAGCATAATTTCAAATCCGGGCATGAAAAAGTAGGTATTTTTCGGTTAAGAAGGTTGCAACACTGCATAAATCGACAAACACTCGCACAACGCGCGATGAACCAGTACGCTATCGCCATAATGTGTGTTACAGAATCAAAATAACGAGTAACAGTAAGTACTCCTAAATATAAGAAATGGACATTATTTTCGTTCGAAATTCATTATTTCACCTAAAGAAATGTTCTTCAATGCAGAATAGTACGTTAGCAATGTAAAAAAGTGCGAAATAAATTATTTATAGATGTCACACCTATATGAATGTATTACCGAAAAGGGTTGTATTGAGCCACTTCGGAAAGGATAAGATTGCAAGGTTGTAAACAGACCTGTACAGAAGATACACAACGCATTAAGAGGGTAAGAAGAGACAAAAAACTTTCTCAGAAACAGTGTAAATGTGCTGTTCTTCAGTTATTCCATTGATCCCATTCTTTAAGGACACCCTGTATGGACGCACACATGAAGGTTTGGGAATTCAACTCCTGAAAAACCATTCTGAATGACATTATGGGTCAACGGAGCGAAATATGGCACTGATCTATTGTTTTTGTAAGAAGAAGAAGTTAAGATCACCCCCATAACTCTGGTGCGCCTATGTAAACCCGAGTAACACTTCAGCTCCTGGTAAACGCGTTTGGAAGACGAAAATATTACTTGCTATCCGAAGGCCTCAATACTAGTGTGCACCAACAAGCGTCTTGCTTACCTGGAAAGGAAACACAAACAACATTTGTAACTAAAGTCTGGTAACAGCATGCGCGATTATGAAGTACAATTTATAAAAGGTATGGTATAATTGGGAAAACATTGTCATTATTGTGTTTGAAAGCAAAAATTTGTAAGCAGGACCTTTTACTATCATGCAAGAAGTGTGAACAGTGATCAGGGCAGGAAGAGAGAGAGAGCGTGGGGAGGGTTGTCTCGCGATCTCGCCAACAACAGTTTCTGGTTCGAGTCCTGACTTGGGTGCTTCCTTGTGAGCTTTCCTTCATGATGATGATTGCTCATCCATATCATCACCAGTGGCGTATACTGAGTCCAGGATCTGGGCTATCTCACTATGTCACGTGCTCCTAGGCTATGAATAGAAATACATGTACCAACTCATAAGAAATCAGGTTGCCAACTCATAAGAAATCAGGTTGCCAACTCATAAGAAATCAGGTTGCCAACTCATACGAAATCTGGTTGCCAACTCATAAGAAATCAGGTTGCCAACTCCTAAGAAATCTGGTTGCCAACTCCTAAGAAATCAGGTTGCCAACTCATAACAAATCAGGTTGTCAACTCATAACAAATCAGGTTGCCAACTCCTAAGAAATCTGGTTGCCAACTCCTAAGAAATCAGGTTGCCAACTCATAACAAATCAGGTTGCCAACTCATAAGAAATCAGGTTCCCAACTCCTAAGAAATCTGGTTGCCAACTACTAAGAAATCAGGTTGCCAACTCATAACAAATCAGGTTGCCAACTCATAAGAAATCAGGTTACCAACCAATAGGAAATCAGGTTGCCAACCCATAAGAAATCAGGTTGCCAACTCATAGGAAATCAGGTTGCCAACTCATAAGAAATCAGGTTGCCAACTCCAGAATCAGCATCATCGTCTCACTGATATGAATAATAATATTTACAATTTCTGATCGATTTTTCTCCTGTATTTTATTCTCTAGACTTCAGGCTTCGCTGATAGCCTAGGTAGCCTAGAATATACGCTCCTAATCATCACCTTTATCTTGGTGGAGGTGATGTGATCAGCCTTGTCACTAGAAATGGCAGGAGGGGTAAAAATGACCCCTACCTTCACAGTTTCATTAATAACTCAATTTTTTTTTCACCTAAATTTTGTGACGTTTCATAATTTCTTTGTCCTTTTTAAGATGGTATTTTGAGATAAATATAATATAATTTATTTCTGTGATATTTCATGTTATCAGATAAATTTGACCCATTTACAAAGTTTCATTTCTGCGTGCTGCAGTATCAGAGTTAGGTTGCGGTTCCTGTGTCATCCTGCCTTTAACATGTTCCCACTTGTCACAGTTTACATGTCGTTATGTAGTTAGTGTTCTTGGACCCGGAAGAACGTCTCCGAACATGTAACATCCAGTAGTAGTTTCCTGTGGGGAAATGTTGTGTATTCTGGAGTATTCAGTTGTTGATTATTATAATTTTAATTTGTAATCAAAATGTACCACCTAAACACTTTGATTATAATACATAAAGCACAGAGAATAATATGAATTAAAAATATGTTCCCATTCTAAAATAATTAAAATTTTAAATGAATTTCTTATGATGGGTGAAAATGACCCCTTTTGTCTGTTCTATAGGGTATCAGATCCTTCGCCGTTCTAGTGATATAATCAAGCGATCCCGGGTTCAATATCCGGTGGAGGCACACATAATAGTTCGGAACTCACTTTAAACTACAGATCCTATCTCCATTATCTTATAAAGGGTGTTCCAATAAGAACGCCGGATTTTATTTACGCCATTGTCTTGTTGTTGTTGGGTTAGCGGCACTGTTCTTATAAATGTAAGTACTGTTGCCTTTATTTGTTGTCTTATTTGAATGGTGTGGATATTGAACACTTGTAGTTACAGCAGGATGGCGCTACCTGACACTACCACATCTCCCACGAGACGATTGCGTTGTTTCACGACAAATTTCCGGGCCGAGTCCTTTCGCGGAACGGCGACCAGAACTGACAGCCTGCGACTTCTTCCTCTGGGGTATGTGAAATTGCAGGTTTATGAAAACAATCCCCGAACCATACCAGAACGCAAAGAGGAATTTCGACGTGAGATTGGAAAATTCGAGGAGCAAGTCTGTGTAAGAATCATCAGTAATTTCATCGATAGTGTAACTACATGCAGAGCAAGTAGTGGGGCACATAATGACAGCTATTGTTTTTCATACTTAACTGACATGTACGTACCACTTGTAATAACGTAGTATCGCGTCTGACTACCATGCTAATGGTCCCGGGTTCGATCCACGGCCGGTTCAAATCCGGGGACTTTTCTAACGTTGGAAGGGGCCCCGGCGCCCACCCAGCTTCGAATGACATAGGTACCTGGGGGAAACCCTGGGGGGTAAAGGCGGTCAGGGGCGTGATGCTGAACACATCACCCCCACTCACGACCGGATCAAGAAAGTGTGGGGCGTTACCCCCATACCCCCTATACGCCTTCATGGCATGGTGCTAAGCACTTTACCTTTTTAACATTATGACATAATAAATAAAAATACTAAAATATTTTTTTCACTTTATTAAGTCCTCCCCGATGGCGCAGTGGTAGCGTCATTTTGGTTCGGATCCCACTTTAAACTATAGGTCCAGTCCCGATTAGCCATACTGTGCACAAAGTGGACTTAAAACACCATATCAATCAAAATTCAAATTCACGTTATTACTATAAATTCGGTGTTGTTCTTGGTAAACATTTATGTGCATAAACCGGACTTAAAAAAGACTCAAATACATATTTTTGAGTTCTCTGCGTAGGAGTCTTATTTATGGCAGAAAAGGGTAGATTTCTCCAACTACATATCCTCGGCAAAAACATTCTTTAACTGGGGCATTCAGTTTCTCACTTGAGTTATTTCAAGACTTACAAGATCCGTTGGTAGCCAAAACGTTACAAGGCCTTCTTCACCGCGCCCACTTGGGAACCAGCAAATGCACTTCTGTAATCCGCCTCCACACTGCTTCCAGTCAGACTCACTAGAGGGATAAATGTTTTCTCTTTTTTTTAAGGAGAAAAAAACAATAATAAATGAAGATGACGGATGTCAGATACAAAATCTCGTCTGTCACTCACAGAAAATAATAACCTTTCACTGTGGGCGCGGTTGGGACGAGAAATACCAAGTGCGAAAGAGATGATAGGAAGGATGAGACGTCGGCATCCAAAGCAGGGAGATCCTCATCTCGAATGTGCATAGATTTAAGGTCACTCAGTCAGTGGAGCAGTGTGAAATTGAAGTTAATTATTCGACTCAGCAAAGAACAAAAGGAAGAGGGATGCTACGGGGCGGTGAAAGGGAAGGGGGTTAATAATGAGTATACGTTTGTTCTTCTCCCTTTCTCTGTCTCTTTCTTATTGTGCCTGTGCGTGAATATGTAATGAGTACAGTAAGGCAAGCAAATTGTTAACTTTCGTTAGAAGTTCAAAATGATTATCAGTTGACTCGATTCAGAGATTATACTCTGTCCCTGAACTCTTTGGAGCGATCGAACGAAAGCACGTACTCTGCGCAATGAACGAATGAGGGAACGGGATTGAGTGGAGGGGGAACAGCGACTGCAGTTGCAGCAGCGTGTACTCCTTCGCTCCGCCCACTCGCTTTCTCCCAGTCTCTACCGTTACGTGCGGCCTTGCTCCAGAGATCCCCGGGATAGTGTATATGTTGTAGGATTCACCGACCTGACCATGCCGCAGCTCCTTGGATGAGTTCCAGACTTTGATTATTTCAATTTATTTTAATATATTTTCTTGTTTTTATGGATTTTCTTCACCCTTAAATGTCTCACCTCGTTGACCAGACAATTATTTCGTAACAAAGAAAAAAAAATGCTCCCAGGATTTGATAAAAATCGAATGACTAGAAAGTAATTTTGTTCTATTGTTTTTGTAAACACTATATTTATGTACATCTCTACTACTTAATAGTAGTAATGGTATAAGTATTATTAATTAATTGTGATTATTATTATTTAATTAAGTATAATAAAACAATGGTAATGTGAATTTGGAGAAAGTTTTAAAAATAACCCCCCCCCCCCCGACCTTGATGAAATCCTGCGTACGCTACTGCTGCACAGGGATATAGACGAAAGTTTTCAATCAGATTAAATCGTAGCAAAACGCTGGAGAATGAAACATACATATACTTCCCGAAATATTACATCGTTCACTTTGTTAAAATTTGAGAAAAGATGTTTTGTTATTTTATGATCAGGTAAGCTACAGTCTGCTTGCGTTTGTCGCGACCATCGACGTAAGTGCGCATGCGCTGACTGGACGAATCTATTAGCAAAATAGGGGTGGAACGGATAAACGTAACAGATTCGGTAAAAATCGGCTGTCGCTGAAACAACACTAAAGTTTCAAACTTAATAAAGCCGCCGGTAAAATACATCAACAGGGGATGTTACAAATTGTATCAGCCATTGCAAATCCCAAACATTGCATTGCGAGATATAATAAATAAATGAAACGAAATACTGATTAGAAGACTTATAAAATGATTCTATTTATACTTCACTTGTAGATACTAATATTAAAATAATGAAACTAATGAATTAAATGCGCGAGCCAGTGATAAACAATTATAATTGTATTTATTGTTTACAATTTTTAAGAAATTGTAATTAATCTTATTTGTGCTGACCAACTGAATATTTCATCTTTAGTATATTTCTGAAAAATATCTACCATATCCATACATATTTTCCAGAAAGTACTGATGATACTGTGCTGCCATCTTTTGACTGTAGCAAGAAAAATGTCTGCTTCTTAAAATTAGTTTCTTCGTCAGCTTTTCTGGGCTGGAAAACTGTGAAGTAACTGAGATTATATTATTTCATTTATCGTCCTCTTATACACATGAGAAAAAATTGATAGGTCTTTCGTTTCAGCTAATTCAACTTGTCTTAAAGTATTCTATTCCTACACCCTATCAATTTGGCAGCAACACATCCCAATTGGTAAGTGTAGCAGACTACCTCACATTGACTTCAAATTACCATCGGGGACTCTTCTGTTGTTATCAAACACTTGGCAATGCTTGATTCGGGGTATTATAAACCATAAAGCATTGAAAATTATATAGAATATGGCTTTGCATATATCTACATACATCTACCTTGGTTTTGCCTTTAGGAATAACTTCTTCCTTCCTCTAAATATAGCCTCGTGGTGCTTTACAGCAGGAGAATTAAGCATAATCGGTACTTTAGCTGCAAATGCTAATCGTTTTAAACTGTAGATTCATTTCAAATTAGTCTATAGGAGCATAAAATTAACTTAAACTTATAAACCAAGGAAAACAATATCTCCCGCATTCAATCTCGTCAAATGTACTTGCATTATCCCAAGTTTTGTAATGGCAAGTTTAAAGTCTGCCATATTGAAACACCTTGATCGATTTTCTTCCTATTTAATGCAGGTTAGTTCTAAAAATATATAGTACTACTTTGCTGTAACATTCTTAGTTTAGGAACTTTGCTTTTGGGGCATTTAAGATGCGTACAGAAATGAACACTTTGCTCTTTCGGCCACCTGTTCTTTCACACTGCAAATTATATGTACAATTGTTAAAATATGTATATTAAAAAGTTAGTTCAAATCCTACCTTTAATTTGCTGCGAGTTTAATTAATTAAGATTCACATGAAAAACACACTAACAACGTATTCAGTAATAATATAGTTTTTGGTCGGTCCAATTTTATTTCAGTGCATATATATTTCAGAAGTTATATTTGGACTTGAGATAGAACAAGGTGTCTTTCTCTCTCTCTCTTTATCTGTGTGTGAGAGAGAGAAGGGGGGGGGAGGGACATGGACTTTCCCTTCATACACACGTTCGTGGAAACTAATGTAGAGAAGTGACCAAAAATTCTCTGTTTATACTCACATTGGTTCACACAGAAAACGTTCGCAGCAGTTTGCATACAAGTTGTGTTTTGTTATCCGGAGTAAGTTTAACTTAAGAAAGCGCATACTGGATTAAGATTCTGAATATCCATATTAGTACTTTATTTGAAATATAGTAATTCATTAGAGCACTAGAAGGCCAAAGGTTCGGAAAAATAAGATTTCAAGTATTCTTACAAAATAATTAGTTAAGTTTTTTTGTTTAATGCATATGTATCATGTTAGATGGGAATTAAGCCATTATTATCTTCGGAGAACGTAATTTCGTTTAAGTTATGAAGAACAGCATAAAACTCTTGAAAGCAAATGTCACTCTGTTTCTGTAGATTTCCTCATTGTTTATCAATGAGATGATTTCTGGCCAAAAAAAGAAAGAAAAAATCAGTCTTCCAGAGCTAATATCGCTTACGTCATCAGTACATTTTCTCTTTGCTTATCAATCAGGCATCTCTGTGAAAAGTAAATATTTATAGAATTAGGAGACCTGTAGGAAGACCAAGAAGAAGATGTAGGGATAACATTGAGATGGACCTAAAGGGAATCGGCAAGGATGGATAAGATTGGATTGATCTTGCCAGGATAGGGACAGATGGAAGGCTTGTGTTTCTGCAGCCATAAACCTTCAGGTTTAAAAATGCTAGGATGCTAGAGAGAGCTAACGTTACCTTTATCGGCTCCGGGCTATCATTCTACACCCTCGATTTTCCGCACATTTCAAATATTTTCGTAAAAATATTTAGTTCCTCATAACAAACCGTGTTTGTAAATAGTGCGGAAGGTAATTTTTTAGATCTACGTGCTACGAAACTTACGTTTTTCTTAAAATTAAAATTCCTTGCGTAACGTCAATGAGGTTTCTCATGGCTTCTATGATGGCGGATGATGGATTCATGTCACAGGCGCACGTCTGATTTTTTCTTTTTCTTCTTATGATTGATTTGTGTAATGGGAACATTTGCGATTGCAATATGTTATTTATGTGATATATTGGCGTGTTGGATATTTCAAACATTGGATTTCATTTATACGACTTCAGAAATTGGATTTTTTTGGCAACTGCTGGCCGAAAAGTGGAGGGTTGTATTTTCTAAATGACTTGTGGGATGGTATAATTTGCGACTTCTTATTTTTATGATAAGACGGGAGTGGAGGGTGCTATTCTGTGGAAAAGGACGACAAGGACTTTAAACGTAGGAGTTACTTCATTTTTGGACTTACAAATTTAACTTCTACCCGCAATTCAGTGCCTGGCCTTGGTAAGAAGAGGTAAGTTACTTTCTTAGTTTAATTTTAGCCTTATTTTTTTTGTATCTTCATGTGTCAATGTGGAAAACAGTGAGAAATGGTGTTGGGGGCAGGTGACTCCGGCCAATTTCTAACATGCCTTTAAAAGGGATTCTATAGATAAAGGCGGGGCCGCGGTAGCGGTAGGGGGCGGTAGGTCAATTACCCAAGGGGCGGAGTCCGGAATCAGTGGGAAATTTGGACTCAACAATTTCAAACGACAATATCTCAACTTTAAACTGCTGTACATTCGTAAATACTTGTTTCCGCGCTCCAAATTTTTGTTCCTCATAATTAGAATTACATAATCTTCATAAAAAGAAAAAAAACTTCAGAAATCGAGGGTGTTGAATGGGACACCGGACTCCTTTTATCATCATTAGAATTTCTCTTGGCTGATCAATCAGGGATCTTTGGGGGAAATTAAAGCTTTAAAGAGGTAACATCACTCTCAAATCAGTTCTGCTCATCAATAAGGCGACTGTTTGAGTGCAAGCGACAGTCTCATCTTCTGAGGCATGACATCTATATCTCGAAGATAAGGGTATCCAAGTTGGTACGTGTTGCTTGACCATTCATCTATATCTCCAAAGTCACCATACACGACCATTACCAACGACGCGGTGGCATTCAGAAGAAAAACAAAAGAAACACAATGAGCATCCTGAAACATGAATAAACCATTCCACGCACTCACGCGTGTGCGCATCGTATAGGGTAGCACAAGAGAGAGCACCATTAGAGTTAATTTCCCTTGTCGAATTGTCAAGCAGGCTTATCGAAATTGCAACTTAAGGATGATATCAAACTCGTGTTTGAATAATTGCATCTAATGCTATCCAGGACCTAATAAAAAGAAGAGGAATTGATGGCACGTGTATGAATATGCTTTGGAAGATTGTGGCAGGAGTCTGTGCCTTCTGCTTTGCATAGGAAACTTGTTTTACCAATCTTCGCACGCTGCTTCTTGTCACTGATAAACATTAAGGTTTTCTGGGTAAAATTACCTCCGGCTACACCCGCCCCGAAAACTTTTGCTTTTCTTGTACGTAGCTTCCTCGCATATCAGAGTATGCAATTTTTGCCTCGCCTAGACCCCAGGCATCGAAGAGACGTCCTTTGACTCAGGAATGTACCGCTTTTTCTTAGCACCATCGCCAGTGCTGTCCAATTTGAGTTTAATAAGTATCAAATGGTCTGTAACCTGAAGGAACGCTCACTGAATTACAACAGACGGTTATGATAAGGTAAAAAATAATACCTGAAGATTCTAGTTTTTTCGTTATCAATTCGAAACTGTAATTCGCTGGCTCGTTGCAGTTGGGTGCAACCACCCTTATAGGTGCATGAACCTTATAATGACTGTTAGGTGCAACTCTCACTAAATGTTCGTTTTCATAATTTAATGAAACAGATGTTATCTAGTAATTGCAGAGTGTTTGAATACCTTGTAGCAATTGGTATCGGCGCTTACTGTGTTTGCTGTTAGTACAGTCACCAGAAAAAGTATGTTTCAATGTAAGTAATAGCCATTACAATAACGCAACTCAGAATGGATGACGAATTGCTGCATTGAATACCCTCAAGGGAATCCATTGCCATACATGATTCATTGATCCGTTTAGTTTGCTTCGCTTTTCTGCCACCTTTGACTAATCGTGGAGATGAGGATGAGTGATGAAATGATCAATGCACACTCACAAAGAATACCCATGTCCAGGCTGGGATTCTAACTCAGGACTCATGTATCATTGCGTGCTGTGCTAACAACTTCGCCACGGAAGTACACCAGTGTCATGGATGAGAACAATGACAAATGAGAATTGAGAGATAGTTTGAAAAAAACGCCGTCCTTTGTCATTCTTTTCGTAGCCATCCACTCGCTCATCGACATTCCTTCCTTCGATTCATCTTCTACAAATATCTCTAATGCAGGGCGCCATACAGAGGATTCTAAGAATCTCTTGGCCACCTTGGAATAAGGAAATATTGTCTACTTACTCCTTTCTGCCTAATTTCTTCTTCTTACCTTCATTCCACTTATCTTTTTGGTATTGGTGTCTCTTTGTGTTTACTTGCTATCTTCTTAATCATTTCCTCATACATTTTTTCCTGTTTCTTCCTTCTTTTCCCTCTTCTTCATTCCTCTCTTTTCCCTGAGAAGCTTATCTTCTCTTCCATCTCTTTCTATTCCTTTGTCTGTCCAATGCTTTCTTGATTTCCCTTCCATTCGGTCTGTGCTCCTTTTCTCTTTCTCTCCCCCTCTTTTGCTTTCTTTGCTTCTTTTCTTTTCGCTGTGTTCCTTGTCTCTTTCTCTCTCTCTCGTTGCCTTTTTTCCTTTATTTCACTCTTGTTCCTTCTCTCTCTCTGTCTATCTGTTTCACTTATTTATTTGCCTTCCTTTCTTCTCTGCTTTTCGCTCCTTTCTCTTCTCTATCATTTGTGTCTCTCTCTCATTCAATTAATCTTCCATTCACAAGTTCTCCGTGATTTCCTTTCTATCTCAACAGGTGCAACACACAGCACCATACCTAGTTCTAAACTAAGCTACTATTTGCTTTCCACCAGTGAAATGGTTGACTAGTTCCATGCGATACGAGCGGTGAAACATTTTCAGTTTCATTCGACTAGGTGCACTAAATTGCCTTGGTGTAGAATCGCCTTTGAACTCGGGAGCATCCACCACTTCCCCGAGGAAGAATCCCGAGCGATCAGAACGGGGGTCGTTAGAGGCCGCTGGAACTGGTCGTAAAGAGTAATTAGGAAGGTCCTAAACAACGGAGAAGCGGCAGCGAAACCAGCAATAGGAAGATTTCGCCGGCCACAACAAAAAAATCAGTAGCCAGCAAGCGAACAAGTAAGACATTACTGCATTTTGCGACTGGCCCTCGGCTACGTGCTTAACTTGTTAACCCTTCAAGATTTGGGGCCTTCTACTTCCAACGACCGTAAGTTCTTCCTCAGTATTAAAGCTGTATATTGTAACTTCTAGTCAGCACTGGGCACCCTGAAATCATGACCTGTTTCATCCAGCATATATTAGCATTTTGCAGGGATAACAATTCATGCTTCAAACACTTTTACTCCATGGCGCAAAAGTCCAATGACGCATGGTTGTTAAACGTTCTTCAATGTTAAATAAATTCAATTCCGGTCCAGGATAGAAAATCAGCAATTGTAGATGGGTTCTGGACCGTAAAGAACCTTTTTATCTCTAAAGTATTTCAATTCGGTCCAGGAACCTTTTTACGGATCGATTTAAATACGGTCCTGTAACTTTTTTCCGGATCAATTTAAATCTGGTCCAGGAGCCTTTTCTTAAGTTCAGTATTGAATTGAAACAATTCGCAAATTGGACCGAATATAAATTGTGCGAGAAAAGAGGTCCCGTTCCTGTTGCGGAACCCAATAGAACTTATTAAAATGTATTCGTTCCTGGATTTAACAATCTTTCTCTGACGACCAGGGTCTGAGAAGCGGTGCCATTTGGTGGCGCGTGGTAAGAATATCGAGTCCCATTACCGCTGTTACTGGCATTCGATATCGGCAGCTGCTGTAGATTTCAAATTGTCCTCACGATGCTGGGTCAACACCAAAATTTAAGTGTCGTCCACCGTGATTTGAACCCGGGATCGCTGGCACCAAAGGCAAGAGCGTTATCAATTTGGCTACGTTTGACTTGTTTGTAGGAAGAGCTCTTCTAGATCCTTAGGGATGTTTTCTGAGCAGGAACTGATTTGATTTGATTTATATTACCTAACGTCAGTTGTCTGCCACTTTTGGCTAATCGCGACGATGAGGATGAGTGATGATAGAATGAAACTGATGAAATGACACTCATAAATAACATCCAGGCCGTGATTCGAACCAGGGGACCACACGTCTCCTCTTTGCTTTCACAGATCTTTACAACTCTATTTCTCTAACCTTCATGGATGGTGCGACACTTCGCGTATAATAGACAATTGCCCACAACGGCAAAACACACATCACGATCCTGTTGTCGACATAACTTAAACTAATGTAGCAAACGTACGCGTAACGTTTACCAACGCGCAAGAGACTGTTCAATTTCCCTTATTTGATTGATGCTCAAGATTTCACCGCACGTCAATGCGGCAAAAAGTGCGGAAAGGAGAGGAGTGGGGGGCGAAGCTGTTGACGGGGAAAGAAGGGGCGGCAGTGTGTAAACAGTTAAATACCGGAACACAAGCTGCAACGACATCGGAGACATATTGTGAAGCACCTGCCAAAAGAAAAAGTCGAACCTATACCCGGTCTCTTGCCACGTTCACTACTTAACATTCTAATGACTTAAGCTGCGGCAGGTTTTCTTGTCATGCTGTGCGTCCCATCTCTCTATATATACCCCGCGGGAGATGAGTGGAGAGAAGTTCCTGGCGAAGAATTCTTGAACGGAAACAGGGGCATACTTTGGCGCGAAGATTCGTCACGCGCTTGAATGTCTGAAAAAGATTTGTCACCGGAAAATTGAGCAACTGGAAGATTGTCACCAGACAACTTCAAACTTCCACAGGCATAGCTGTCATCTTCTAATCAAGGAGTTCCGGGTTCGATATCCGGTGGAGGCAACTAAACTCACTGCCATGAAATTAGACGGGTGGCAGAAGTTAGCGCTGTTGCCACATCGGAGCACAACCCCGTGTGTTCGAAGGTATAAGAGAATGAAATATCTCGTTCTACATTTGGTCTTTGGAATCCATGTTATATAAACTGACAGTATTTGCTCCAGAGATCAGGGATGACACTGCATGTCCCAGAGAGAGGTCAGTCTGACGCTCGAACTTATAGGCAACGCAGCCCGGTTGACGTTGTCACACAGTGCGCGGGAACCAGCTACTATTGTCCCGCTCTCGCTATGGTTTTCCCACATGTGGCACCAGCGCAATTGTACCTGGCCGCCTATTTTCATGGCCGTAAGTTGAGTGTTTCAGATCCCACTTTAACTGTAAGTCCTGTCCCGATTATCCTATTTGTGCATAAAGTTGACTTAAATTACAAACTTCTGTCCCGCTTACTTGTCTGAACTTCAGTCCCATCGATTCAAGGAAGTCTCGATCACTTCTTAGCTGCGATTTGATTCTCGAAGTAATGGATACAAAAATGTAGGGGGGGGGAGCGCATTACAAATAATTGTTTTAACCCCAAGGACCGCCTCTCAGATCGCGGTGAATTTATCTTTTACCTTATTTGTCACTTTGTCACACCACCCTCCATACCTTTCAGTTGGGGTGTCCGAGGGATGGTTGGTGGGAGTTATACCCCCCCCCCGTTTGGACCCAGTATTCCTAAAAAAAAAAAGAACGTCAAAGGTAGGACAAGATGGCAAAATGAGGGCCAACGAAAAAGTGTACCTAACCCCTCCCTTACGAAAATCCTGGGCACGCCACTGTCAAGATCACGAGGTCTTAGCCTTGTTTTTAAAATGTTATTTAATTCAATTTTCGACGAGCGGTCTGACAGAGGTACCATAGTGGTTACTTTTGTTTCTTGTCACATTGTGTTTCAAATGGCCCATATCTCAATTTCAATTTCACCAAAATACACGTATTAATATTACTTTGAATTTTAAGAATTTGGAATTTGAAAAAAAAAAACAAGAAGTACGGAATCATTGTTGCAATTTTTTACTCATTTCCTTCCTCTTTGCATAAATTACGTTACATTTACTTAATAAAACAATAATAATTTAAAACTGTTTTAAACCACTTCTACCACGTTAAGTCACGTCAAAAGAGTCAGAAATTGAAAATAGAAAAAGAGATAGTTCATCTTTCAAAATCAAAACAGCGGTCTAACAGACCGGTCCATAGTAGTTGTAGGATTATCAACGTCCCTAGTACGTTTGTAGTTAAACGTTTATTAACAAAACACATATAGTTGAGCTCTATGGTAGCAACAATAAATAAAAATTTCTCCTTCTGTCTGCCCTAATTCTCTATCTCTTCATTTCTCCCTTTATTCTGCCTCACCTTTTTTCCTTCTTTCTCTATTTTTTTCTTTCCTTCCTCCCCCCCTCTCTCCCTCTCTTTACCTACGTTTCTCTTCTTCTGTCTGTATCTCTCCACCTCTTTCGTCTGCAATGTTGACAGTTCTTTTATCTCCCTTCTAGGTACGATTGTAC
The DNA here is from genome assembly GCF_977018435.1 of Lepisma saccharinum. Classification (NCBI taxonomy): domain Eukaryota; kingdom Metazoa; phylum Arthropoda; class Insecta; order Zygentoma; family Lepismatidae; genus Lepisma; species Lepisma saccharinum. The sequence goes on along the minus strand of NC_139231.1, from coordinate 126,608,084 downwards.
GTTTCTTGTTGTATTCTCTCTCTTCCTCTATTCAGTTTTCTCCCCTTCTTAATATCTCTCTGTCTTTTCTGTCTCTCCTGTTTGATTATCTTAATGTGTGATTGTCCTCACATACCGACTCATCAACACACGGTCCAAACACGTGGAACTGGAAACCTGAAGGTTTAAGGGTGACCTAAGCACTTACTAAGAAGGGATGTTTCGAAATTTTAGTATTGAAAGTGTGTTGATATGTTTAGAGCCCAAACCCATGGCCTTAGAAACATTCAAACACTTAGGGAGAATTCACACCGAAGAAACACGCAACATGCGACACGAGTGTTTCACACCGAAGAAACAAGATGCACGCGTCAAGCGGCACTGTTTTATTTGCTCAGTTTGCATGATAGTACCGATATAATTGCATTAATCAGTTTATTAGTCACCCGAAAATAACGTAACAAGAGACATTGTTACATGTAAACTGCGTTGTAAAATTTATGCAAGTTATTGAAACTTGGGAGAGGCATGTTGTGCACAAGAAAACTGAGAAGTAATATGCACTGAAATCAAACTGTATACGCTAGACCTTTGATCCTGAATAACGCGAATGCCTAAACACTAGAGAAATGGTTCTCAACCTTCGTGAAACCATATCACGGTATTTTTTTTAAGTCAATGCCCTTAGCCGAAGAATTTTCGACGTAAATCTTTACAGTTTTGAAGATTTTATGCATGAATTAACATGTACCTATGAAATTAAATATTGATAAACAAATTCTAGCATAATCATAAGAGTAATAATAGTTTGATTACGAGTGTAGGATTGTTGAGAAATATAAAAATATGGAAGTGGAAGACAAAGTGGTAACGTCGTCTCCTTGTAAATAAGTGATCCGGGTTCGATAACCGGGGAGGCACCGGGCAGATCCGGTTCTGATTAGTCTATTTGTGCATAAAATGGACTTAAAAAACGAAAACTCACAACTCAAATATGATATTGGGATTATGATAGTTGTCAACCAGTTTCAGCAGAACATTTCACAGCTCAGTATAGTTGATACGAGGGCACGGTATCGGGCCGCGGCCCGGTGGTTGAAAAACAATGCACTAGAGTACTTTACCAAGTTGACTAATATATTTTGGACTAAAGTGCCTCCATATGCTGGCTTCAAATAAAAGCAGTCACGTAAATGGCCAAAACACGGCCTCTTTTCACGATGTTGAAGGCAAATTACAGCCGATAGATCACTGCATCAAAAAACTTGATAAAGCGAAATGAACGTCGTGTTTAAATCCTAAAACATTGTTAAAACATTGTACATATGGATACTTTATTATATCAACAAATTAGAGGATCAAACATAATGCAGGTTGGGCTCTCTTCTAGAGTCTAAATACAGCTCGTTGGAATGAAGCATTCACTGCGCATGCGCGAACAACAAACTGAAGCAACACGATGCACGGTATTGAGAAAACGGCACAGTCCGAGAGGCACGTAAGCGACACGCGACACGTGCATCTCGCCGTGTCTCTTCCATTCGAAAGGTTGCATTGATTACTGAGTGTTGGCTTCCAAGCGACACGTGTTTCGTGTTGCGTGTCGCGTGTTTCTTCGGTATGAATTCTCCCTTAAAAGCAAAATTCCTCAACAGATGGCGTTGTGTGCATTGTACACTCATCGGCAATAAAAATGGGACACCTACTCGCTTCCCTCCAGGCGTTATGTGTGTTGCCTAACTTCACTGCAGTAAGTGGATCTTAATAGCAAAATTCAACGTCAAGATCTGCCACCGCCATCGAGTTAGGTTAGGTATTTCTTAATAATAGCAAAAACCAAATACAATTTAGGCGACATTAAGTGGAAACCACATCATATTCCTAAACAAATGTGACAAACTATAATTAGATTACTCCAAGTCCTTTACTATAGAAAAAGTGCGACTTGCCACCATTTTCCTTTCGAATTAACTCCATTAGAATTTCCTGCCTGCCTTCCTATTACTTATTTGGACTGAGGCCGACGTCACCTTCCACCTGTTCCCCAGACCCCTCCCTTCCTTCTCCAGTGTCTCAGCTTCCAGCTCCAGGGGCACGTGGATTCCAGGTCTGCCGAGGCAGGTGCATCGTTTCTTCTGCATTCGACCTGAGGCCTGCGAAACAACAAGCAAACAACGAGACTCCTGCCACGCGTCCAAGTGCACAGGCTCGTAAATCGTTCATCCCCTCTTCTCTCCCCTCTCCTTTGCCTTTCTCCCCTCTTCTTTCTCTATCGTAGTCTTTGTCCTACATCAACCTTCTCGTTTGATAGTACGCAGTGTTTATAGTGTAAATTGTATTATTTTCACTAAAGCTGTTATACAGATATGATAATCGGGACTGGATCTACAATTTAAAATGGGATGTCTCCACGGCGTATCGAAGCTGAAATTTCTTCATTACAATGCCACAACGTTTGCACTAACCTCCAGGTTTATCAATGATGAAGATGTATTAGTATTTATTACAAGAAGATAAAGCTACCCACTGCGCATTGCAACATGACGTAAAAGCACATGGAACAATGTGCCGCGCATTCCTAAACTCTGGCAATTCTGGAGGGGCTATGGTCAGCACCACGCTTAGGCTTTCTTCATCCACCAACATTGCCCCACAAGCCTATTTATTAGAGGCTGGGTGAACCTCAGAGCCATTCCAAATCGTGAAATTACTGGGTAAAATATAAGCTGAAAACATACAGCTCATACAGTAGTTGCTGTACAGTTCGCCTCCTGGGTCACTGAATCGTCATCTGCAGATACATTGACAGGGTGGTCACTCAAAAACCATGACAAAATTCAAGTATAATTCCCGGTTTTCAAGGCGAACTTTTCAAAAATTCAAGGGCACAGTCAAACGTTTTCTCTATTTCAAACTGAAATATAACTAATCAACTTCAAGATATCCTATCTCGTAATAATCTGCCGTCTGTCAGGTAGGTTGCAAAAGGATTGAATTATGTTTTTAGTTTCCTTTTCCTTCCTCGATAAAAATAAAAGCCAAACTGTGATAAACTTGCCTCAGGGCATTTATAAATATGTATAAATGGGATTTGGATGAATAAAAGTTACGTCTACGGAGAAAAAATTCACCCAGAATGCACGCATAATTCCCGGTGAGTAGTCACCCTGATTTAAGGATGTAGTGTACCTGCTACCACTGCCCACATCACATCTGAATTGCTGTGGGGTCAGGGACACAGGTATTATGTGTGTGTATTGCATTAATTCCTCTGTCATCTTGACGCTCTTCGTGTAACTAAACAAGGGCACATAGAGGACTTACATATAAGGTAAGAAAATTTAGATGAGTTTTTCTTCAAAATGAGCATTGAAATTCCCATAATTTGTTTTGAAACGCCCCGTATATATATATATATATACATACATACATACGTAGCGATGAGGGAAATTAGATGAAAAAACATGAGAAAAGAATACATATTAAATGCAAATGCCTTGCCCAGATTTCGAACCTAGGACCGCCGGACTCCAACAGCTCCACACCACTCTACCACACACGCTGACAATTACTTCGGTGTGTGGGTCACTAGGAAAGTACCGGCACATTCCTGGGCAAACTAGTTCGCTTTTTCCATCCAAGCCGATTCTTCAGACCTTATAAACAAAAAAGAAGAAATCAAATTGCATTCAATAAAATGAGCAACAATTAATCGACAACTGTAATATAGACTTTTCAATAGTCATAACCGGCTTCCGTCCTCAAGAGTGATACTTTTTCTTGCAGTCTTCAAGCCAAGATGAATTAATTGTTGTCTGCGTCGTCCCAACGTAACGTAAGACCGTACGTGATCCGAATGATGTCCAGCATCTTCTTTTTTTGCTCGTCGTTTCTTGAGTGTCTCATTCCTTCCTCGCTGAAGACGCCTGCCTTGTTCCAGTTTCGAACTGCGAAGCGACAAAACAGACATTAGCAGCAGCGGTCGTCGTAAATCGAAGACGTGTTTTCAAACGCTCGACGGAGGGAGAGAGAGACGAAAAACAAAAGACTCAAAATCTCGCCAAAGATACTCGCAATCGGAAGAGGTACTAACTGAGCAAGTACCACGATAAGAATGGTCCTTTCTTGCATTGGTTCTGTTGTATTAACTCAAGATTGTATTTTGCCAACCAGAGCAACGTCGTCTTTTCAACCAATACTACCTGGACGTGAGAAAATTCCATTTCCGGTCTTCAGGTGTCCTTCTAATGTCTCTCGGTGACAGGCACGTAGCCAGGGGGTTGGCTAAGGGGGCTGGAGCCCCAACGAAATTAAAAAATATATATTTAAATAGTGTATAGTGGTAATTAATTTTACTTCCATGTCAGGATTAAACTGAGAAATTCATCTTCAGAGCTTCTTCCCCCTCTTTTCACCCTTAGATGGTGGCTGCTGATAAGGGATGAACACCTCCCGAAATAAAATCTTGGCTAGGTGGTGTACTATTAGCCCCGTCTAGTTCGCTTCACTTTCCACTCTTGTGTCTAAACGCACGACCATGAAAATAAGCGGCTGTGCAGAATTGCGCTGGTGCCACATATGCGAAAAACAAAGAGAGAGCGGGACAAAAGTCCCTGGTTCCCGCGCACTGTGTAACAACAGTGTAGTGTGTAGTCCCATTCGATACAGAGCTGGTGATCGTGTAAATTGAAAGTTCGTTACGGGCCCCACAAATGAAGTCCCATATCTACACCTCGGACTGCTCTTATAGCTCTGAACAGCCGGGATTGTACTCCGACGTGGCAACAGCGCGAACTTCTGCCACCCGCCTAATTTTATGGCCCTGCGTTTAGTTGGTTACAAAGGTGCAACAACGACAACTTCGTCGATTTGGTAGTAGTGTATTTGGTGTCTACACCCGGCCTCCCCCATGGCGCAGTGGTAGCGTCATTGCCTTGTAATCAAGGGGTGCCGGGTTCGATACCCGGTGGAGGCACAAGTGGTTCGGATCCCACTTTAAACTGTAGGTCCAGTCCCGGTTAGCCTTACTGTGCATAAAGTGGACTTAAAACAGCAACTCAAACCAAACCAATTTGGTGTCTACACTGTTTTCACTACGTTCTGGAGCGGCGTACGGTGTGTTGTATGGTCACGTGGTGCGTGCTAACCAATGAAAAGTACGTTCAAAGCAGCAGACAGGCATCTGTTCAGTCTACACCGCTATTCTTGCGTACAGCGTCCGCTTGGTTGAAAGTAATTTCCTTGCACTAGCCTGACACTTTGTGTCAAAAAGTGTAGCGAACTACACAAGCCTATGATCTTCTCTCGCTTAATCTCTCCACTCCGAGTTCATTTCAGATTTTAAGAGAGGCAGTGCTAGAAGTGGACTTTCTTAGCTGGGGGAGGAGAGGTGTTTGCTGTAGTCTTTGGACTGAGAGAATGCTCCTGTATTGTAGCATGGAGACAGTGTGAAAATTTCAAGGGGATCACTTGCATCAGCGAAGAGCAGTTGTTCCTTGCCCTCTGGAAGCCTTAAACTAATAGAAATTTCCCAGCAAATGAAAAAGTATTATCACTATGCATGATTACCACACCAGGAATTTATGGATAGAGGAGGAAGTTCGACATTGCCGTCTTTCGCAGGCAGGTGGGTGCAAAGCCGTAGTACATAAGTGATTGCATGTATATTCCAAAGATTATTGGCACTCAGTGTCAATTGGTTTATGCTACTATGCAGTAAACTTGCACAACCCTTCTGCAGAAATCTATTAGAAAAGATAAAACAAAAAAATAAAGTTTTCATTTTGCTTTCTATCGGATATTTGCATCCATTTAATTGAGAGTGAATATTGGAGGCTAGAAGATACTCTGCCCCTCTTGAAACACTTGGAGGGGTAGGAGTACCTAGTCACGTAAATTCTGAGAATAGTTACTTTCCCATGTCTTAGTCCTAGTGCTATTAACTAAATGTAACCCTGGATGAAGTGAGATGACTTGATTAGCATTTCAAATATTAGGTCGAGTATTAGTAGTCTGGTACGAAGAAGTTCAAGTGACAGACGACATAAAACTAGAAACTTATTTCAAGCATGAATAAGTTCCTACAAAAGTTCAATTAAATATCGTACTGAAATTAAATACATATATTATTCATCACACCATAGATAATGGATTTAAAAAGGATGACATGTACGGAGCTAATATATTTTAAAGTGTTACGTTCATGACATCTATCGGCTCTAAGCCAATACTGTCCGTGTTTTCTTGAAGAAATCAAACTTATTCCAGCCTTGTTGTACACGACTAACAAGAGCGAGAAAACGTTAGGCGGACTTCAAATGATTGTGAGTTTCATTGAGAGAGCCATTTTTAAAAAGGCAGCTAAAATTTTAAGTTCCCATACATAACAAATGGGTTCGAATCACAATTTAAGTTTTAGGCCAGCCACGATTAGGCTATTTGTGCGTGAAATGAGCTGAATGCAAACTTTGAAACTTTGTAGAATTATTTCACAACTTCCTTATGGAGACTGAAGGAATGGCCAACAATTTGCGAATTAACGGGGGGATGCAGAGGTTTGAGAAAAACTCCCAAACTAGCGCCGTTGCTCTGCCCATCGTTAAATCAACTATGAAAACCTTAAGCAATGACAAGTAGAGTGAAATGCGTTGGGTTTATTTCTTGGAATTAGATCACATTTATCGCCGTTGCCCGTGGAAGCACAAGTGGTTCGGATCCCTGTAAACTGTAGGTCCAGTCCCGATTAGCCTTACAGTGCATAAAGTTGACTTAAGACACCAATTCAACAACAACATTTCTCGCCGCACACTAGTTGAACGGGCAATAAAAATTGATCAAGTTTTCTTAAGTATTACTAATTCAATAGCTCTTTTATATGCATGAGTTCGGGTATCCTTATAATTTAAATACAATAAGTGTTTCCAAATTACGTGCAAATCAAAAGATATAATGTTCTAGGGAAGAATCACTGCTCTAAGGTACTTACAACTGCAAAGCAATCGTTTAGTTCACTAACTGGTAAAATATACAAATTTTCATACCCCAAATGCCTCCCCTCAGCAATGGAATCACAAATACGCCACTGGCTGGGCATCCCCCAAAAGCAAAAAGCTTAATTCGCACACAATGTGGACAATTCTTCGCGATAAGAAGATTAGAAATAAGTATCTTGAGAGCACAGTATGAAAACGTACACTCAGAAGTCGGCTTTGGGTTAGAGAGAAGCGAATGCAAATCATAATAAGGGCAACAAATAAAGAAGAATATTGAAGTCACGGAAATTGTAACGCCTGGTCTGAGAGAGAGAGAGTTAGAGAGAGAGAGAGAGAGAGAGAGAGAGAGGAAGGACGGACCTCCCCAAAGAGCGGCGCTGTCTTAAGATTAAGTTCTTCGATATGTCTGCATTTGTAATTGCTACTTATTCAAATGGGGAAAACAGGTAGGACAGGTCTGTGTCGCAAACTGGTGAGTACATCACGTTTTAATTGCAAATCAGGAACCGTAAACAAAACAAGGAGATGTTGGGGAAAAATCGTAAAAAAATAAATAGAGGAAGCAAGTGACCATTGGAATTCCTTCTACCACGGCGCGCGTGTTTATACCCAACACGGACTGTAAATCAGTGCGGGAACACACGCAGAAAAGGAACAACAAGTGAAGAAGCCCGAAGTGGAATCAATCAATCAAGCACATAATCAGCATAAGTAATACATTCGCCCCCTCTGTTGACGGACAGGCGGTCCCATTAACCTCCTCAGAGTAGAGGAATCTACCAGTAGTTCCTCGACTTAGCTGATGGCACATTTCCTATGCAAACACCTATCTTTGACGTTAACCGTTCTCCCTCATGCCAAATGAGCTGATAAACATTTCTACACGTAAAAAAAAATTTCGTTATAGGGGTCAGTGATGTTAGCCACACAACGTCAATTATATTTTACTGACGCAGCCTCAAGCTTGTGTTTGTAGCACAGATTCTCTCGTGGTGTCCGTTAGGGGAAGCACAGGTCAATATCGATAAGAACAGGACCTGAACGGGTGTTGATATGATTGAGTGGCGACCGGGAGCAGTGTTTGTTTCTCGAGTATGAGGATATTGAGTCCATATTTCAACATCGGTGCTCCTTTGACCAAATGTGAGGCAACCACCAGTTTAGTATTTCTTTTTCAATAATTATATACATATTATTTTTTTTGTATGTGTTTCGTGTGTAGTTTGCTCTCTTCTCTGGAGTATAAGTGATCCAGTCAAGGAGGACTCTGACGAGAAGGTGCGGGTAGAAATTTTGTATTTTAATTATATATTTTTTTCTTGGGTTTATATTAAATATTAATCTATTCCTATTCTCCTGGGGTATTTGGGTTATAGTTAGGGATTAGTTGAGGTCCAGTACTACCAGTGTACCCTCATATACGATCCATAACAGATTACGGGCAGCTAGATGTGGAATTTTAACATGTAGTGTAACAAAATACGCAAGAGAGCAGCACCTCGTGTGACTGACCAAAAAGGACTCTTGTTGGACACCCCCTCTGCCGTGCAGTCCGAGAACCACCCCAGGAGGGAGAAGGGGGAAGGTTTTTTTTTATGTTTTTCTTTCTCTCTCTTCGAGGAGAGAGTCTACAAAAAGACAACAAAGATATAACATGGCGGAATAGAAGGACATAGTAAAACAGCCTGTAGAGAGTGTGCGAGTGTGCATTGTGCAAATAGTGCGGATAAGGATTTTTTGACATGTGTAATATCGAAGCAAGGATCTTAGGAAAGGATTGGACACAGTGAAAGAATGAAGCCGCAGAAGGAAAGTGCGTAAAAGAAGAGGACTGGACTAGCTTAGAAGGAATATGCAGGTGAGAGTGCAGTGAATAAGGGCCCCAACGAAAGGCGCCGGGACTTAGTTAGTGTGTGTGCATGGGGTAAACAAAACAAATAGTAAAGGCCTCTAATAACTAAGACGGAACTGTAAATACAACAAGAAGCAAAAGTATATACTTATAATGTTCACAATCATTTAATCATATTCTTTCAACAACGCAGAAATAATAAATTCAATATTTGTATAAATATTATTGTACTAATTGTTTTTTTTTTTTGAACAACTTATTGTGCTCACGGCGGCGAGGTGGGGAAAGGGTTAACACCTACGTAAACTTTCATAAAGAGTCTCATGCCATCCCTTTCGCCTCTCCCCGTTGTGCGTCACACCAAAAGTTACACCGGAAATATAGCTTCATACTCCTGATCGACTCCTCGACAGTTGATAATGCTTGCAATGTTGAGACGTAGATTTTTATCGGCTAATAACAATTGAAAATTACTTCGGGCTTCACAGGAAGTCTCGAAGTGATACAAGAAGGCAGCCCAAAAAGCTTTGAGAAATATGCTAAGAGCACCCAACCTAACCTAATCACATGCGCATATAACAGCGGGAATAAACATGTTAGTACGTTAGGTTAAATGCTCCAAACATAGCTTTGTACAGCATATGTTATATTCGTGAAGTAAAAACAGTTGTCACTGACATTGGATCCCAAAGTTTTTTGTTTCTTTACTTTTTAGTTCTTTCACATTTGTATTACTTTGTGACTATTATTACTGTAATGAGTACATTTGTATAGGCTAATGTATAATCTGTATCATTATAAATTTTCTTATGTAGCTCATGACAGGTGGTAGAGCAGCCTACGGTTGAACATTACCAAACAAATAAAGATATTATTATTATTATTATTATTATTATTATTATTATTATTATTTTATTGTTATACAGGGTGATTATAAAGTTTCGATCCATTTTATGAAAACAGCTGATTTCTTCTTTCTATTTTATGTGATGTGAAAGATGCTGACTACTGAAGAGAGAATAGCTGTAGTGTGTGGACGTTTGCGGGGATTAAATTTAAAAAAGGCCAGGCAACGTTTGAAAGGAAAGTCCACAAACCTGCTCCAACCAGGGCTGATATCAGGCTACTGGTTCAAACATTCAAGCGAACATGTAAGTACTGTGTACGATTCTGAACGTTCTTGAAGGCCCAGCGTAGCACCCGAAACCGTGCAACGGGTAGAAGGTGCCATCACCAGAAGCCTAAAGCATCGACAAGAAGCATCGACCACAACTGACTGTGTGGAAGATACTCCATTACACTCTCAAAAATCGGTCGGTGCACAAGTTAGAAAGGTAGGACTATGCTGGTTGCGAAGTAATGTGTGCAGAGCTGTTACAGGCAATGTAGGAAGAACATTTGATGGATCACATGTTGTTTAGTGATGAAGCAACATTCTACACGTGTGGAATTTTCAACCGACAGAACTGCAGTGTGCGCCAATGAACAGCCACATGAAGTCCTACCATGTGAACGTAACACCCTCAAAGTCAATGTGTGGTTGGTATCATAAAGTACAAGGTATACGGCCCGTTTTCCTTCCCAGTACGCACAGTGACTGGCATAGCTCAATATGCTGCAATTGTTCCTTCAACCACAATTGGAACCGGATGTCATCTTGGAAACCATGGGTTTCCAACAGGTGGACAGGTGGAGCCCCAACTCACTTCGAAAAGACTGTTTGTGCGTACTTTGATGCTATTTTTCCATGTAGATGGATTGGTAGGGGATCACAACGCACACAAGCACCACCATATTCGGATGTCGCAACTCTTGACATTTTTGCATGGGGCTACATCAAGTCACGGGTGTAAAGGGTGAAGATCACCTCTCTTCAACACCTATTTCAACGTATCTAGCATGCAGTGTTCAACATGACATCGGCAATGGTCTCAAAGGTGTTTGTTGAAACGGTGAGACATTGGGATTCATGTGTAGACATGCAGAGTGTTCATGTGGAAGAACGATCAGGTGACACTTTCATGGATTGGTTGATTTGTTGTTTTAAGTCCACTTCATGCACAGTAAGGCTAATTGGGACTGGACCTACAGTTTAAAGTGGGATCCGAACCACTTGTGCCTCTACCGGGTATCGAACCCGGGACCCCTTGATTACAAGGCGACGACGCTACCACTGCGCCATCGGGAGGCCCTACACTTTCATGGATTTTCATCTGTCCGATATTTATTATTTCAATGTTGATTATGTGTTACCATGTACTCGGGAGTTGATCCAATATATTTTTTCTAATCTGTAGCCTCTTTTACTCAAAAATGGATCGAGACTTTATAATCACTCTGTAGTTGTCAAAGCTATCTGCAGCTGCTCTATATAGATGGTCTTGTTCTGGAGGCTCGTCGGTCACGGATAGGTGACGTTACGTGCAATTCTTATTTTCTAAAATCTAATATTATTATATTTCTAACTATTCTATACAATTACTGCCCTGCAAAAGTTTTAAATATAGCCAAATTGTACTTGAAAATTCTTATTTAGAGAAAAGTCACCCCGGAGCAATTTTTAAATAAACATTTGTGAGAATCTCTGATTTGAAACAAAAATTCCGATACTTATCCTAAGGTTCTAGCATTCCTTAATGATTGATTTGTATTGTCGAGACCAACGGATATCCGTCAAATAAGCGCTAAAAGTGCGAGAAGCTACGATAAATAATTATTTAATTTTCTGACATGCAAGACGAATGTCGAGAATTGGAATTTATTGTGCTGAAGTCACCAAGATTTAGCACAATAAAGATGCAAGAATTTAATAAAATTCCATTCAATGTGCATTATTCTTCAAAAGACTCTACTAGAGGACGCAGCATCTTACACACAAAATATTAACGATCAAACTAAAGAGCAAAGAAAACAGGTTCTGGAAAAAAGCGCAATTAATTACCAATTAAATTATACTTTTAACCTTTCCCATAGTTTTTTTACCACTCTATCTGAAATATGTCACATTTTGCTAAGTTTTAAGAGCCACCCTTGTTAATTATTTTTTTTAGTTTCAATATGAATGAAAGTTTCTGACGAAATACGAGTAATACCTAATTTCATGCAAAACAAGTGAGATTACTTGATTATTAGTTTTTCATAGCTTTAGGTTTAAACTTAACGTTCAAACATGGTTCGATTTGGCAGGAGGGGATATTCCTTCTGCTAGACTAAACTATTCTTGTTAACAAACGGTATTTCTTTATCCCTCTCAAATGTAATTTTATACCCTTCCCTTACAATATGAAATTCACATTTGTAACACAAATACTCATATTTATTTTGAAAATATGTCTCTTATTTGGGGGTAGTGATCACAAAAGTAAGAGCTCATAAGGATTCATCCTGAACTCTCAAGTTGGAGTCGTTGTTGCATTGAGATGTTTGAAAATTCATTAATGGATGACACTAGGATTAGCAGCAGCCTCCCCGATGGCGCAGTGGTAGCGTCGTCGCCTTGTAATCAAGGGGTCCCGGGTTCGATACCCGGTGGAGGCACATAGTGATTCGGATCCCACTTTAAACTGTAGGTCCAGTCCCGATTAGCCTTACTGTGCATAGTGGACTTAAAACACCAAATCAACCAAACCAAACCAGGGTTAGCAGCGGAACAGCGAATACTTGGGAAGAAGATACACGCGAGAAAATTAATGGTTTAATATGAGTTGTTAAATATCTTAATGCCTTCCTCTTGATTGATTGATTGATTTGATTTATTTTACTTCGCGTTTCAGTAATAGCGATGTTGGGGATGAATGGTGATAGATGAAGTGGATGAAGGAACAGTCACAAACACATGTATATGGACGACACAGCAGAATCCCTACAGAGAATTATACTAGCTGCATGTCCAGGCGCCAAAGTCTCATTAGTCTGCAACAATGCGGTGCAGTTTGTACTACGTGGAAGTGAGATTGGCATTTCTGTGCCTTACACCTCTGCATTTCTCTTGTCATGGCTATTACTAGTAATAATAATGTTTTAATTTAATTATTATTGCAAGTAATAATAGGAATAAAAAGTTGTGAAGGTTACATGATACTGAATTGCATAACTTGTATTCATGTCCTGATATTATTTAAATCATTAAATCAAGAAGACCTCGGTGGCGCGGGAAACCTGGTGGTAAGGGACCTGTGGGAAGGCCAAGACGAAGGTAGAATGACAATATTATAATGCGCCTGAAGGATATTGGTAAGGATGTTCAAGACCTAACTTGCCCAGGATAGGGATAGGTAGATGAAATGCCTTCGAGTTTAGGAATGTTAGATAGTTAATTTATCTGCCCCACAAGTGATCGGATTTTGGAATGTACCCCTCAGCTCAAGCAAAGCTAAATGCTTAGTTAGTAAAATGCGTTCAAATGTTTGACATTGAAAATTCGTGACACCGTTTGATAGCTGGTATCACTGAGAGTTCCATTGCAATTTGATATCATCCGTTCTGTGTCATGTAAAGAAAAAACTTAACTTTTCTAATTTTATCATGGTTTGCTTTTTCTCATGAAGAGAAATCTTTTGGGTGTGACCATAATTCTTTTCCAACGACATCATACAATAGAGATTCGGATGAAGACGATAATGGAAGTGACACCGGAGATTTTAAAGATGAGTTTGACCTTGTTTTCACCTAAAAACGCAACTGTGTCAGAACAAAAAACAAAATCGCTTACAGGCAATGTGTCAATTTGAATGTTTGCCAAAATGTGTCGTTCAGTTAAGTGTGAGGCAAATATAGCGAAATATATTGCAAAAAGAAAAGAATATGCTAATAACGTCAAACACAGTTATATATATTGGAAAAATTGAGCCAAAGATTCATAGCAAGAATAAGATGCTTTTTTACACTTGTATATTATATATTTATTGTACACGAAATCAACTTTAGAAATAATAAAAAAATATTCGAAAATGCTCATTTCATCATAAAATATCTATTGGAATTATATTTTAAACTACATGTTAATCCCGTTTCAGTATTCGATTTAATTAAATAGAATGGTCCTTATTTACGAGGTAGGCGTGTTTCAATCTCATGGACTACTTTTACAACCAACCCTTGTCAGAGATACAACGTATCAATAAAAAGGTAAGGTAGAGTTTCCCCGTGCATATAGCATCGTGCCATGAAGGCACATATAGGGTATGTGTGGGTAGGGCCTCACATATTCTCGATCTCGGATATTTTGGAGGTGATGTGATCAGCACCACGCTCAGGTCGCCTTTACCCCCAGGGTTTCCCCCAAGGTACCCATTGATTTGGGGCTGGGTGAGCCCCAGAGCAGCTTTATGCGGGAACAGGGCCGGAAGAATTCCGACCTTGGATCACCCACGCCCGGTCTCCCGCGTGGCAGTCAAACGCCATACCAACTATATTACCGCGGCTAAAGTAAAAAAATTACTTATCATGATAGTACAATAATGATAATGCCGGGTGTCGGAGAAGTCTTTCCCTGATTACAAACTTTATTCATATCCGCTATATGCAATGCAGAGATGTGAAGGTGGTGCCAAAATGTTGGAAAACGAACCAAGGTTTTTTGTTCCAGGTTGCAGTAAAGTGGCTGTAGTGTAGCAGTGTCAGTGCCCAGGAAACCGGAAATGTTCACAAATCAGGAAAAAGCTCAGTGTGTCCCCTGGTATCATTAGGCAACAAAGCCTGTACAATTCGCTGATGTTTTACGTTGTTTGAAATCGCTGAGGTTGATGGTTCGGCCACTTCCTCGGTAAGTCAGCAACTGATTCTTTGGTCTTGAACTTGTCATACCACGACTTAATGCTCTCGACATCGGGCGGCATCTTTCCATAAGTTGTTTGAAAGTTCCTCTGCACTGTTATTGGTGACCGGGTCTCGTGATACACTGAGATTTTTCCTGATTTGTGAACATTTCCGGTTTTCTGGACACTGGCACTGCTACACTACAGCCACTTTACTGAAACCTGGAACAAAATAACTTTGTTAGTTTTCCAACATTTTGGCACCACTTTCACATCTCTACATTGCATATAGCGGATATGAATAAAGTTTGTAATCAGGGAAAGCCTTCTGGGACACTCGGTATTACATTGAATTCAATAGTACGTATTTAAGCTATGAAATAAAAAATATGTAATAAGTGTAGTAGTATTGTGTGTGGGGGATATGTATGAGCTATAATGATGTGTAATTACAGGCTCAATTATTAACATTGATATAGATTAATTTTGTTGTTGTCATAAGACTTTTTAGAACGCACGAAGGTGTGGAAATGCTAATATGAAATCCAATCCCAGATTTGACCATGCAGTGACCTAGTCTCGAAGTTACGCTATCAGCAAACGATTAGAATTTCACGAACGAACAAAACAGAATTGGAGATTTCGGCGGTACGTAGAAACAAGCGCCGAAAAAGTTGTGAAATAGACCAAAAAACGAAGACAACAAAACAAGAAAGAAGAAAAAAAAGAGAGTACAAAGCAAGGAATTCTAGTTTCAAGGTCGGTGTCCTGCGCCGTAACCGGCTCAACTACCTTTCATGCAACTTCGGCCCTACCAGAAGAAGAACCACACACAAACTAGCACTCTGCCCCCCCTCCCCCTCCTCCTCCTTCGCCAATTGAATCTCTCCCATTCTGAGACCTTGCGGCCTTCTTATCTCCCGGAGACGATGATGATATCAATCATGGCTGTCTCCTCCTCCAGCTACCATTGTTAAGATCGAAGGCGATTTCTCGAAATTCTATCAATAACAATGTCGTCTTAATATGTGATTTTTGTTTGTTCGTTTCTTAGTCTTTCTTCTTTTTATTTCTTTCCTTTCATCTGTCTTACATCATTCTGCCTTTTTTGTACATCACTAATAGGACAAAACAGTGGAGCTACATCAAACACCACCGACTTTATCATTGTTGCCAGGCTTTTTACCGTTTCGACTCTAATTCATTCAAATGAGACAAACAAGAGGTTCGACTCATTTTCTTTCAGAAGCCCCGATCTGACGTTTCTTCCTCTTCTTCTTGATTGGAAATCAGGTTTTCTGGTTCCACAAAGATGGCAAAGATTGTTAGCATTTATCGTGATAAAATTATTATCCCAATTCTTTTTTTCTCCTCGTCTTCTTTTTTGCGTCTCTCTCGTCTCTTTTCTTAAACGCTTCTGTTTTAAACGATTCCGCAGGCGAAAGATTTATATCTCTACAAACTATTGCAAATTGGAGTCTTTCAGATAAAAAGAACGGTATATGAAGAAATAAATTTGAGCTTGTCCAGAAAGTTCTGTTCTCTGTCATTCCGTTTACATCGATATTAAGTTACTTGAACACTGGGTTAGGAAGAGCTAGCCTACTGGCCTACTCAGATACTTCTTTGAATGGTAATTATTTACCGATATTCAATTTTGTTAAGATTGAATAATACTTGTGCAGATTAAGATGTGTAAATTAGCTCAATATACGAGCTTGAGCTCACGATGTACGAACTTATTTTACACATCCAAATTTGCATAATTTTTCTTGACAAATAATATGGAGTGTACTGGGCCACATATCACTGGAAAACACCCCACATACTCAAAAATCACTTGGGTATTAAACATTGTCAGCCTCTTTAGGTTTGAATCTTTGGTTAGATATGCACATGTGTTTTCTCTTTATATCTCTCATTTCATTGTAGCGATTAACCTTGTGACATATGAAGTTGTGAAGTTGGTGTCTTAAGTCCACTTTATACATAGAAGGCTAATTGGGAATGGACCTACAGTTTAAAGTGGGATCCGAACCACTATGTACCTCCACCGGGTATCGAACCCGGGACCCCTTGATTACAAGGCGACGACGCAGCCACTGCGCCATCGGAGAGGCCCACGTGACATGGAAAGAGATAAAGAAAACCTAAATAGAATATAAAATATTTATTAAGGAATATAATCATCGTTATTTAAAAAGTTCGTCCTCTTGTCCAGTTCTTTGATTGAGTTAGTGTGTAAAGTCCACTTTATGCACAGTAAGGCTAATCGGGACTGGACTTACAGTTTAAAGTGGTATCCGAACAACTACGTGCCTCAACCGGGTATCGAACCCGGGAACCCTTGATTACAAGGCGACGACACTACCACTTTTTTATATTATTATTATTATCCCTGTCATTTACACTTTTTCTCAACATTCACACATTTCAATTTTTCTCTTATTTTCGTTTTTTTTATTACGGACAACACAAACAACCATGTCCTAGCTGGAATTCGAACCCGGGACACCTGGCTTCGTAGCGCGCTGTGTTAACCACACCGCCACTCCAGGTCAACTACCACTGAACCATCGGGGAGGCCCTTGATCAGTTCTTACAACCAAATCTAATCAAATAAGAAAAACAAACAAAAATACAGACTAAGTAATTAACTTGATTTTTTTTATAAATGCTTTTCTTCCATTTCAGGATAATCGCGAAGAAGAGATTGAATGGTGATAGGATTAAATGGATGGAGGGACAATCATAAACACACTTCAACAGAACACAACGCAAGCTCCACAAAGGATTTTATTGGCTACAGCCTCCCTCGTTAGTCTCTAACAATACAGTCCAGGATGTACTACGTGGAAGTGAGGTTGACATCTTACAGAGTAAGGAAAAATGTAAATTATTGACAATAGACATTGAAAAACTTAAAATGAATATTACAGAAAATTCTAAAGACAGTGTTATTTTAGAATAACAGAAAATGCAAGATAAGAAAATAGATAGCACTACAATTTAATATTATAATAATAAATCCTAAAATGAAATAGTAATAAGGAGTTATAAACAATTCCTTTCACCTACATATAATAATAGTGATGAAAGAAGTAACATTGGAAAAGTTACTAATGGGTTCTTTGACAAGTTTACAGCCGCTACTGCACCAATTGATATTCTTTGAGTTCATTTGACTTGACTAAAGTAAAATGTTGAAGTTATATAGTACATAAAAGCACAACGGTGTTTGGAATAGTGGAGACCGAATACATAAGAGAATTTGAAAAGAAAGGCTTAATGAAAAAGAAATCAAGGAAGTCTGGTAGGGAATCGAAGAGAACGTAGAGAAACAGACATTTTGGAAGGAACCACTTCATGAATGACGTTCACGGGAGTGGAGAAATACAGCTAACGTTCATGGAGAAAAAATCCGCCGACGTTGACCAATTAGGTCATTAGCACTACAATCCGATCACGCAACTTCACATGCATGCAAAAAAAGAAGAAGAAGTTGGACGAAGAGGCTGAGTGAGGGCAGAAGAGAGAACGAACGAGAGCAAAACAAAGCTGCGGAAAATATCAATATGACAGGCGAAAAACCTGAGGTGTGGCAGAATGACAACCAACCCGTTGCTACGGTTAGTAATTGTATGTAATTAACACGGCTAGAAGTGAATTGGTTGCACTCCTCTCTTGGGAGATTCCTTGTTCTTTTTTTGATCTCTGAGGACCGGCATAGCCGAAACGAAATGGAGAGGTGGGTATTATCCAGGAACCGAAGCCCCATTAGGACAACACCCGGAGATCTGATGTAGCATTCTCCCGACAGATGGTGCCCGTTCTTGATTCCTACAAGCAATCATTCTAGATGCGAATGATGTTCTCTAGATAGCTGCATCTTGTGCTTAAATCCTTACAAAAATTACCGGTTCGCATCGCACAAGTAATTTGGTGCTAGAGTAGTTTTTCATACGTGATTAACTTCGCCAAATTGCAACCTGCTCACTGCTACATATGAGTGTGTCGGCCTCATTTTCCACTTATATTATCTCCCTACTTCATCAACTGCTACACGCCTCTACGAGGCTCTGGTTTTCATGTGAGTTTAAGATGTCGGTTTTCATTTATCAGAAAAGCCGGGCTCATTTTTCTCACCTGTGTGTACCAGGTCTGCTAGAGTCTGTAGTTGGTGTGAGCATCGCTAGAGTGCAAGTGTTGCACAGTTTTGAGGCCTTCAAGCACCATCTTCATCTAGTCTGTTCTTGGAAGTCTGTCTTCGTAACCTGACCAGTTTCGCAGGTAGTTACTCATCTTGTAGCAGTCAAGTTCACTTAATGTTTTCACATTTGCTAGAA
Organism: Lepisma saccharinum; assembly: GCF_977018435.1. Lineage (NCBI taxonomy): Eukaryota > Metazoa > Arthropoda > Insecta > Zygentoma > Lepismatidae > Lepisma > Lepisma saccharinum. Next base: position 126,589,159 of record NC_139231.1, on the reverse strand, counting down.
AGTATTTCATTAACATGGTAGTTTATAGGTAGTTACAGTGCATATCATATTTTGAATTAGTTCAAATCTGCTGGAAGAATTCTGAGAGGATTCGTCTATAAACATGATCCACAATGTTGTCCAATCACTTTTTATCATAATAAAACGCTCATGTACGTGAGCGTTAAGAAAAGAAGGAAAACCTATATCCTACACATGGTTTAGCGAATAGTGAATAGAGAATGTGCTGTTTTGTCGATCTTTCCATGTATTTACTAATTCTGACTAGACATATGTTGACAGGGGCAGCTCGAGTTTTCAGTTCAGAATTGGACAGTAGGTGTCCAAGATGATAATATCACGAAAAAAATTAAAAATATGCCAAATACGAATTGTAATTTTGACAACAAAATATAGTTGGTTTCAAATAATGAAATTTGACATAGTTCAATACATTCTATGTATGTGTAGCACCTTATAACTGTTGGTTTACTACGAGTCAGTCTTGCTCTTTTTAATGTTATGTTTTTATTTTCTTAATTTTAAGCAGTACGTGTTTGATAGTTAACGCTGACAATGAAATATATACATATATCTGTACACGTATGATGTATATAAATGAACTATATATGTATGATGGATCTCATGACATCTTGTATTGCAATCTTTCATTGCTCCATTGAGTGTTTTCAGTCAAATAGCAAACCTATCTTCAGATAGGAATGAAAAGAAACCCCTCTGAAGTTGCTACAAAGGAAAAAAGTATTACTTGTTCACAATGTATCACAAGTGAATATACCTTGTTGTAAGAATACCTTTATCTCGTTTTATTCTTAAAAGGCGAACCATCAATGAATCTCAAGATTAAGTGAGCATTTTCTTGCTCTCTCACTTTTTCACTAGTAAATGAGTTATATATTACCTTACATTTGACCAGGGTGCGGGTAGCAATATGTTAATGGACCAGTGATGCTAAATGAGTCTGTTCGAATAGGAGGAAAAACACCATTAGGGTTTTAGCACAAACAGCTTCTGCATGATTAATAATGGGATATATATTTTCGTTTAAGATCCTCGGCTCTAGATTGAACTTCCATTATGCATATTTTCAGCGAGGGGGAAAGGAACGAAGAAAAACTTCAACAACAGAGGCCGTTGCGTTGTCAGCAACTAGGGAAATTATAACATCTTTGGAATAAGAAAGCCCGAGACGGGATGAGTTCGTGACGAATAATAACGAAAGAAGAGCTCCTGTTGTTGGGTAATCAATATAATCGAATGTTCGGTCGTGACTGTTCAGTCATAAGAGACACAACCTCAATTAGTCTTCGCGTTTCTGCACATGCTTTTTCCTTCTTACCCAGCAACCCTTGCAATGAATTAGAAGTCAGATTATACCTTGAGATAAGAAGAGATCACGGGGTCACGTCTTCTCCACGTTCCTCAAGAAGACTAAAAAAAATCCTAATAGTTTCACAGTTTCTGCATGTGTGTAATAATGATTGCCTAGAACCCACGTCAATGTATACCGGGTAATAAGAGCTTCTTGCGGACAATGGGGGAGATCTGTAATGAAATGCCTGGCGTACGGTGTGTGGGGGCATTAACCCGTCATTACGCCCCACTATAGCTCTCTTGCACGCGAAGGACCTGCATTGGTGGATAAACCGATGCAACGGTGGAATGCGGTTGCTCGCTCGACCTCCGCCGCACCAATTTACCCCGGCCATTGAAGAACCAATATCTAGAATGTTCACGCTTTCAAAACATCAAACAAGAAGCGTTTGATGAGTGAAGCTTCATTCCCTCCATTATGTTTGATGTATGACATAGAGCCTGAGCGTAAACGAACTTGTTTCTGCGGTGGCTTTTTTACTTAATAACTTCCACTCTTTTGCCGATTTGGGGCACCAATTTTACATGATTGTGAATGTGTCTACTTCACGCCATCTAGCTTTCAATCGCAAAAATAAAAATAATTCCATCTACATTCTGTGGCACAGTACAGATAATATACCCCGAGGCTCTACACCCATAGGGCATGCACCAGTCATTCTACAACTTGAGTCAAATTTGGCATTTTCTTTACTCTACAGCCATATTTGGTTAATCGTGATGATGATTATTTTTTTAATTTTACTTTACTTTTCTGTCACTTTTGGCTAATCGCGAATGCGAGGATGAATTGTGATAAGATGAAACGAATGAAAAGGTAATCACAAACACTCCTCTTGGCGGAGTGGTTAGCAGATCGCGCTACGACGCCAGGTCTCCCGGGTTCGAATCCAGGTCTGGGCACGGATGCTTGTGAGTATCAGTTCATCAATTTCATCATGTCATCACTGATAAACAAACATACAAGGACGAGACGCAACACAAGCCACACGGGGCCTACCCGATGGCGCAGTGGTAGCGTCGTCGCCTTGTAATCAAGGGGTCCCGGGTTCGATACCCGGTGGAGACACATAGTGGTTCGGATCTCACTTTAAACTGTAGGTCCATTCCCGATTAGGCTTACTATGCATAAAGTGGACTTAAAACACCATATCAACCAACCAACCAACTAGCAACATAGAGCATTATACTGACTGTGAGTCTAGACGCCAGAGCCTCGTTAGTTTGTACGAATTTAGGTCAGAGCGTACTACGTGGAAGAGAGGTTGTCATCTGGATGCTTAAGGGAAAGTCAATCCTCCTACACAACAATCGCGACGAGATGGGAATTAATTATGTTTAGGTATAATTGAGAAAGGGACACTCATACAGGTGAATTCGTGAAAGAATCATTTAACCGTGTTCGGTCACAAAATATTCATTTATGCTAATATCAAGCTGGGGGACTGAGTAGGAATTCCCCTTCCGGCTGCTTTATCTCCCGTCTGCTTGCAAATTTTTAGCTTTCGGTGGGGTGGGGGGTGGGGAGGAGTGGTCATATTAAATACCCACATTCTTCGAAATAGGTTGCTGAAAATGATTACGTGGGAGAAGCGCAAGTGAGATCAGCGCACAGCAAGATTTCGTGGGACTAGCGCATAGGATCTCAAGTGTTAGTGGGATTAGCGCACAGTATGATTATCAATAAGAACCTTCCCTTGCACTTTTCTTTCCAGACTTGGGACTGGACAACGTGTAGATTAATACACGAAGGCGGTTTAAAGGTTCTTGTATGAGCAGCTTCTATTACAGCTTCGTCAACTTTTCAGATCAATCTTCAATCAAACTTTGCAACGTACGACACAGAATTGAGGCAACGAAATAAATCTTCAGTTTCAACATATTTGGCTGGCCAGATGTTTGTTTCCTCTTCGGAACTTCCTGCATCAGCATGAATTGAATAAATTTGCTCAAACTAAACTGTTTCGGACAACTTTTGAATGTTCCGTGAAGGTAGAAAGAATCACAAGATGTTAATAATTTCTTGCCACTGTTACTTGCAAACACCAGACATTTCTTTTCGTTGTCCACTCAGTTCAAGCATAAGAAAGCTCGTCCCGCCGGAAAGTCTCAACACATTTTCATCGAAGGAGATTTCGGAACTACCAATCGGATTTTGGGTTGTTCCCAGTGTTTTCCTACGTATTCTGTTTCCTGTTGTCTTTAGTGATCCCTTGCACTTCAGCCGGCGTTCCTTTACACATCTCCAGTAGATAACATTTTCGGTCTTACGGCCAACACGATAATGATGTCCGTCCAGTAAGAGACAAGGTTTACCCTTGGCACTGGTAATAACTTCGATTGCGCATTCACCTGCAAGGAAATAAAGAAGAACATTTGAATGTGCGCTTCACCCACGATCTTTTTCTCTCTGTGTGCAGATCACACTGTGCGCTCCTCCCACGTGCGCTTCTCCCACGACACCCTGAAAATTCCCCCAAAAGAAAATCTTTCAAGTGTCAATATATATATATATAGATTAAGATAAGATGCAAATTAAACATTGTAAGTTTTGTAAAAGAAAATGGTAACATTGGCCGTTCTATTATTAGGAAATTATTATTTAACTTGTCAATCTCCACTAAGTCACATTCAAGTGTTGTATATTTCGTGCATGCAGCTTAAACAGTTTGTTCTCTCCCAACCGTGTGGCTTGTGCTCTCGTCTTTGCTTCCATGTTCGATTCCTGGTTGAAGTTTTTTTTTTTTTGTAGAAATTGCTCCACGGAGTTTAGCTTTTGGTTGAAACAGTGGAGAGCAGTTCGTACGTTCCAAAGATTCAGTCACTTAACCATTCGTTGGTTGGCTACTCAACACGTAATAAGGAAATGTTGGTAACAACACAGGAGCACATGTTTAAAAGTTGACGGCAGTGCAGTAATGTGATATTCTACTACCGGCGGCTTAACTAAATTTACGTGCAAGGTCATCATCTATCGACCACACCCTTCAATATGAAATGAACTGTTATTGGGGGTAAGAAAACCCTGCTGCCTATTTTGCGTCACACTCATGTGAACTTGATGCCAAATTTTACTGACAAATTGCACTAACAATAGAGCGACGGTCAGCAAAGGTTGCAACACTGGATGGAATTTCCTTCTCCATGTGACCGAACGAGTTATGACAGCAGGAATGATACACGATGGGGAAATTTTGGGTTAAGTCCCAAGACCTGTCATTTTTATCGCGGTTTTGAATTGGTCTCCTGAAATGATTACTCAAAATGGTACCTAGCTATGGCAACGAACAAACAAACAAACTAACAAAACAAACTCTGAAGCCTTCTTAAACCCGAAGGTTCATGGCTGCAGCAACACAGGCCTTCCATCTGTCCCTATCTTGAGCAAGATCTATATATTCTTTTCCATCCCTACCGATTTCCCTTAGGTCGATCTCAACGTTGTCCCTTCATTTTCGTCTTGGCCTTCCTACAGGTCTCTTACCATCAGGTTTCCCAACAAGAATCCTCTAAACTCTTCTTTCCTCTCCCATTCGTGCCACATGGCCTGCCCACCTAAGTCTTCTTGATTTAATTATTCTAATAATATCTGGACATGAATACAAATTATGTACTTCTAAATTATGTAACCTTCTCCACTCACCTGTCTCCTTATCCCTTTCAGGTCCAAATATTTTCCTAAGGATCTTATTTTCAAATACTCTCAATTTATGTTCCTCTTTCAATGTAAGGGACCAAGTTTCACACCAATATAATACTACAGGCAAAATTACTGTTTTGTATATTTTAACTTTTAGTTTCTTAGATATTAAATGAGAAGACAAAAGTTTATGAAGAGAGAAGTAACATGCATTTCCTGAATTAAGCCTACTTTTTATTTCCTCTTTAATATATTTTTTATTTGTTGATATTACTCCTAAGTATTTGAATTTGGAAACTGGTTCAAAGGAGTTGTTATCAATAATTAGATTTTGATTATTACCTAACACATGGTTTCGGCCTGTAAGCATATATTTAGTTTTCTCTTTGTTAACTTCCAAACCTATCTCTTTAGCAGTTTTGAAAAATATTTTAGGATTATTCTTAATTGTATTTATATCATTCCCTAATAAGTCTACATCATCTGCATATGCTAACAACTGAGTCACACCATTTAATTTTAGTCCTTCGTTAGTTTCTTTTACCTTCCTAACAGCATATTCTAAGGCAAAATTAAAGAGCAATAGAGATAATGCATCTCCTTGTTTTAACCCATCATGAATTGTAAATTTGTCAGACACATTAATAGCCACAAGAATTTTACTTTCTGTTTCACTGGTGCATACTTTTATCATACTAACAAGCTTCTTAGTATTCCAAACTCGACTAATATATTATATAATTTATCTCTTTTGACCGAATCATATGCTTTTTTGAAATCAATGAATAGCTGATGGACATTTTGATTATATTCCCACTTTTTTCAAGCGTCTGTCTAATTTGAAAATTTACACTTTATTTTTATTCTTGTTCATTTCTTCTTACCTCTTACGCTAGTTAACCGACCTTTACCTATAAGCGAGGTAAATAAATGGACAATTTATTTAGGCTAGAGTTGTAAATGAAAAATAAAATCTGCTTTTGGAGGAACTAAATTACTGCATCAAAACAGCTTCTGAAGATAAGAAATATATGTTATAGCCAAGAGGGCGAAAACTACATCTTTGAACATTTACAGTAAACTAAGAAAACTGAACATCAAGCTTCTCTCCCTACTTTCTACCTCTCCCCTGAATACAGTTGTCTGGCTCCAGTGTTGCCAGTAGTATAGTAGTGATTCTTACTGAACCCAATTTTATTGGTAAAAATTTACATTGGACAAAAAATTCTCATAGCCCATGCTTATCATCTCAGATTTTTTCTTCATGTGTAGCTATTAGATAATATTTTCGCCCTTCCTCTCTCATTTCTGGAGTCATTGATGCCGACAGATTTCAATTAACAAACCCTTTTAATAACTTACTGGAAGCAAGAATAAAAAAAATAACACAAATAGTTCAAAAAATGTTACGATATAGGAAAGTAAAAAAAAATTGCAACGATATTCGACTATCCTGATGCAGGCAAAACACTTTAGTAAGTTTAGACAACTAATAATCGTGAACGACTTAACTTTGGGACGGAGTCAACAGTTTAAAAAAGTACACAGGAATTGAAATTTGGAGATATAATCAGAAACTATAATCAGAGGCCATTTAATTTGAACTCCAACTTTCGAATGTCTTGTTTTTATGCCTCTTATAACATTTAACATATTAAAAGCCCACAAGCGCCATCTACAAATTAGGTAAAACATAATGCATTAAGTTCGTGTTTTAAGAAAAAGTGCTGACGGCAACGGAGTGGTTAACTCTCATCGGAAAGGAGTAAGAGCGAATTAATAAATTCCGTTTATGTCACGGAGAAGGACAGTTTAATTAATACCAGATGAAGATAAGTGTTCATAATGTGTTTTACGTGTTTTGAGTGAAAACATTCCTAAACTAACACTTGTCAAATCTCACACCAAAACTTACATGTGATTTAACAAAGACCAACGTCCATGAAAATGATGTGACGTATGTTGCAATAGATTAACAGAAGGAATAAAGAAAAGCTTTTAATTAACTGGACACGTGTTGCTCAAGGCTAAAGTAGATTTCATCATTATGCATTTGTAAGTTTGTTATTTAATGTCGCTCTTCTGTCACTTTAGGCTTATCGCGACGATGAGGATGAGTGGTGAAATTGATGAAGGGACACTCACAAAGATCACTAATATACGGGCCGGACTCGAACCCGAGAACTTCGGTGGCGAGGTCACTTAACGCACTCGGCCACTATTCAGGCATAAATTTGGTCCTTATGCATAGATTGGCTAATCGGGACTGGACCTACAGTTTAGCATGGGATCCGAACAACACAGGGTATCGAACCAGGGATCACTTGATTGCGAGGCGACGGATACTCCAACGGTAAGCCCCTTTGATCTTAATGAGACTCAGTGGTATGTAAATTCAATACAGAAGCAGGTGATTTCCGGCAGCAGCAGAGGAATTTTCGTTTTCATGTCATAAGAGACTCTGTAGCCTACTCAGTTTAGAATCGACCTGAAACCTATGCTCCTTTGCAACAACTTAATATGTAAGTGGTCTTGTTTTTGCGTGCGTATTATCCTTCATATGATTCCTTTCTAATGAAACTCATGTATCAAACTCGAGGGGCCCACAAAAATACAGCGTCTTAGCCACTATTAATGGTTATTCTGGTTCTTTGGCTAAAAAGACTCGAAAATATAACTAGGAGATGGAGTACTGTCTGTATTTCAACTAAAGAGAGGAATTCTGGAAATTTCCATTCCTAACTCTATCCAAGTTTTACAGTTTTTTAATCTGTAAAAACATGTCTAAATTCATTTTTAGTTAAGGGAAATAGAATTTCCTCTCTTCTGAGAATATATTTGCTCTCATCACTATGTTCTTGCGATTCATGAACAATTTTTAGTGCTGTTCTTAAATTTTCATTGGAGGGAAGACATGATTATTTCTTTAACAAACTGATTTGTTTGCAAGAATATTTATTTATCCCAATCTTCTATTAGACAGGAAAATAATGAATTCTAACTAAATTGTTGCTTGCTCAAGGGTGGGTTCACTAAAAAATTTAGCGACTCCGAAAACTATGGTTTCGACACTAATGTAGGTCATTTTTGACATTTCATTTTTCACCCCTCTCATCGCCCATGCCGATACGTGGTGAATTTGGAGTTGAACGGCATTCGTAGTGTCACTATTCATCTTAGCGACCCCGAAAACTATGGATTCCACACTAATATCGGTCGTTTTTTATTATTTTACGTCACCCCTTTCCACCCCCACCGCTAGGGCTGTCAGGGGTGTCTTATCCCCACAGTATTCTTTCCAGATTTGAACGGCATTCATAGTGCCACTATTCATCTTAGCGACCCCGAAAACTATGGATTCCACACTAATATCGGTCGTTTTAGATTATTTTTATATGTCACCCCCTTCCCACTCCCACCCCTAGTGGTGCCAGGGGTTTGAACGGCATTCGTAGTGTAACTATTCATCTCAGCGACCCCGAAAACTATGAATTCCACAATAATATCGGTCGTTTTCGATTATTTTTACATCCTTTCCACTCCCACTCTAGTGGTGCCAGAGGTTTGAACGGCATTCGTAGTGTCACTATTCATTTTAGCGACACCTAAAACTATGGATTCCACACTAATATCGGTCGTTTTCGATTATTATTACGTGTCGCCCATTCCAACCTCCACCCCTAGGGGTGTCAGGAGTGTCTTACCCCAATACTATTTCTTTCCAGATTGCAAGTGATATGTGTACCAAGTTTGGTTGAAATTGCTCCAGGCGTTCGAGAGTTATGCTGGAACAAACACACACACATACATACATTTTTATATACACCTTGGTATATAGATTGGTGCACAAAACATATTGTTCTTAATTTCATAGTTTTTGTAACTGGTTGTCACAAAATCACGTGTCAACAGGAAACCAAACACACAGGAACCTGGAACCAACTCATTGTCCATAGATGTTGACGACCAAGAGCATTGAATATCGACTTCTAACCCAGCTAGATATCTTATATTGTTAATGTGTTTTTGTGGAAGGATCTGAAAAGCCTACGCGATCGTGATAGAAAACAATAAAGGAAACTTTGCTAATAAATTACATTACATTACTGATTTGAAAATTAGGTATCTGGATCAATTGAATTTAGAATGATATACAGTTTGTTTCCGTGATTAAGAATCAAAGCTGGGAAGGTATATGGAGACTAACCCAAGTAACAATATGAGAAAGAAAACCCGATCACGAAACGCGTCATTGAAAAATTAAAAGCCAAAACTATAGTTGGGGTTGCCTATGACAGTGGAATAAGACAACTGAACTGAGAGATGCGTCTTGTAGATTTAATACGAACGTTACTACAGCGTATCTTAGTACTCTACGACGAGAACATTAAAGCAGTTGTTCAAAATGGCGGTTCCCAGCGTCGATGCATGCACGACAACTTCGAAAGAAGCTCTTTTACCCACGCTCTAACATCCCTGACGATATCACAGGCAGCAAGGATTCTTGCCTGCAGTGTCTCGTAGACAAACTTCTGACATGACCCAACACGAAGAAAGCAAGTGGGTCAGATCAGGCGAGCGAGCTGGCCAAGGAGCAAGACTCTTCGTCCTATCCACCGTCGAGGGAAAGTCTGATTTAGATCGTCACGAGCGCTAAGGGCAAAGTGCGCTGGGGCCCCATCACGATACACTGTAGTAACGTCCGAATTAGATCTACAAGTCCCATCTTTCGGTTGTCTTATTGGTAACTTTTTAACAGCGCGTTTCCGGACAGGGGGTCCTTATCTAATATTGCTTCATATGTCAGTCTACATCAACCCTGCCAGTTTGATTCAAGGTTACGGAAATTCCTTGTATGTTAAGAATCCTGGATCAAATACTTTTTTTTTAATAAAAAGTAAGGTTGAATGAAGAAGATCAAACGATAGGACAGCGAACCCTAAATTAACAGAAGACATGGTATATATATATATATATATCTAATTCAATTGGCAGAAAGAATACTATTCAACTGCAAGAGTTTCGAGAGTTTTAAACATCTTTTTGGAAACACTAAACCTCCTTATTCCCTCCAGAACATATAAAAGATCCCCCAGCCGTATTCGCGTGACAGTGAAGAGAGTGGAATTCGGACAGGGTGGAGTAACAGAGGTGATGAGGTTCACAATATATCAAAATGATGTTGTGAACATGACCTTTTTGCTTCTCTCAAATAACCGGAACGCCAGTTGGCAACAATCGCTGCTCTTAATCCCCTCCCCCCATTACACACGTGCTTTTAATCAGCTAGGAACAGTTTCTGAAATCCTAGCATGACGACAATTAACTGAATGCACAGTTTCACCGCCGAAAAACAGTACCAGCGCAAGACAAAGACCCCTTTCTCAAAAACCTGATGCGCACTGGCGGTCTTACAAATTATACCAGGGCGAAAAACCTCCAGGTACTATTTATTAATGTCTCGTTCATGCTAATTTCGAAAAGAAAAGGATAAGAATGGTGTAAAAAAGCGACAGCGTAAAACTGGTTCCGCTTACTCTGTTGTTTTCCTGGGTGTGGAGGGTGAGAGAGACATGAGCGAGCTCCTGGAAGATGTTTTGCTTAATGATTGCACCTGTATCTCCCCCCCCGCCCCCTACCACTTCTTCCTTTCTCCTTTCGCTTCCATGCCAACAGGTGAAAATAGCAGCCATACCTCGACACGGTTGTAAAGTTAATGTTTTTGGTGGATGTTGACTTTTCGTTTGTCTGCTAGCCTGTGTCTGTATCCAGTTTCATTGCCTGAGGAGATTTGGTGATCTTTAAACATTCCAAGAAATGATTTGATTTATTTTTACTTCGCCTTTCTGCCACTTTTGGCTAATCGCGAAGATGAGGATGTGAGATGGTATGATGAAGGGACACTCACAAAGAACACCCATATCCAGACCGGGATTCGAACCCAGGTCTCCAGCGTTGCAGTCATACACCCAAACGATTGCTGACTCCCTGGAGCTTTCTCTCTCTCTCTCTCTCTCTCTCTCTCTCTATCCCTTGCATTGATGACGAAAGTGGTGGAGGATCATCCAACCAGTTACGGGGTGACGTGTGGTCAGCACGACAAACCCCCCGCCCAGTCGTTGTTGTAGATTTCCATGTTCGGGTTATTCATTCGTAGCTCCCCAATTTGCTCACGATGGCCACCGGTCCCATCCATACACAGGTCGAAATCTCAGGAGAAAAGTTGTTTGCTTTTCCTCAGGAGACTCGAATCTGTGCGCGTCACGTGGCCAGAGCTTAAAGCATGATGTCTTAGACGCACGGACACAGTGCAGGACATAATATGCGAAAATATTGAAAGGAAAAGAAAGTAAAAATTGATAAGAAAATATTATAACGAAAGCCCGCATTTGCAAAAAATATTCTTCTCTTTTTGAGGGATGAGATCGAACTACAGGGACTATATATATGCGGGATTTAAGTGTAAATTTGTTGCCAAAATCACCATAAGTAAGACCTGGCGTGAGACATTTTAGGGGAAGGGATTCTTGGTTGATCAAGAACTGACTGAACACGTTCGTCCCCAAGACTACTAGAAGGAAAGGCTGGGGTCAGACACGCCTCTTTTCGCGACTGCCGCGGGTGTGACGTCATTGGGCGGACAAAACCCAGCTGAGTCTTTACCCCATACGGAAAGAAACGTGGAAAGGCTGATTTGTTTGGTTCTTTTCGCTCCTTTTTTCTTGTATTTCTGGATTGTTGGGTTCAGGGTGCGAAATCCTGGAGGGGACGAGGGGGATTTCCCCCCCACCAACAATCTTCGCCACAAAAAAAACACCAAAAATTTCCCGGGGGAAAGAGTTTTTGTTATAACAATGAAAAGATAAGCAATTACTTTTAATTTCAAATATACTTTACTGAGAATAATATTGAAAACACACACAAATTAGTGTAGTTGTGAGTGTTGAATGCTTTCTGTCTCAAGAGATCATTAACAAATCTACATCAATACGCACAGTAAAAGTAAAACAAGAATGCAAAACAATAATAACTATGAAATCTAATTGATTTATATTAACATAGTGCACAAACTAAACAAAAACTTACACATAATAAAACCACCTCAACTGCCATAATTTATTAACATCTTTAACCGGTTAGTAAAGGAATTAGTTAGCTGCTTTACACTATCTGATATGTATGAAAGTAACAAATTAATTTCTAATTAATAATCACAATAATTATTTTAATTGAGTAATTTATTTTTACTTTTAATAACATTACAAATATGTACATCGTATAATTCACACATATGTTTGTGGGGAGGGGGGTTGTAGGTTTTGAACTTTCTCCCCCTCACCAGTTTTCAATGATTTCGCACCCTGGTGGGTTGTGAGGTGTTGCAGTTCACAATGCCTTCAGTGAGGTGTTGCGACGTGTCGTGATCTCCGATGAAAAAATAAAAACAGCGGGCGACAATATATAACTGAACACATCGCATCTAACGAGACTTGTTAGTGGATTGCAATACCACTAGTCTCATTACTAGAGCCCGGAAGTTTGGCAAAATGCCTCTTTTTATTTACTGCATATATTGATAATTTTTTTCCGGATATACCTTTCTTATGTTGTCTCGAATGTTTTAGAAGCATTTTCATTTTGCCTATTTTGCCTATTTGGGACCTCACTGCCTATTTTTAATTATAATGCCTTTTTTGCCTTTTTCAATGAAATTTGACAATTTTTTTAAAAAAAATGTGTATATAAATTAATTTTCTCCCAAAAAACGTTGTTGGCATTTATTTTTCTTCCGTTTGTTATGTGAATAATTTTCGCCTTATTTAAGTAATATTGAACTCACTCATGTTTCAACATTGCTGAAGGAGAAAAATGTGAGAAAAAAGTATTTCATGCTGAGTTAGGATATTGCCTTTTGGTAAACATTTCCTTGTGCATGATTGACTGCTGAAGTGGACAGGTTGATTTAGAACACAAAGAAGATATTCCTGAAATCTCCCTCTCGAACCCGAAAATTTGAGGAAGTTGCGCCTGAGCTTAGTTTACCTCCGCAACCAGTCTTGACGAGATGGAGAACCTGGATATCAGCAGCTATATATTATGCTAACAACCTTGAAAAAATCAGTCAGGTGATCTATGCTTTTCCAGAAAATGAAGCGGCTTCAATTCGTGAAGTGAAAGAACTCCTGTGCTATTCAAGTTTATTTTTGCACATTATGGTACATTGCCAGAGACAATTACAATTATAGCATCCATGAAATCTTCGAGGAATCTATGCAGCAGATGATGGAAGTGCCATGAGAAGAGGGGTCAGCTGTTGCGGAAAAGTGCAAACGGGTAGTGAGTGCAAATGAGGACTTGAAACAACTGAAAACAATTTGTGATATTCTAAAAGGTGAAAATGCTGTTACCGAAATGAGTCCAGCTACATTAGCTTGTTTTATGTATGCTCCAATAACTTCTGTCGAAGTAGAAAGATCATTTTCTACTATGAAAAACATTCTCTCTGACAGACGACTATCAATGAATGTTGAGAACTTTAAAAAAACACCTTGTAGTTATGTGCAATCAAGACGGAGAAAATTGAAATGCTCTTCCCAATGTAGATTTTAATATTTTGCCAGAAATTATAGATAAAAATAAGCGACTTCCAAATGTGCCTTTTTTCCGTTTATTTTGTCTTTTTTTCATTTTAGTGCCTATTTTCCACATTATAAATGCCTTTTTGCCTGCCAAATTTAACGAAAATAAATGCCTGAACTTCCGGGCTCTACTCATTACACAACATCAGGCTACCATACACTTCAAAATACACAACTTGCTATTTATATACGAGTGATGCTTAAATGACAACGTAGTTCAACTTCCGTCCTCCATTGTTCTATTATTTATTCAGTCAAATTTTCATCACAATCCCCCCCCCCCCGCCCAAAGTTAAGTGGACTCAACCAGCTTTCACATACCCGCCTGTGGGCACCCCTGTTCGACATTCCACTGATTATATATACGTATAAGTATATAAGTGACCCTCGACTTTCTTCAGTTCTATGTCTCAAGTTTTCGTTCAGTGAAAAGTTTTTTAAAGTGTGTGTTACATAATACACACGGAACTTCCTCACATTCCTCCCTGTGTAGTTCAAAGATTCATAAGACTGAGAATTGTAATCTGAATAAGGAAAATTAATTAAGAAATAAATACCAATAGTCGAAGCAAAGTTACCAAATTTGAAGAAGTTAAGTGAAAACAGCTCCTCTCTCACTCCTAAAAGAGAGCAATAGACGAGATTGTTTTCTTTTACATATTCAACTTATCCATAATTTTGGCTTTCTGCCTTTCCTTATTGAAGAAAATTATTTTACGCATTCAACATATATATTTTTCTTTCTGCCCTAACAAAATGCATTACTAGGTGTATTAACCGCAATTTTACATGAAACTAATGTTTCACAGAGGAATGTGACGACTTATAAACTACCGATAAAATGTGTGCGTAAATGGCTGTGTAATCCAACTGTAAGGACATACGTTATGTCGGATCCTAAGTAAGTTTGTGTATTCACTCCCAATTAGCTTCTGGGCATAATTACGGCTCTTTTTTGTTCATAATTACTGCTTTGATTCGGCTGCGAAACCGGAGCGTAGAGCGATCTGTCCGCGCGGGACGTCACGCCTGACGTCAAGGACCACGTGATCAGGTATGGCCCCAGCCTTCTCCTCTACTAGTCTTGGTTCGTCCCTCCTGCCTCCTAATAGCGTTGTCATTGTGAACATAATCCACTATATAGAACAAATATTCGTGTTTCTCTGAGCCAAACATAAACAAGTAACTATAACATTATGAAACAAGTGCTGATGCATTTTGTTGAACATTGATTGGTGTAGACTGTACCTTATTGTATGTTTATTGCTTCACTTGTCCTTTGTGTCGTATAATCTTATGGGAAATTTGCGAAGACTCTTCACCATACCGGTTCAATGTCTTCCTGGTAAACTCTTAACAATGAGAATATATGGGCAAGTTTAAATAACGAGAAGTGATTTACAATGAGGACAGGTAGGTACCCAATGGACAATGACAGGCGCATTATATGAAAGATGCGGCCAATTGCATTTGATGCACTTCCATAGCTACTTGTTATTCTATCTGAGATGAGCAAGCACAAGATAGGTAGCGCTCTCAAGTTCCGGGAGTTAAGAGGCAAGTAATTGCAGCCCAAGCTACCAGTACGATACATCACAAGCTCAGAATTGACCAGCTAACAAATGTCCCGGTAGCCTTTGAGCGTCTTTACATTGCATTCGATTCAGAAAGTTAGGTTCTAGTTAGGGACCAGTTTCTGTTGTTCAATGTTGCCAAATACCAAGTAGTTATTTGCTTAGAAACAGAAGCATAAGAACATTTTACACTGAAGGTGTATCAGGTATAACGAAAGCAAAAATAAAACAAGAATACCCAGACCTCTAGCCAGAATTTTATTTCTGGGGGGAGGGGGAGGGCTTATCTCTTATCACCAGCCGCCATCTATAGGCAAACAAGCGGAAGGGGCAGTGGTAAAACATCTGAATATAAATTTCTCAGTATATTACAACTTATTATTTAAGATGTTTAGTCCTGCTAAAGAATTAAAATTAATTACCACTACGCACTATTTCCATCGAAACATTTGAAGGATTTTGGTGGGGGGCGGGGCTGAGCCCTCACCATGGCTACGTTCCTGATATTGTAAGATATCGAAGCTGTTCTTATGGTAGTTACAGAATCAATGTGAAGTAAACTGTAAGGTTAAGTGTAGCCAACTAATTTATATGTAATAATCATATAACCAAAAATAGCCCTACTTCAAACAATAAATAATAATAATAAAAATCTTATAAATATTTCGTTGGAAATAGTTGAATACTAAAATTGGTAAACGCTGTAAGTGCCACAATAATTCAAACACCGTTTTCCATATTAAACTGTGAAATGTGCCATGCTTTATAATGTGGTAAACGTGAAACGTGGCTGGTAGCCTTCTAGTTAGTTCAAAGGACGTGTAAAGAGATCACTAGTGTGAACGTTCTTAAGGGGTGATGTGCTGAACATTTTGCTTTTGGCACTTACAACGTTTACCACTTTTAGTCCTCAGTTCATAATAGTAATTAATATTAATTCCTTAGCAGGACTAAACATCTTGTATAATAAGTTGTAATTCATATTCAGGATCCCTCAGCTTTTTGGTAGCAATTTTACCCAAAATTTCATATCTGCTGGCTCATGAGGAGTAGGTGGTGGCTGGATATTCAGAATAAACGTTGAGTCTCTTTTCACGAGGTAAGGCGATCAACGGGAAGGACAAAAAACTTGAAATGGAAGCCAGGATAGATGTAGGAGAGCAAATGTCAAGAATAAGACAGATATTCATAGTGTACATAGTATGATGTACGTATAAGATGTCAAGATTAAGACACTTGAAAAATAGGCTTAAAGATAATCATTTCGGATTTCAGTAAATATGTAGAGAAGACGGTAGAAGAATTTGGAAGGAGTAATATTGAAGTACGTTCATTAAAGATTCGATTTTTACCAATTACAGGACCAAGTGAATTTTGAGATAGATTTTTTTTTAGAATTGTTTTCGAAGGAATAAATATTTTAAGAAACGCGCGCCATCTTTTGATGTCATAAACACAAAAACATAGTTTACATAGGGCATTAGCGTACAGTCTTTTTTTCTGAGGGAGTTGAAATTGTAATGGTATGTATTACGTAGCTGGATTCTGGGGACAATAAAATATTTCGCAATTACCGTTTTAAACCTTCGTCTTAAAAGTTGCTTAAAGACAAAAAATGGCAATTTTAAGAGGGGGGGGGGAACTGCATTTACAACTTTAAATTTTCTTGAGTTAAGTGCGTTTTTGAGTTTCTCAAAATTTTGGGAAGGGCTTAGCCCCCTGCTTATGCCAGTGACACAGTGTTTTGTAAATGTTATTGGAATATTCCCAATAGCGTATTTTCCCACACAAAAATACACTAATATTCTAAGACTGATTCTCACCTTTGTAGTTTAGTCCTTTGTATAAACACCGCTTTCCGCCACACATAGAGCCACGAGGCGACCACCAAAACGAAAGCATAGAAGGGGAAACACTTCAGGCAAAACAAAGAGGTTGACAAAAAAGCAAGCAGAGCGTGTCTTTCTTATAATAACGCATTAAGCAAGATGGCACCTGCTACATACCATTCCCTCGCACGCGGGAATTAAAGAGTAGTGCGTTCAACCTCTCATCACATAATGACAGCCATCTTTACATATTCTAAAAGTTTTGCAACCGAAGATGCTTCCTGATTCCCAACCACGTGCTGCGGCCCAATCTTCAAAAGGCACCTGTTCCTCTAACGAACGCAAATCCTACATGAGCGTGACTTCATAAACTTGATACTCATCTTAAGTGTTTATCAAGAAGACAGTCGGCTTGGCATAATTGCCTTTTTTCTTCTCTTAAAGATGACTTGCCCCCCTAACCCCCCCTGGGCACCGTGAAAGAAATGAGTGTTTCGAAATGTTTACGATCGTTTCTGAACCCCTTCTGGTTACGTTCATTCCACACCATGCAGAATTTATTGTTTCATTATATCCGATCTGGAAATTTACACCTGAATAATTTTCATTTTTAATCTGTTAGTCCATGTAATTGAGAGCTGTTCCTTTTTTGCTACCTGCAAACATATAAACGTAATTTTATGGTATCAATTGAGATGGCGTTGTTATCACGTGACACAACAGTGAGGACTGGGCAATGATAAACAATGTTTTATAAGAAATTAAAAACGACACTGTAAGAGTAATAAAGAGGAAATATTTATTTTTGTAAATATGCACAAACGTCAATGTGATAACAACACGGAAGTAATTATTAGTAGCATGTTCACAGAGTAGCAATAAATACTATTTCCTATAAATTTGTGTGCTTTGGTAAGAATATGTATCAACCACACAGATATTATTAGCTAATATAAAAAGTTAAGAAATACTAGCGTTCTGATAAGAATGTATGCCAATAAGATATACCATACAGTTGGGCCTTTTATTTAATGATGAATAAATACTGATATTAAAGGAGACCTTACAGTTATTATTAGTTGATAAGAAGGCCGAATTTGAGGGGGGGGGGGGGGGTTGGTGGATCCCTAGGATCTCCACCTTTAAGGGTAAAAAAGGTATTTGAAAAGAGTCACAAAATGGGGAAAACATTAGATATTGGCAATGTGGTAAAAACATAACTAACCATCAAGAATAACTTGGGCTAAAATTATAAATTGAATTGTATACAAGGTGTTAGCACGAGTCCTCAACGTAGCCTGCTGATGTCATTTTTAAACAATACCACACAGATATATACAGATATTATTACTGATATGAATAGCTTTGTCAAATCAGTCCGCTACGATCCTGTGGACGTAGGTGCACATGCAATGTCCGCTCTGCACGGATCGGAGTTGAGCGCCTCTAGCGGAGAAAATTTGAATTTCAGTGACTGCCGAAGCACACAGGCTACATATAGTCAATTTAATGAATACGATACAATTATTATTAGCTCACAAGAGTACGGCATGCGATAGCGGTTCTAAAATGACTCCAACCCTAGTAGAGGTCCAAGAAAATTAATTAAAATTTACAAGAAAACGAATGTTATTACGAAAATTAAAGTTTGGTGTTGAACTTGAAACAATAGCTGTCTAAAGCAAGGGAAAATAGTACGTAATGCAATGTCCCGTGGCAAAACATGAAGATTCCAATAATATAACTAAGACACGCACAACATGACAAAGGAGGTCAACCATGTACGTTGTGCGGTTTCCACATTATTTGAAAGTGTTTATTCTCTTAACAATTATGCATTTATTCCTTCCCCATGAACCCATTAATGAGTGTGGGAAGTCCCTTTACCTCAAGCAGAAAAACAAGCTTAATTTGCGAATTAATGTCTCCGCGAACACACGCCTCCACAAGTTGAACCCACCTACTTGGTTTCTCAATAAAAAAAGGGTCAAATTTTAATCCACGTAAAAGGTCACCATAGTTATAGCTGCTGAAGACCAAGTGGGTGGCGCAGAAATAACGTGTTCCTTGACTTGAGGCACGTAAATCCACTGGTTCCTTCACCTTCACGTGCTCCCATATTCATCAAGGTTTTTCCTTTTTCTTGGTTCTTGCTGAGCTTATCAACTCAAATTGTGGCCGAAATTACAGCCATTCCTATTAACTGTAATTTGAAGACCCTGCTTTCCTGCATGCTCTGATGTGATTATTTTATAGCCGTGAAGCAATTACGAGAGCTGAAACTATACAGCGAAGGCTATTAAGAGAATTAAGCAGAACTGAGATTTTGTACAAGGGGGTGGACTAATTTAACTTGAAACCTATTATATTGCAATAGGAAATTCCAAAACTTGAATTAGTCCTTATGTTGAAACTAGTTAGTCTTTGCTATTTCTCTGAAACGTAATGTTTTTTTCTGCTGTTGTTAGTATTAGAATTACGAGACACTTGAATAAAGGTATAGAAAACAATAATCGGCACATACATGTAATTGTCATATTGATAGCCAGTGATAGTTTTGAGAGAAATTGCCTTCAAGGTTCCTCAATGCAAGAATAGACAATAGAGTGTTAAAGTATAGCTAAGAGCAGTAATGGATTGACAAAATGTTTAACTAATAATTATAATAATAACACTGAGGAACAATGAAATTTGCCGCGACCGGAAAACAACCTATTTCTATGTTTTTTGACATGCTGAACACGAAAATGATGTTCTTTTTTCTCCACCACGTCTAGTTTTTTGAAATAACACGAAATTGAAATGAATGTAACAAAGCTTCTTTTTCGCCATATGATATACAAGGATTAATCAAGAGAACATGTGTGGCTGTTTTTCCTGCATAATATGAAGAAAGCATTGTAACAACAACAACAACAACAAAAAGGGCAAATATTGTTGTTTATTTTGTTACCCGATAAAATAAGAGTAGAGAAAAGTCCTTGTTAAAGAGGCAAGGTGATGCATTGTACTGTGTCTTTATTAGTTGCGTTCTGTTCGCTGGAAGTGTAGGTTGAGTGTTGGGTTGTGTGTTTCATTGCGATTGTTTTGTGTGGTATTTGAAAATAGTGCAGTGAAGCCTCGTAACTGTGTAAATTCACCCAATCTGTTTTGCTATGTGAGTGGTGAGTTCACGACAAAATCCCAACGAAACTCAATTACACCAATAGTGAAGAAAGGTTACGAGCTATATTTCGGATGCCAAGTCGGAGACCAAGATAAAGGGTGGTCTCCTCATGTCTGTTGCAGTAGATGCTCGCGATATTTACGAGGGTGGTTACATGGTACCCATCTATCCATGCCCATTGCTGTTCCCATGGTATGACGCGAACCTCGTGATCACATTACTGATTGTTACCTTTGTTTAACTAATGTTACAGGATTCTCAAGAAAGTCCAAATATATCCTACAGTATCCAAATTTACCTTCTGCGATAAAACCAGTGCAACATGATGAGACATTACCTGTCCCAAAGCCACCATTGGAATGGTGTTTGGAAGAGGAAACAAACTTCCTCAGATGAACAGATATCTTCTCTTGGACATGGTCCTGACTTTCAAGAGTCACGGAAGACACCGCATCTTATCACCCAGCCAAAATTAAATGATTTAGTATGTGATTTGAACCTTACAAAGAAAGAAGCGGAATTTCTGGGTTCAAGACTGCAAGGGTGGAACCTGCTGGAACCAGGGACAAGTCTTACATTCAGAAAATGTCAACTAAAATTCTTTCTATCAATGCAACAATGTCACTGGATTAATGCAGGAGTTGAGAGAAAACTATAAATCAGACGAATGAATGTTATTCATCGATGCTTGAAGCCGGTCCTCCTGCATAATGGAAATGAGAAACCTTCAGTGCCAGTTGCTCATGCGAGTGAAATGAAGGACACATATGAAACCACTGCTTTCATTCTCACAAGTGTTAGTTAGGACAAACACCAGTGAAAAATCTGTGCTGATCTGAAGGGGATGCAATCACGTTTCACGAAATTCTGTTGTTTCCTCTGTCCATGGGACAACAGAGCAAAGGACATGCATTACAAAACTAAACACTGGCCTCCAAGAGAGTGTTACACACCTGGAGAAAAAAGTCTCTCTCACAAACCTCTTCTCGACGCCAACAATGCGTTACTCCCCCCACTGCACATCAAATTGGGGTTAATGAAGAACTTTGTGAAGGCCATGAACAACGAAGGAAAAGTGTTTGTGTACTTACGAAGCAAATTTCCTGGTGTAAGTGATGCTAAAATAAATGAAGGAATTTTTGTTGGCCCACAAATCCGGGAGGTATTGAACGATCCCAATTTTGAAGAACTGTTAAGTGAATGTGAGAAAGCAGCATGGGGTGCATTCAAGGGTGTGTGTCGCAATTTTCTTGGCAACCATAGGGCTCACAATTATTCTGAACTTGTAGAATGTATGTTGGCAACATACAAAGAAATGGGATGCAATATGTCTCTCAAGATACACTTTCTGTGTTCTAATTTAGACTTTCCCCTCTCTAATCTGGGTGCAGTGAGTGACGAGCAGGGCGAGCTCTTTCACGAACAAATCGCAGAAATGGAAAAACGTTATAAAGGCAGATGGTCTCCCAGTTTACTATCTGATTACTGCTGGAACACAGTCTCAGATGTTCAACACGCCTGCTATAAGCGGGAATCATACAGAAAAATACGTTTTGATGGTGCGTTACTTTTACTGTTTACTTTATTATTTACTATTTTACTGCAACTGCAAATTTTAGTGCACGTCGTAACTACATCATTTACAATCATATTTGGTTTTCTATGAACCCAATGTATTACTAAAAATCACACTACCACATTAAGGTTTGGAGCAAAATGCTATATTTTACCCTTCCTTCAATATGTTGTGAAAATTTTTCAAAATGGTTTCCGCCAGAAATGGTACGTGATACAGCATTTTTGTTATGATTTTTGAAATCAGCGCACCCGATTTATTAAAGATCACCTATTTTCATCCAGCGGCAAAACAAAAAGTTTTAATTTGTTCCTCAGTGTAATTTACTCTGAATTAATAATATAAAATAAAAGGCCTTGTGCTGTCTAAGGCATTTGTTATGCTCAACACTCATGTAGGGGAAGAGGGACAAATATGAAATAGGGGTACAAATATGGAATACCATTATATCTCGCCTGGTAAGTGCTGCACTCTAGCAAGAACTACGTGAAAAGCTGGGCAGTGTCCCTCACCACCACAGGAAGCAGTTAGTTTGCTTCTCGAGGTTGAACAGGGCGCGTTAGAACGATTGTTGTGGTTCCCGCCCAAAGTGAAAAGTTTGGAGGTAAATACCTTTGAGCCTTGTGCTTCTTATTAGTACACAGAATAAAAATGCATGGTATACAGTTTTATGCCATACTAATTAGGCTTTATTTTGGTATTTTGCTAATATTGTTGAGGTGAGTTTGAATACACTTTTGGCCCTTGATACTCGAAGGTAACAGTGACTCAAATATGGAATAGTAGTATTCCATATTTATACCCCATTTATGTACAAAAAATATTAACGTGGACTTGCATCTGGATCCAAACCCGAAGATGGAGGAGGACCTTCTGCTAGAAGTAAATTGGCCACCTCACCTGTTCCTGCAATTCAGAAGAGGCAAGGGAGTAGGGGGAGGAAAACAGGGACCTCTCATATCCTGACTTCATCACCATATAAGACTTCCATTGAAATGTCCACTGCTGTTAAGAAGGGAAATCGCCATTACCAAAAGACTGCGAATCATCAGACTCGGACAGCGACGGCATATTCAGCGTGCGAGATGACTCTTCTGATCTCAGTATGTCAGATGCCAGAACACCAAGTAGTGATGATGCTGAATGTCTCTTCTGTTCTGGACAATTTTCTGATGATAAGCGTGGAGAAGAATGGGTTAAGTGTGAAATGTGGGCTCATACTGAATGTGCAGGATATGATAATAGACTTTACATTTGCAATTTTTGTAAGTAGGTAAATATTGCCCTCATAATCATAGTAATACAGACATGTACAGTTCAGAAACTTTCTCATTTTTGTGACTTTACAGTGTTCATTTATTTCATGTTTTCAGTACAATTGTGTTTATTGTGTTTATATGTTCATTTTCTGCACAATGTTGCCAGTATATCATATTTGTTCCCCATTTTCTTTTGGAGCAATCATGCCAACTTTTAGGAAAATGTTATTTGCAAATACTTACTATAATGTGACGTAGTCTAAACCTTATATTGTATTAAAGAACTAATGAAAGAAGAAGAGGGTAGTTTCTCACACACATTCTTCAAAAAATGTGGCATTGAATGGTCAAAAACAAAATGGTTCCATATTTGTCCCCCTTCCTCTATAATAAATAATTGTAGAAACAGGCCTGAACCGGTGGGAATGTATGGATATTACTTGTGGTTCGAGAACCATAGGTTAAGGTCTACTGCCCAAGGCCATCAGTCACAGCGCTAATAGTTACTTCGAAACTTTATATTCTGATAATAAATATTTTAACCGTCAGAATAAAATGTTACAAGGAAGGATCCGAGTTCTTGTTGACGCTCTCGCCGAGATACCTGTGCAGTGATTCAAGTTTTATCATTTAAAAAAATATATGGTACCCACTCTACTTGCAAGAAAAACAAAGCATATCTGTGACTATATTTTTTTGTAATTCTTTGAACTTCGAAGAAGGCGTATACGGTGTTGCCCAATACAGCCTATGTTATGAGCAGGGAAAGAATTTATGTGTTATAAAACATGTTAGACATGTAAATAAATATTTAGTTATTTTAATCAAAATGAGAATATGTATGGACTTACAATTGTCAGAAATGACGATTTGCATTAAGCAAGCAACTCACGCAGCTAAATAAAAATGCTATTGCGTAACATTAATTGTAATGCAAAATTCAAAATATGCTTTATTTTCTGTTACGAAAACAATAGATTACCAAACCAGGCTCACATGACATGAACTGTTGTGCAAAATTCAAATGCAAAATGTTTTCTTGGTTACATGAAATAATGGGAGTATATATAAAATATGCAATTGATTTCGCCGCGAACATACGAACTATCCATACCGAAAGTTACTACAAATTACTCTACAATAATAGAGATTGTGGGCCGTACACACAGCTCTCACTGGATTAATTTTCAAGCTGTCCATTGCAACTTACGCCCCTTGCTTGATTTGATTTCTAATTCTCGAAACGTTGTAGCGGCCAATTAAGTTACAATCTGTTAACATCCGAGGCAGTTCCTAACGAAGAACACGAAGGCAGTCTACTTTCCGGTAGAGCTTGTCTGGGGGAGATACGCGGAAATAAACAGCATATAAAAATTGATGCAGACCTTACCTGACTCACAATACCACACGCAAGCACACGTGGAAAGGTCGATATGAGCAGACAGGTTTTCCCCCAAATTGTTCCTTTTGGTACTAGACAAAGATCCTTGCTTGTTTACTCGTATGGACATGTACGTACTCTTCCGTGATTGTAGCCAGTTACTCCGAAACTGGTTTTGATTTTTGTAATATCAGTTTACCAACGTTGGAAATCAAAAACTTTTATCAAACAATGCTTCTGTCGGGTCATAACGTTCAGTGACCTCTGTTATTTGTTTTGTAATTGCCTTTTAACAACTACTCCAATTAATGAACTGAAGGTGATAGATTTTTGCAACGGAATACCATGCAGAAAACTTGCATTAAGAATCTTTCTTTTTCACAAGTTGCTGAAGATAAGATTACGCTGAAGAAGTTGCAGAGCAACAATCATAAACAGGCACAACAATGTGGTTGGGATTTACGTTAGATAAAATACAAGGCAGGTTGTGTTTAGCAGAATCCTCTTGCACCTTCTAGCACAGCGTAAAGCACATACAAAGAACACATATTTCGTTGGATGCGAGTTTTGAGAGACCCAAATAGCCAATCGAAGTATAAAGTGTGGACTTGAAACAAGCAAGTGTGAAGGATTTCTTTTATCGTATTTTTCTCACTATGAAGTCGAGTTTTTCAACAAATTTCTTTATTCCTTACCCTAGCTTACCCGAAAGGGGGGAGGGGGACTGCCAGGCCTACCCCTTTTTTCTACTAATTACTCTGAGCATTTTAATAAACAATTGAAAATAAATCAGAATGATCCCTAGAGTGTAAATGTTCCATTTGACATGTGTTCGTCATGACACTCATGCCAGTGATAGTGCACAATTTGTTGCTAATGTTGGATAGCTTAATGGAAATGTTTGTAATTATTATAATTAATATATAAGTTCAGCTATACCTATAATAAAAAAAAAGCATTGACGCAAAATCAATATTTTTTTAGGTTTAGTGAATGTTAAAATACGTGAATGACTCTTATGCAATAACTAATTATTGATGTTCTTATTAAAGATGATACAAAAAATGAAGCAGTGATGCAATAACAAAATGACTTCTTGGATTTTAGTGATAAAAAATATGTGGGCCTGTGAGTAAGTTTCTCAACGCCCCAATTTGTTAAAAAATTGAAGATTTTTTTTAAAAATTATAACTTTGTCAATATTCGGCTTGTTCCTTTTAAGTAGCTACACTTTATGTTTCGATTGACTAATTGTGACTTGGGCTATTGTTTAAAGTGAGACGCGAAACACTTCAATGTACCTGCCCCGGAAATCGATCCTAGGATCTTTTGTTTACAACACAGCGTACCTGATTATGCCGAACTTTGGTTTATATAGGAGTTAAAGTTGTGTTAGTGCCAACGGAATAAGGCAGAACGCCATTCTGTGGACATCCATTCAATGAAGATCAGTACGCAGCTTCAATGACTACTTTGGCCTAAAGATGCTACACTAAATTTAATCTCACAGCATGCACCCGGTGAACCACTAATTTGCCTGTGATAACCTTAAATATGTACATGAAGGAAGGATAGCTTGATAAGCGTGTGAAACATATAATTTATTACTTTATTATTCATGTGGCTAGTTAAAAATACAGGCTGATTAACAGCCTATGTTATTATATCAAAAAACCCTAATTTATTCTATCTGAAAAACCTTAATTTTTAAAGAAAATACTTGCTGTTGGCTACAGTGTATAAAAGAACGTCGCTGACGCCATCTCGACAACGAGAGCAAACTGTATAATATGCATTATATAGCCTCTATTATTCATAAGAACTGAATAGGATGCAAATGAAGATGAATTTCATCTTCTTTTTTGCATGTCGCTTATTTCCCTCCCACTCATAATTCTCTCGATGCCTGTTACTGAATCGAGGAATTTAAGGAAAGAGTTCACTAACCAACAATGGCGAGTAAAAAGAATACCAGTGGCGACTATTGGACAGCCACTAATGATTTCACATTCTAAACATCGTCATCGTCCTCATCAAAATTTGCCGTTTCGTTCCGTAATAACAGGGAGATACGTATCCCTGAGATTATATGCTTCAAGACCAGAGGTCCTTGATTGGAGTCACAGTTTGAGTAGGTAATAGCCTTGTCGGGGAGACCAGAGGAAGAAATTGATGCAGCGTTCCGGAGACCTCGAAGCGGGTTACAAAGGTAGATGGATCAGATCCACAATTTAGCTAGTCTCGACGTCATTTGAACTGTTGTGTCTTAATCAATTCACTGATTTCTGATGGCACTCGAGGTTGATGGTATCACTTTAAGAATGGTCCTGGATTCTGACTGATTTGAGTTTAAACTGGCGTATTGGTTAGGAACTGCGCCTCATTGCATTTTGACCCGTGACTTCAACATTTTTCCTATAATAAGGCCACATTTGCATTCTATAAGGGACTGAAGGGCTGCACTTTCATATATGAGCTTTACAAACAACTTCATGGTTTCTGTTGTTAAGTATACATTCACTTACTGTACTCTTTTCTTATGAAAAAATGCATCAGCATGGGCAACCATTGCAAAAAACACAGGCACATTCTGAATTGAGATTTAGTCACTGCATCACAACAAATAAGCATAATGAAACAATGTTGTATGATATTGTTAAGAAAGAAGCACATTAACCATTCATACACAAGGGTTGAAATTTACCCCTTCAATGAGAAGACTGTGATTGTTTTTCCTTCACTAGAATGTCAATATTTGCCTTGATGTTTGATGAGGCTACGAGCAGGCAGCTTTGAAGACGTGTGTAGGTCAGTTGATTGTTCAACTTTAAATCCGCATTCTTTATTTTGAAAAGAGCTGTACGCAGTTATAAGTGATACCGAATAGAGGGCAATGAATTGGACATGATTGTACAGAACAGGAAGTTCTGACTTTTTTACATATTTTGTGTTCACTGTAACAGATGAAATATTCTTGATGTTAGTATCAGAGAATTTAGTGTCCTCAAGAAGCTTTCAGACAGAACTGACAAGCCACAAGCGACAGTCGTTACTTGGAAACAAACCAAGCAACAGCAACGCTTGACATCGTGCCGGCATGATACGCTGCACAGAGAAGGTTATCTGTAATTTGTTTTTGTTATACGTTCACTTTGTGCACATATAGGCTAATCGAGACATGGCCTGCATTTTAAACTGGGATCCACACCACTATGTACCTCCACCGGGTATGGAAGCCCGAGATATCTTGAAGGGATTCCAATGCACAGGCTGGGTCTCAAAACCCGGGAAGTTCGGTGGTGACATGGGAAGTCACCCAGTTGGCTACTTACTTGTAATGTGAGGTTTACTGGAAGGGAAAGAATATGACAAGAGAGTGGGAAGAAGCGTCATTGTTCTTCGTTAAAGTTATTATCCCAGTATTTAGAAAAAGTATCTTACAAATATGAACGTGAAAATAAGTAAGTTTTCCTCATTTTGTAGTGAATGTTATAGCCGTACGAACTATAAGCAATTCGCCATACTTATAGCATTGAACTGTAATTATGACGTTACATATTTTTTTTTAATTGCAATCAGTTCCACCTATACGTATTTCGTTTCTCTAATAAGATCTGTTCAGGGTGTTAACACATAGTTACTTACTAAAAGAAAAAAAAAAAGAAAAAATGTTTTGCTTAACACGATTCCTATAATCCTTTGCACTTCGCAGAACAAGTTTGAGTTTTTATTGTTACTTCATTTTAATCTTTGTCTACTCGGAATTATATTCTTGACAGAGGGTTGTTTGTTAAGCTCGAGTTAGACTTTTAAAACGCAGCTCTTATCCCTGCCTATCGCCTTCGAGGAGCTTCTTTTTACGTCATCAAGGCTCTCCAACAGGTCTTCGTTAGTAAGCTAAAGAGCTACTTCGTAAAAACGTCCTTGTTGTCACTCCATTGAAAAACGCATTACGTACAACTGTTCTCACATTCTGATCCATAGTCTTTGCTGTTTTTATACGATTGAGCGGCATTGCGTCATGTCTCTGAAACAGAAGTGAGTTTAAATTGTTTCTTTTCGGCGGTGAGAATGTGGTATCCCTTATCGCACAACACTTCTGCAACCTAGTGTTCTGACATCAGACAAGAATGGGCGTAATTTCGGACCTAACTTTGAGGGGGCAGAATTAAACTGGGCCTAATTTTGTGGGGGCAGAATTAAATTCGGCCTAATTTTGTGTAAGCAGAATTAAACTGGGTCTAATTTTGTGCGGGCAGAATTAACTGGGTCTAATTTTTGTGGGGGCAGAATTAAACTGGGCCTAATTTTGTGGGGGCAGAATTAAAATGGGCCTAATTTTGTGGGGG
This sequence comes from Lepisma saccharinum, assembly GCF_977018435.1. Taxonomy (NCBI): domain Eukaryota; kingdom Metazoa; phylum Arthropoda; class Insecta; order Zygentoma; family Lepismatidae; genus Lepisma; species Lepisma saccharinum. Next base: position 126,560,372 of record NC_139231.1, on the reverse strand, counting down.
CAGAATTAAACTGGGCCTAATTTCGAGGGGGCAGAAACTGGGCCTAATTTCGAGAGGGCAGAATTAAACTGGGCCTAATTTTGTGGGGGTAGAATTAAACTGGGTATAATTTCGAGGGGGCAGAACTGAACTGGGCCTAATTTTGAGGGTGCAGAATTAAACTGGGTCTAATTTTGTGCGGGCAGAATTAACTGGGTCTATTTTTTGTGGGGGCAGAATTAAAATGGGTCTAATTTAGAGGGGGCAGAAACTGGGCCTAATTTCGAGAGGGCAGAATTAAACTGGACCTAATTTAGAGGGGGCAGAATTTATTTATTTATTTATTTACCACAGAATTACAAATACAGCTTTGGCCATTTTACATTGGAATATAATAACAAAGGAAATAACAAAAAATAACAATGGAAGTAACAATAAATAATAATAACAAATTAAAATACATAATTTTTCCTTCATACTTCACGTTTGTGCATACATACATATGAGATAAAGTGGATTACATGTTGTTACACAGTAGCTTTTTAAAACGCGACTGGTTTTCAAAAATATCAACTTCGTTTGGTAGAGTGTTGTATTGGCCGGGTAGTCTGTGGAAGAGAGAATGCTGTATTAGACTTAATCTGGGTTTCCGATATGTGAAAAGCTGAGTGCTCCTTGTGGAACGGGACGGTACTCGAAAGTGAATTTCTTGAAGGCCTAATTTTGTGGGGGCAGAATTAAACTGGGCTTAATTTTGAGGGACTAGAATCAAACCTGGGGCTTAACTTTGGGGAAAGAGACTCGAAAAGTTTTTCATTCCATAAAAACAGCGTTCAGGATTATTTGCTAAATAACTGTGCGCTGTGGTGTTTGCGAAATTACAAATATTGATCTTTATTAGGATGCTTCTCAGGGCCCCTAAATTGTAAATTTTAATAAACCCGAAAATTTTGGGGGGCAAGTGCCCCCTTTGCCCCTGCCAAGTTACGCCTATGCAGACAAGGAATACCTACGTTGTTAGGCTAGGTTTGTTAGGTTTGGTTCTATTAGCATAAATATACTGCAAATTTATTATTAATGCTAAGTGAACTAAACCTCCTAACCTAACAACTTGGGCTTTTAGCCTAAAAGTAAAATCAGTCTCTAGTGACGTCAGAACGCAAGGTTGCAGAAGTATTGTGCGATAAGAGACACCCGTGATAATGTGAGTATACGTTCTGGGAAATCAAAACACAGGTGTGTTTGTTAGTAGTGGCGTATTTAATGAGATGCTGTTGGGCTCTACTTACCTCAATATGTCCTCGAACAATGCTGTTAATATAATTTGTTAACTTAGAAATTCTGACTACCTACATGTTACCATATATTATGATTGGTGTCAGGCTTATTGGTGCTAAAATAGGGCGTGTAAGTAGTGACCTTCTGGCAAGGCACCCAAAAGTATTACAACTTAGTAACTACACAGTGCACGTCAATAAGGCTCTGACATTGGACCTACGGTCAGTACATTGCTCTGTATGGCTGTGTATTGTCCTGTGTTTTTTCCTTATATATGCTGAGGCCTCTTTACAGCCTCATCTTTTAACATGGGTAAGGAGAGCTTAGTCATTATTGTGTTGATTTTATTACCGGTAAGGGTCTGGACCCTGTATAATGTGACTGGTGCAAAATAACCCATGTTTTGATGCACCCAAAAGTTTTACTTCAACCAATCAATAGGTGCTAAACATGTAAAAAAAAAAATATCACTATGTCATCACTTCACCATTCATCCTCATGGTCGCGATTAACTCAAGAGACAGAAAACAACACGTAAAATAGCCAAAACAGAAAGAGAAACAAGAAATTAATAATAAAAAAATGACTGCATAATCATGCAAGGGCAACAATATAGTGCTGATAACCGCAACGATCCAGTGTTCACCCTCAAGAAAAATGCTTAGAAATATGTATACATTAGCTTCCAGTTTTTTTATACCATATCAAGTCACCGAACCTAAAAAGGTAACTTTTACACGTTTGCTCAAGGTGCGAGGTATTAGTAATGGAGTCAGTTTTTGTCCAGTCGTGCCAATGGACATCGCCCCTCCCTCTCCCCCTTCATCCTCGCCCAGGAGATCTTTTCTCCAGCTATCAGACTCGTGGTTTGATGACAAGACTTGGAATTAACAGGCCCATGTTCTACGCTTCGGGAAACATTTAGTTTCTGTGCGTTTTGTAATTCCGAATCTAGACAGCACTTTGTTTGCATCTTTATTATTCACTGAGTCAATAACCATTCATGAAGAAGCATGTGTTTTCTTCCTTTATGCACTCATACGAACTGGAAAGTAAAGAATTCCTGAGTACTGAATTTTAAGCTTTTATCAATTGAAATATGAAGAAGAAGTATTGTCTGAGTGTAATGAAGTTGTGGTTGAACCACAGATCATAGCCTGCTGCTTGTGTAGGGAAGATATTAATCTGTGATTAAAGAGTATTGTACGAATTGTCCATCAACGTACATGGCATTCGTGTTTGGTAAATAAGAATAAAATCACTCGAGTGTGACGGAAGATTAAACGTAAATGGTTAAAGACGCACCGTTGTACATAATATACTGAGTTTTGAATATAATACAATGCAAACTGAACAATAATAACACTGTAATTATATTGCTGTTAACCGTGCTGGAATTATGGTACAACAATTGCTTAACTTAGTAATGTCATGATTCACTTCTTATAGAACACTGTTCGTCCAATGTCAATCGAACATCACCGTGGTAAAAAATGGGGTATGATAAAGCAAATCCGGCACTGGTAAGTGATCCAAGTGTACGACATGTGCCGAAATAATGTCATGGAAGAAACATAGAATAATATGTGAATCATTCTTGTACTACCACAGATTATATTCTTGTAAATCCACTAGCGATTCAATTTTGCAGAGTTGCCACAGGACCTCCACTCTCACTGTCCAACGAATCCAACGGGGGTTGCAGGGAGTTAGCCCCAATTTAGGTTTCTAAAAAAACATCGTATGTACGAAAAATAGGGAAATATAGCATTTGCTATTAAAAGACGTCACATACCTCTCTCCTATTGATTACGGCCCGTTTCGCCTTATTGCGTTTTCATCTCCCTCAATACAATTTCAAATGATTTATGGACACTAACGTCCTAAGGCGAAACGTGACATCCCATTTCGCCTTATGCTGTTTCGCCTTACACACAAACTTCTGTGAAAGGAAATAATGTGTACTGCAGTTAGTAAATAAAATAAAAATTGAAAATAGTAAATATTTCAACTTTCCACCGCGTTAGCTTAACCTAACCTAACCTAATCTAACCAAGGCGAAATGGGATGTCCCGTTTCGCCTTAAAAAGTTCGTGTCACATAAATCATTTGGAATTCTATTGGGGGAGGTGAAAACGCAATAAGGCGAAACGGGAGGACACGCTCCATTTTGACCATACTTCCCGTTTACGAAATTCCAGGCGCGCTATTGAACTCAAGAGTTTCACCCCATTTCTCACTTTCTTTGCAATATCTATAGGCTACGCATTTCTTTGACCAGACACACTGTCTTTGAATTTCTGGAAACCTTGTCTTTGAATTGAAAAATAAAAGATACGACCAGGACTAAATGCCATATTTGTTTCCCCACTGAAAATTCAACTATTAGCTATCTACTGGGCGATTATTGCACGTTGTTGTTGCCCTCTCTAGGCTAATCGCGACGATGAAAATGAATGATGAGTAGATTAAATTGATAGAATCAGGACTCAAACTCTGAACCTTCGATAACGTGTTCATAGATCATCACCGGAGGCTGCTACCTGTTAATTCAAAACATACTATACAATACAATGCAATGGCAACAATAATTGTAGTCAGTAGCGGCGATTAGGGGGCGGGGCGGGGGTAGTTGCCTCCCCTTTTTGCCACTCTTGCCTCCGCACTATGCTAACCTTATATACACTTTAATACAAAGGGAAATACGAATATACTTGCCGTCCGGTTTTGGAACGCCACTGATTGTAGTCCAATTTTACGATATTAATGCATGAACTAAAATACTTTCATTTGTGACGTCGTTCTCAAATTCGAAGCAATTTTAAAGGTTCGTACTGGAAGATTTAAAGTTCATTTAATATAAAATGTGACGTCAAACAAGTATATCTAGCTCTTTAATATTTCTAATTGCACCTTACACAACTTGAAAACTGAAAAATGTCATGGATTTTTATTTGCTTCCACATTTCTTTTTATTCATTTATGACAACAGAACAGCAATTTTTATTATTCCTAAGCTTCTGTTTTAAAATATTTAAGCGCCATCTCTTATGCATATTTTATACTTACTGCCTTTGATAGTTATAAATGCACTTCAGCTGAACTCTATGTCGAAAAAGCCGTCTAAAGGCCAGCTGGGTGAAGCATGGGTAGCGCATCGAGTCCCATCGCCTCTGTTCCCTGGCTTTCGAAGACGTTTTTGTAATTCCAAGCTGGTTTCAAGGAATCAAAACTACAACGAGGAAAGAAAAACACTTCTTTCGCACTGAAGTCCTACTTTCATAACTAACTTTTCTTTGCATGTAGTCCATTGTTTGATTTCGCTAATTATCTTCATTTTTTCTCTCGTCTGAGGTCTAGACTACGTCTTGTGTTTTGTGATACTCCTTAAACTATAAAGAAATACTAAATTAGGAAGTTAAAATTGTTATTTCTTGCCTTGCGATCAGTTAAAGAGTGAATTTTCTGTACGAAAGAGAGGAAACATAAATAATAGATGACGCCGAGTTTGAAAGTAACAAGGGAGCATTTCCGTTCTTCAACTTCAGAGGATACCCGCAATTAAAGTAAGTAATGAGAACTAAGTGACAGCAAGTATAATTAATCAATGACAAATTCTCAATGAAAGGGATTTGATGTCTTCTTTTCCAGAACTGGGTTATTGTCCACGTGCTTTAGAAGGTCACACTATGTGCAGTCAAAGACAATTATGCAGTTGTATTTGCGGAGAATTAATACATCGTTTTGGAAGAAATCAAAATTCAGTGACATTAATGTAAATAAATGAATCTTTGAAAATATGCTGTGAAAATGTATCATTAAGAAACCTTTTGCGGTTTGAAGTATTTGTATATCTTCAAATGTTAATGTACTCCACCAATCTAGGTCTAGAAGGACATATAACACTGAGAGAACTTTGGAGCACCCATCAATTGATGCATCACCAAGTAGACACAATTATTGGTCATTTTGTACATCTTTGAGAGTCCAAATTTAATGAAAGTCATTCCGTACTAATATTGTATTACTGTGCACTGTAGTACTAATTCCAACAACTCATTAATACTCTTGGCTTTTTTTCAAGTGATCAGATAGTTGCATCTTTTTGGCTGAAGACTGAAACAAGCAGTTTTTTTGCTAACATTTAACTTGTTTTGCAATAGTCATTTTTACGTCATCTTCTTCCAAAAGACGTTTCGGAAGGTGTTCACACGGTAGAAAACCGTATGAAGGCAAAAAGCAAAGGAAACCATCTCCAATACTCCCTGGGATCAAGCATGACTGCCAAGTGTTGTACCATAACACCTTACAACCTACATTATGACTCTCCCTGTATAAAATATTAATTCCGTTATATAATACTATATATGGTTCGATTCGCGGAGTGGTTAGCGTCTGATGGATTTTTTTAGAAATGTTTCAGCTCTGGGGTTCACCCAGCCTCTAAGAAGTGGGTACCACGGACAACCACGAAGGGAGGATGTAAAGGCGGTCAGAGCGTGGTGCTGATCACATCATATCGCACCCCCCTTCCATTTTGTCTTAATGTTTAGATGCTATTTTCGAAAAATAGCGTAGGTATTAGGGACCATGTGATTTTCCACCTTTTGCGATGTATACAAAAGAAGGTATGTGAAGGTGTGGGGCCTTACCTAACCCCCCGATATGCCTTCAAGGCATGTTGCAATGTGTAGGGGGATAACTTTACCTGTTTACATTTTAGGCCGCTAATTTCTTTTACGTTCTCTTATACAAATTAATATTTATTTATCATTAGAGATAAATCTTCCTCTTTTCCGATTATTGCGTATTATTGTATAAGAAGCTTAGGAGACATGAAAGAAAAAAAAAAGAGATTGCGTGCATACAACAATGAATCCTGAATTCTTCTACTTTGGTAAAACATTTCTCCAATTCTTTTTCAGTACCATCAAATCTACGATCTTTGAAAAAAAGCAGGAATTCCAAAAACAAATATTTTCCAGCTTTTGAATATATGTTCATTTCTAAAGCCTCGAATAGCTTGGGTTTAGATTTCAACTTGGAATTTACGATCGAAACAATTTGTATCTTCAAATGTTTCTTGTTCCTCTTGCAAATTCCATGAAGAGAGATTTACAGTCAGAGCTTAATTGCGGGAGGTGATTATTTAATTATAGCCGGTTTCTTAGCGGGAACAGGTTGTAACTTATGTTTGTGCACAGCAGCTTAAACTGGGAAGAAATACCTCGCGCATGCAATCACAACAAAACGGGTTGAAAATAGCCAAAGAAATTATGGAAAAAGTGAGATTTATACATTGTTGTGCATTAAGTCTTATTTTGGTACAAAGATAATGCCATTTATTTTGAAAGATGAATTGCGAAGGATAAGTTATTTGGAAGGTTTTTTCTAGATGGATTATTATATTGCAATAAAAACTTGCCTCCCATCTTGAATTCCAAGGAACAGAAATTCACATTTCTACCCTGCTTGGAATCTTGTCAACAACATGTATGGGGAATTTTGTATGTCTTAATAAGCATAAACGACGACAGAGCATGGGTGTTCTTTGTAAGTGTCCTTTCATCTATTTCATCATATCATCACCCATAACACTCCAGTGGTTTTTCATCCTTCTTCAGTAGCACTTATAATGAGAAAAAACAATAAATAATGCTCCAAGGATATTGTTTTAATGGTAAATCGTCATTACTACAAAATCGCTACTCCGTTTGATTATACTTGTGACAAGGTTTGTTATCCAATCTGATTATTCCCGAAATCAATGTACGGTGATTTATTCTTAAAAATTGACAGTCTGGAATTTACAGGGTAGAGGTGGAATATTATTTAGGGACAGTTGAATATTTCCATTAGAAACAAAAATTGAGTTGGTTAACATACATTTTTAAGCAAGAAAACTAAGAAGCTCAAATGGTTGATTTCAATTGCTAAATATTAGAATAAATATCGCTCGAATGTAGAGATTTTTAAACATTTTTACAGGAAGAAAATAGACGCTCCCTCTATCTGTCGCTTCTACTATCTTTCAGTTTCTATCTTCGTATTTGTTCATGTATCTCTATTCTTCTCTCTCTCTCTCTCTCTCTCTCTCTCTGGCACTATTTCCTTTTCTATCTCTATTCTCTACATCTATATTTACCCTCTTTATGGTTATCGGTAAGGCTCGGAAGTTGAAGACCTATAAATTGCCAAAAAAAAGACATATAAAAATACCCAAAAATGTCAAAAAAGGACCTAAAAACGGAAAAAAGGACGTATAAATGTGATCCAAATTAATTAATAACTTCAGTTTTAATTACATATTTAATGAACATGCGTAGCACCTCCTTATCTGACTTGAGATCTTTGCAGGCGCGTGCTGTCTGGTCGTATACACCGTGCTGAAAGCTTCAAAACAAGAGAAAGTTACAGCGCGACCTTCCAGACTGGGGATGGCCAGATCCGGATCCTGGCGGATCCGAAATCCGGATCCGGTTGGTTCCGGATCCTTAGGATCCGGGTCCTAAAATTTTTCGGATCCGGATCCGCGGATCCGGAATTTTCATATCCGGATCCGGATCCAGAACTTTCGGATCCGGATCCGTTTTGCCATCCCACATGCGCTTCTTTGGAAAGTAAGAATGTGATTATAAGATATTGTTACCTGCTAATATACATATATATATATATATATATATATATATATATATATATATACACACACACACACACACACACACACACACACACACACACACACACACACATATATATATATATATATATATATATATATATATATATAATATACATACACACATATATATATATATAGTGTGTGTGCGCGCGTGCGCGATTTGTAATTAATTAATACACTTACAAGGGAGGTCTAAGTCTCCCCCTCCGATTTCCATGAAACTTGCCAGGTGTATAGAGGCCCCCCCCCAAATGTCAAGATGAGGACAAATTAAAGTGGGGATCTGACCCCGAAACTACGTAAATATAGCATAGGATAAAACAGGGAGCATAGGGCCTCTCTATACACGTGTCAAATTTCATGGGGATCGGAGGTGGACACTTAGATAACCTCCCTTGTTAGTCTCACACTTTGTAATTATATAACACTGCATATATTATAATGTTTTATTTTAATTTGTAAAACTGTAACTGAAGAACAATTGTATAATTTTTGTATAACATTTCTATCTTGTTATATGTGTTAAAGGTTTCATCCTGGAATGGAATGTCTCACATTTATGTGTGTTTTCATTTCTAATACATTCGAATACATATTCGTTTCAATGGCATTTACAAAATCACCTCTGACATTTTATGTTAAACAAGTAAGATTATTTTTGTGCACGAGTGTGTTAGCCGTTGCGTAGCAAAGTATTTTAGGAACAACACTTGAAAAAAATTCTTGTAGGACTAACTAATGAAAAATTTCTTTGTAATCGAAGATCATAATACCTTTTAAGGTGTGGTAATATTATAATGGGATTGAGATACGAAACTCTCGGATCCGGATCCAGATCCGAAACTTTCAGACCCGGATCCGGATCCGCGGATGTCTTGAATCCGGATCCAGAACTTTTGGATCCGTTTGGCCATCCCTATTCCAGACAAGTTACGGTTAAAGGACCTTGTACCGTACCTGCTTCAGTCGTCCAAAAATGGTTTTCTCTCGTTTTAGGGATGGTTCATTTTTTTTTATTTCTTTACTACAGAAAGGATGTTTAAGAGGTGATGAACTGATGATGATTCGAATTGAGAATTGGCAGTAAAAACGTAATCGAAAGAAGGTGAAGTTGCAAAAAAAATCCGTTAAGACCTAAAAAAAGGCTAAAAAAGGACCAATAAGCCAAAATACGCCCAAAAAGGGAAAAAAGGACAAATAAAACCCACCTTTTTTTGCCCTACAATGACCCAAAATGAACATATATTATGTTGGGCCTCGTCTTCGGACACTAGGAAAAAAATGGATTTTTCCTCAATTTTCGAGCCCTAGTTATCGGTCTTTCATTTCTGTCCCTGTGTTTTATCCTCTTTGTTTCCGCCTGGTAGATCTCTCCCTGTCTTTCTAGGTCTCTTTCCATACTAATGCCTGCATCTTGTGCACAAGTTGGGCGAGATCTGTTACTGACAGCATACGGGAATAGATCCATCGTCACATAATGATTCAATCATTTCTTGAATATATTTGTTTCCGTACTGAGGCGTAAAACCATTACAAGTTTGCATGTTAAGAAAATAAACAGTTTGTGCACGTAATATTCAAATTATGTTACGTTCCTTGTAACTTCTCCCAAAGGAAAATATTCTCCACAAAGAATATTCTCTTATAGTTATTATATTTGTGAAATGTGTTTCCGGGCTATCATGTAATAATCTAGGAAGGCATTACTTCAATTTCTAAAAGGCTTTCTAGCACCAATGTGCTAATTTCTTTACAGTATTAACACAATGACGCTAGATGAGGAGTGGCATTATCTAGGCATAAGTTGTGACTTGTCTCCGAAACGTATCTTTCGGCTATTGGAAGACGAATTCTAATGCCACACACGGTGGTAGTCCTGCATGCGATTGATTTCAGGGTTCCACCGAGTACACACATGGACGCGGAGGATGCGTGCATGAGCCTCACGTGGTGAACAAGTGAGGAAAGGGGCGGTGGGGAAAGATCCTCGCTTGACATTTATTTCTGCAGGCTAAGGAACCTGCCTTGGTGGTCGCTAGGGCGCAGCACTTGACGCGAAATCCCAGACAATCAGTGAGAACATGGGGAAGGACTGTCCACCAGGTATAAACATAAGTTTAATTAGCAAACGCGCCACACGCTCCCGTATTATCATTCATGAAGCTAAAGGGACATTAATTAAGCCTAGTTACCTGTTGGGTACGAGGATGCCACCTCAACATGTCAAATTTATGTTGCACTATCTTCCATAGTTATTGCTGCAGGCTTTTTACGCGGGAAACCTTTGTTTGGTAAAAAAGGGGAAGCACCGCTTTATGTCAAGGACCACCTAGCTAGTGCGTTGAAAGCCTGGCTAATTCCATCAGTACCCTGTCATCCCTTGCAATTTCGTTCACATTTACAAGTCTTCCAGGCACAAGGCTACCTCCCTCTGATTGGTTGGTTGGCAACAAGAAGTCGCGGCGGCCACCTCGGTGACGTCAAATTCGGTGGTAGTTACTAAAAGTGACGAAAATGGAAGCGATTAACTTTTCGACGTCGCTCCAGCTCCCTGTCACACTCTTCCGCTAATGGGTGGAACTCCCACGAAGAGGACGGGGGGGATGGGAGGGCGAGAACCCTCCCATGAAGGTAGAAGGAAAACCCATTTTTGCAATACTGCTTTATTTTCGTACTCAGCAGTAATAAAATGCAAATTGTTTTCTCCATTTCAAAAAAATGAATTATGCATTATTCATCTTCAAGTAAAGAAAAGAGACAAGTTACTTTGCATACATATGACATAATATGCGCCACTCAAATTGTAATGCTGTCCCGGGTTCGATACCCGGTGGAGACACATTTCACAGTGGTTCGGATGACACTTTAAAATGTAGGTCCAGTCCCGATTAGCCTATTTGTGCATAAAGTGAACTTAAAACAATTCAAATTGTAATGCACTTCTTTCGTGTGGTACACTATGAGCACAGGGCAGGTCAATGTGGCTGTGGTGACATGAATCCTCTTTCCATTGTGTAGGAAGAAACCCACTAAAATGCCTTTGTAGATTCATCTAATAATGCAGAACGCTGGTATTGACTTGGAAATGTCCAGTATGATATCTCGGTTCTAAATTACATATTTTTAAAATCCGATAACTATTCAACCGAGAGGAATAAAGTTTCCTATTAAAAGTGTTAGGTGCAAATCAATGGCACGGCTTAAATACATTACACTATAGCCTATACAGTGCACATATGGAAGATTATTTTAGTTGTTTCAATAGTAATCGCCGTGCACTAATCATAGACAACTTACTTTTTTTTTTTTATGGCTGTAATCCCTAGACTTAGCCAATACTGTAGACTTGCTACATATGTATTTCTGTCTCTTCCATTACCCCTATACGTAAGGGTATGTTTCCGTCTCTCTCTTACAGGTGACAACGATAAGTAATTAATGTTTAAATTACGATCTCTTTAACGCGAAATAGTCGGTAAATCATGTGCAACAGTTCCAGATGGTTTCTTCCAATAAGTGTGCATCAGAGAACCTGATTCGCAATAATTACCTGGCGAAAAAATTCAGGATTGAGCGCATCAAAACGTGCACGAGGCACGAGGCAATATTCATAAATCAAGCTGACAAGTATTAACGCCACTTTCGTTTTTCCACTGATCAGACGGTCGTTAGGTTCATCACGGGATGTTACGAAAGCGCGAACCAGATCTGCAAATTATCCTCTCTAGGGGCGTGAAAACATATGGCAGCTTCCAAGTGGAACAGGCCAGTTCCAGCAGCACCTTTGTTTGCATTAAAAATGTAGCGAAGTTAAATTCCCTTTATCGTGTAATCACGGTCGCATATTGTGCGTTGACTTTCATCTCTCCGCAAGTCTCTTCCAGAAAGTACAAATTTTGCCATTAGCGCCCTCAGGATTTTTTCCAAAGGGGGCAACAGCGCTCAAAAGAGGGCAGGGTAGAGGGCGTGAGGATGATATCCACAGGTTAAGAATATGTAGTAAAAATGTGCTAAATATATAAGTACATATTTCCACCAAAATATGGAGTTAAATATATGAATACTGACATCGTGCCTCATCTACCTCATTGCCTCCTTCATGTTATTTTCTTCTATTTCTTATATTTTTCAATTATATAAATTTATAATATTCCATATTATGTAATTCATGTAGGGCAAAAAGCTGTTTTGTAGTTACAGAATCAATGTAAAGTGAATTGTAAGTTAAAGTGTAACCCTACTTTAATAATAAATAGCCTAATAATAATAATAATAAATATGGACTTAAAAATGTAAAAATATTACCTATTTTAATAATATAAGGCACTCCACGAGTTACATAAAATACAATGCGCTTACATTGACATTAACTGTAAATCAAAATAAAATGTGTTTTCATTTTCTGTTTCCAAAACAATGAGTAACAAGATTTTGTTGTAAGTGAGGAGCCGACTCTTGAGTCCTCGTTCTTTATTGTTGGCAACAATTGTAAATTAACAGGAATTTCAAGTGTTTTACAATAGCAAAAGCAAACAGTTGAAGGGTGAACAATTTTCAGTTATTCGCCAGAAATTCACCCAAGACTTTAGGTTAGACGGGGACATATAGTTATTCTGCGAATATTGAGTATATGTTGAGAAATGTTCTGGGATATGGAAATAATATGTAAAAATAACTAAAATATGTGAAATATGAGCGGGACGGGGGGGGGGGGGGTGCTGCTAAAGTTCATGAACTTTACTAGGAATTCTGTATAAATTCTTCACATACATTTTGAATCGCGTATGAGCAAACTTTCTAAGGAACCCGTTAAAGGAACGTATAATTTTCAATGAGTTTCTGGAAACTATTCAGTGAAATTTAGTAGTCCATGTAAGTAGTAATCAATGCATTTGTAGATATGGGTTTTACTGGTAACTGTTTGGTGTCGATAACATCCTTATGAACAAAAATTCATCATATTTGATTTGTTCTGAAGTTGATTGATTGAGTTGGTGTTTTAAGTCCACTTTGTGCACAGTGAGGTTAATCGGGACTGGACGTACGGGATAAAGTGGGATCCGAATCACAATGTGCCTCCACAGGGAATCGAACCCGGGACCCCTTGATTACAGGGCTACTATCGGGGAGGGCGATGTTCCGAAAGTTGATAATTAACGTTTACGACGGGTATAATCCTGTCAACAGCTTGTTGTGAGCAGTTTACTGAAGCACAAGAACATATATGATTTGATTTCGCTTAATAAACATTTTCGAGCAGGCCTCATCTCCAGGAATGTATCAACTCGGGGCAACTTCCGGCACCTAACGACCTGTTGGGTGAGATGAGTCAAGGAAAGGACCTTATAAAACTTTTCCTGCTCCCCCCAAAATTTATTTATTTATTTATTATTAAACACAACAGGCGAATGCCCAATTACAGTGTTCTACATTTCTTGCTTTGAGTTTGTAGATTTACATTTTGATAAGAAATATTATTGTGCAGAAATGTAAACAAACATAAAACATGTCAACGCTAAATTATATGTGTACAACAGTTAACAAACCGAGTTATAATAATACATGTTAATTGAAGAGAGTGGAATAAAACATCTAACTATTATCTACAAAAATAGCCTACATGAATACAATATTTCAATTATTAAGTACAATGCACAACGTATTTATCTTTACACTCAGTATTTCAGATCTTTACCACCATGTACAATATACAGGGTGTTGCAAAATACCTGTTACAACGCTTGGGAGGTGATTCTACAAGTAAAAACAAGGAAAAAATGTCATGTGAAAAAATGTCGAAATCGGCACCGTTTTCGAGTGACAAGGCGTGCGAAAATCGCCTCACACCATGTGTAAAGTACAATAACTCAAGAAGGAAGAAATATATCAATGTCGGAATAAAATAATACAAACAAAATCGTACCTGGTGAATACAATGGTGCATCAATTGAGGCCCAGTGTAAATTGCGCAAGGGGACTCTCAAAGAAAGTGGGGAATCCCCTGATGGAAAATACAAGAAATTTACTACTATCTTCTACATAATGTTGAGATCGGAATGTAGCCAGTAAAAAATGGCGACGTATGTCCACATGTCCCACTACTGCTGGGACACCGTCCCACACCCGGGAAATAGGAAAATAACTGCAAATCTCCTGTTGTACACGGTTCACATTGCGGTTCGAAGAAAAGAAACCAATTTGTCGCATGTCTCACTACTGCTGGGACACCATCCCAAATGGAAAAAAATACTGGAAAATCATAAAAAAAAGTTTTCAATCCCTTAATGTTGACACACTACTTTGCAGTACGAAAAACAAAAGTTAAACAATGGCCACATGTCGTTAGGCTGTACATATACTACAAGAGAGCTCCCCAAAGAAAGTGGGTAATCCTCGAAGGAATGAAGACGGAGAATGGCGAGAAAACGCACACAATGGCATGTAACATTTCCAGGCACAGCACATCTGGAAGGGATTCCACTGAGAAGCGCACAACCTCCGCACATGCAGATCGACGGTATGAAGTACAGCGATATCCAGCATCTTCGCTCGTACCTTTCACTAAAGGACACTATGCGGTGCTGATAGGGGCTCACACAAACACCGGTATACTCAGAGACGTTGTTGAAAATGTCCGCCATTGACTTCAAGACAAAGATGGCATCGGCGAAGCACTGATTGTCTGGTACGTGCAAATACCTCTGGCATGTCACCAATTGTCCCAGCAGCGGCACTAACACGAGCAACGAGATCCTCAGCACTTTCCACAGGGGTTTCATACACGAGCCTTTTCATTTCTCCCCACACAAAGAAATCCAGTGGTGTGAGGTCGGGGGAACGAGGTGGCCACGGTAAAGGTCCACCCCTGCCAATCCAACGATCGCCGAAAATATCGTTGAGTAAGGCTCTGGCTCCCCGGTCGAAATGTGCGGGGGCGCCGTCGTGTTGAAACCAGATACGTTGTCTACCTGCCAGTGGCACGTTTTCCAAAAGTTCAGGTAATACGTCATGTAGAAACACCCGATAATTCCCACCACACAAAGTAGATGGCAAAATGTACGGGCCTATCAAGTGGTCACCTACTACGCCACACCACACATTCACTGCGAACCTATGTTGATGATGGCGCACAATGATTGCATGCGGATTGTCCATATCCCAGACGTGGCTGTTGTGGCTATTGAACATGCCGTCCCTGGTGAACATTGCCTCATCGGTCCACAAAACTATTGTTGGGAACTCTGGAATGGAAAGAGTTTGTTGCACGTACCATTGGCAGAAATCCATGCGTAGGGGAAAGTCCGTGGGCAGTATGTGGTGCACCTTATGCAATTTGTATGGGTGCAATCCCTCCTCTCGAAGAACGCGGAACACATTGCTATGGTGGGTTTGTTGAGTACGAGCAATGACACGTGTGCTGGTGTCAGGACGGTCTCGTATCGCGTCCAACACGTCCTCTTTAAATTGCACAGTGCGCACAGTGCGGGGTCTTCCACAATCCCACCTACGGGGTAGTAGAGATCCAGTTTCACGCAGTCGAGCATCAAGTCTTTGAAAGAGTGCATGTGCTGGTAATCGCCTATTGGGAAAACGTTCGTGATACAAACGACGTGCTTCACGGCTGTTTCGGTTTGCCTCTCCATAAACGAGATGCATATCAGCAAGTTCGTGGGTAGAGTACTCCACCATTGTCTTGTTCGAGAACTGCCCAGAAACAGGGGCACTTTCCCTCCGAGTGACGGATCACAACTACCGTGATTAGCACACACGTAATGTCACACAGGTGTCCACGCAGTTGTTGCAAACCGAGAAAGAACACGGGAATACGTACTCTACGTACAGTATTCCTTAGCGCAATTCAACCATACACACACGCCAGACTAAACTCCACGCTGCGAGACGCAGAACAAGACAGGAAAAACAACGGTGGACTACAGTCTCTACGTAGTATCCACCAACACTAATACGTAACAGGTGACCTACACTCACAGCGCCTCTAGTGGAGCTTTCTGTACCAATTAGCTGAAATCAATCTGAGCGTAATTTGACGGCATAGCGTCATTTTCGAGTGAATTTCCTATTTCCCGAGTGTGGGACGGTGTCCCAGCAGTAGTGGGACATGTGGACATACGTCGTCATTTTTTACTGCCTACATTCCGATCTCAACATTATGTAGAAAATAGTAGTAAATTTCCTATATTTTCCATCGGGATTCCCCACTTTCTTTGAGAGTCACCTTGCGCAATTTACACTGGGCCTCAATTGCTGCACCATTGTATTCGTCAGGCACGATTTTGTTTGTATTCTTTTATTCCGACATTGATATCTTTCTTCCTTCTTGAGTTATTGTACTTTACGCATGGTGTGAGGCGATTTTCGCACGCCTGTCACTCGCAAACGGTGCCGATTTCGACATTTTTTCACATGACATTTTTTCCTCGTTTTTACTTGTCGAACCACCTCCCAAGCGTTGTAACAGGTATTTTGCACCCTGTATATATATATATATATATATATACAGGGTGTCATATTAATGGCGCCCACGGACCACAGATTCGTATAGAGGACATCAAAACAAACAACTTTTCTCAGTAATATTTCTCTCGTTGGTGCGTAGTTTCGGCGCTACAGTCGTTCAAAAAGGGCAGTTTTGCCGCCTGAATGCTGGCAACCACACACAACATTTGATTGCATTTGTGACGTCATATCCCGTCGTGAAGCGATGCGTTCCAGGGTTACCAGGAACACACATATTCTATGAAAAATGACATGGCTACAATCAGCCACATTATGTACCGTAAAACAAAATGAGAAAACACGTTCTGTAACCTAACAGAAAGTAGACAAACGATACGAAAAATGGTAGAAAGAAAATATAATTCAAGTGGAAGTGGTCATATCGAATTTTGTCTCAGCTTACATGTCAAATATTTTCAAATCTAGTTACCAAATTGGCATCTATAATTTAGTCTATCCACTTCGTCCTTCTGATACTAGTTGTCTGTGACACATTGAACAGATGACAAAATAGAAATGAACGAACTCAAAATTCCAAAGGTAAGCAACACATAATATAATGTATATTTAGGTCATTATGAGGCAAGTGGCAAAAATGGTTGAAAATACAGGGATATAAGTAGTAGTAATACAAGCTCTCCGACGACTGTGTTATGCATGCACCGGATACACTGTGAACAGGGCAGTACATTCGCTACTGATTCATCATTAGATTGTTACTGTGGTTGTACGTGTTTTAGCCGTAATATAACAACGTGAACCTCGTATACTTCCGTTATCAGCACAAAAGTATCACAAGACATTTGGACACAAACCTGTAGATATCAAATTTGCAACTACATTTGCAAATATAATTGGCATGTAGCTGGGCTTAAACAGCCACATGTAAGCTGCAAGGCCAATAAAATTTATTGTTGTTGATATTTGACATGTAGGCTGAGACAAAATCCGACATTGACACTTCATTTTGAATACTTTTTTACCATTTCTCATATCGTTGGTTCACTTCCCCCTTCCCCCGAGATGACTGCTCATCATCTAGCTGGTACGCTATGATGTTCGGTCTGCTGGACGCGTTTCTCTCTTCGTTTTGCAGCTAATAATATGGTTGGTAGTTTGTCATTTTTCACAAAATTTGTGTGTTCTTTGCAACCCTGCCGTGCGCAGTTTCGCAGCAGGAAATTACGTCACAGATACGATCAAATGTTGTGTTGGGTTGCCAGCATCCAGGCGGCAAAACGGTCTTTTTTGAACGGCTGTAGCGTCGAATCGACGCACCAATGAGAAAAATGTTACTGAGAAAAGTTGTTTGTTTTGATGTCCTCTATACGAATCTGTGGTCCGTGGGCGCCATTAAAATGACACCCTGTATATATATATATATATATATATATATATATATATATATATATATATATAAGGAGATATTAATATAATATATTATAAATTACATAAAATATGGAAATAAAATAAACACAGTATAAATCAAGGATAGAAGGTATTTACCTTGAAGAAATACTTAATTATGTGTGTAATAAAGGACCTGTAAATAATTGACACTCTAGCAACAATAGTTAGGCTGAAGAGTTCAGTGAACTAACCGATCTCTAACTACGCACTATACCTAGTTAATCAACTTCTCCTCTTAACATATATAAGTTCAATGTATTCTCATGCATAATACAGTTTCTTAATTATCAAAAGCGGAAACTTCAAAACAAATCAAACTATATTGCTCAACAAATTATATATACACACCTTGTTTCATTCCACAATATTAAAAAGTGAAGAAGTTATTTTTAAAAATTATGGAATTGCATTATGTGTGAGAATACATTGTACTTATATATATGTTAAAATGACTCTTGCAAAGGAGAAGGTTTATTTATTATAGATACTGAATAATGAAAGGTAAGGTCACAACTCGTACAGATATGCAGGTGTGATATCTCTTCGGTGGTTTTCACAGTTGCTACGAAAATATTTTGTAAGCAGAACCATCTAGCATTCAATATATAAATTTCCCTGATAGATGAGGCTAACCAGTTTCATAAATACTAAATTGTAAGAAAATCTTGAGTGATATGATGAAACTTTTGGTATTTCCAGAATCAGTTAGTTGATGTATGTGTGTTCATGTTGTGCAGGGGCGCCGACTTGTAAAAATTTTTGGGGGGCTCTGATCACTGAAATAAATTAATGAATGACTCACTCTCTCCCTTTCTTAAGTTTTGGCCTCTGTGTTCAGAATTTCATAAAAGCCGATGAATTCCTCAAAAATATCAATTTTTTTTTCACAGTTCTAATGCAGAATATTAATTGTCCACGGATAGATATGTCACAAGTTTCGTTAACCATAATAGCAAAATATTCCCGACTTTTAATATCTGATACCACGGAACGCAAAACAGATCTCCCTAATATATCAATGATCTCGTTCTGAATGTCATGTTAGAGCCATTTGTAGCCCAAAAGTCTCATCCACTACCCTAGTTCATGCACATCGTCTTTTGAAACTCTTTTTAGTAAATATTTTAACAATACTCATAATTACATACTTAGTATATAGTAATAAGTCATGTGTTTTGCTGTCTCTGGTCATAGCCCCCCCCCCCCCCAAAGTTGATGGTTTAGCGGTCTCAGCCCCCAAATTGATGGTCTAGAACATTTCAAATGTGTATTTAAAGTTAAGTTCATCTGACACAATTCAGAGTAAACTTTACAAGCAAAGCAAAATAATACATTAGATCCTCTTAAGCAAAATTATTAGGGAGGGCTCGTTAACATTGGGGGGGGGGGGGCTAGAGCCCTCCAAGCCCCATGAAGTCGGCACCTATGATGTTGTGTAATCATAGAAAGATGTATTTTCTTTTCAGCAACACATCTGTCTGGGGATCTGACATAGGTATTCCGTTACAGTAGTACTTCAATATAAATTGTACAAATATTTAAGTTGACTGTCGTTGGCTTATCATGAGGAAAAGTTAACATTGCAAACTCTACAAGATACTGAATGAATGGATATACTGAAGATTTCTTGCACAAAATCTTTTATCAATCGATGCCGTTTTCACCCCCAAAACTTCATAATGAGAGAACTGACATCGTTCATTCGTAACGATCTATTTTCGTCAAGGAATTCTAACAAACTTGATTCAGTGTAAGAATCGAATCGGATTTTCTTAAAAAATAACTGCAAGAGGATCTGTCCACTGAAGCTCCTTTCCGTGTAACTGAGTGGAATTTTAACATAATATTCTAGTACCCACGGAAAGCGTATAAAGGAATAACCTAGTGTAATTGTGGCTATTAACTTACATGCAACGCGGCGACATCTGCCTTTCATTAATTTGATGTTGCAAATGTTTATTTGGGCAGTGGTAAAGGTGAAAGATTCCAATTGGAATGTAATGAATACAGAACTTTCGTGGGCGCACACACATTCTGTGAGACATCCACTAAAAGTGATGAAACTAAATATATATAACACGAATGTATATTAATGATCCATACCATAATTAAACATAGAAGGAAAGTGCAGTGCAATGCTGTCTCTCTGAAGACTACAATGCAATTCTTTATCCCCTGAAGCCCAAGCGATATTTTGAAAGGTTTGCCATGGAAACCCCCAACGGAAACCTGCTACTTTATTTTCCTTCAGCATCCTCCGTAAATCTCGCGTACGTCCCAGTAGCAACCTTTGTCACTAGCTAATGATAACTAATGTGTTAAACTTATGACACGTGAGCAACCGAGTTACCACGAGACCACACACGATTACATACGTACTCACCTTACGAATCACCGGCGAGGATTGTGTGATTTAAGATCGCCTTCCCAACCACTTGTGCGAAACAATACTTCTTCCCTTTCTCTGTAGGCGAGATGACCGGTGTGCGAAGGTATTCTTGTCTCGTAACCGTGTGAAGGTTGTGTTGGCTAGCATCTGCAACGATATGGAAAAGACTTACATGGTAACTGAAATATGAAACTTTCTTATGTCTTATGTTATGGTCGTTGCTATGCGACCTTGAGTGCATATATAGTGTGCAGGCCATTTATGTACTAGGCAACATTTATTCAGAATTGGAATAAAGAACAATAAGAGTTGTGAATGTGGCTGGAAAGTACAGACACGCAACATATAATACTGGAATGCCCAAAATATAATAGAGAGAGAAATGCCTTATACAAAACTTTATGTAATTTAAAGGTTCTGTTTCCAATAACTTTGTGAAGTTTCAATGTCAATACAGATGTTCGTATGGGTTATAGTTTGTTAACATTTTTAATAAAGGGGTGTATCATGCAATTGTCAAGGGGAACGTTTTTCTTCTTTAATCTAATTTCTATGAAATAGGGGGAAAGAGAGGATATTTTTATTGTAAAGCAATTATGTGTAGTTTATGTTTGTTATAATGGACAAAAAACGGCTTAAAAACTGTTAGGTCCAAAATAATAGAATGAATGAATGAATTTAAGCGTACATCGCAAAGTTGATCCGAACCACTATATGCTTCCACCGGGACGCGTATTTACAAACCCTATAGTACTGCAGAACCTCCAGCGACATTTGGCTACTGATTGGCTGCCATTCCGGAAGTTGATGCAGCGTTCCTTCAAGTTAACGCTAGATGGCAGGGTTCAAATTAACAGTGTAGATTTCAGATATCCATCCCAACAAGATAAAAAACCCATTTGCACTAAGGTTCATTTTTTAGCAAAATTAATGTTTTAGAAGACAGAAATCAGAACTCTTCTTGAAGTGAATGATTTTTTCTATTTAAAGCCACATCAGTGCAAACATTGTAACTACCAATGACTATTGAGAAAATTATGTATATCCAACGTATAGCATTTTAAACATTATATTTTATTATATAAACGTATATTTCTTAACATAATTTCGACAATCTCATTACAAACTTTATTACTATATAATCACAAGGCTTATTTTTCCATACTTTTGCTGTAAATGAAGAAGCAAGGAACATTGGACACGGAACATAAACACTTCCGGTGCACACAGCCAATAAGAAAGCGTTATATACCTCTGGTTCTTCAACACTATAGGGTTTGTAAATACGCCGTTCCCTTGATTACAATGCGACGACGCTACCACTGCGCCATACGGGAGGCCAACGACGATGGGAATGAGTGAAACTTGTTGTAGTGTATATTAATTCATGTTCATTTTACATTTCTCTCTATTACATAACTTAAATTTTATATAAATAAGGTAGACTATTCTCTCCGAAAATTCTTTGTTCATTTCATTACCCACATCAATGCACGTGTATGGCCAATAATGGAGCATTGAACCAAGTAATTCCTTGACATCAGAATTTTCACTTTTTACCCATGTTGCAATCTTCCTTTATTTGGTACAAATGTACGATCATGCAGTTCGCCGAAAACAGATGAGCATCGCAGGGTAAAAAAGCTGAAAAATGGAGAATTCGGGTGCAATTTTTGCGTCAGACGTCCATATAATCACTCTTTCAGCCGGACGATGCGGTTACGCACCAAACCAAAAATTACACCTCTCGAAAAACCACCACGTTCGAGACCAAATAACCCAAATGAAAAGAGTTGACAGGCAAAAGCGTTTCCGCAACCGTTACCCTACCCTCCCCCCCGCTTCCCTCTTCTCTGCATGTGTAGCAATTCGCTTGTGTGTGTGTTAGAAGATTGAGCTAGCGAGAGCGTGTGTGTGTGTGCTTAAAACACGTGGTTAAATTGGATACACCTGTCTCTATGGCATGAATAGACATCAGCATAAATGCGGGCAGGTGTAATAATTCCCGTTCCGCCGGTAAGCAGAAAAGATGAGGGGGTAAAGGGGGTGGTGCCCCTTTTTTTTAGTGGTGGTGGGGGGCTCCTTTTGCTCGAGATAAAAAGAAGTTGTCGGACCGGACCGTGAAATCGTTCCGCTATTGTTATCATTATCATTGTTGCCTGATCCTCCAAATTACAGATAGTCCGGGAAGGAGTCTTAAAAAGAAAAAGAAAACGTTGGAAACGAAGAGGGAGCCAGGGTTGAAACGGAGAGGTGGAATTTGGCAAATAAGTAAAATGAGAATTGAACTAGTTTTTGCATGCAGTGTCTTCGTGTAAGGTCGTTGTGCACTTAGCTACGTTTTCCTCCATGCAGTTTGGAGGAACAGCAACGTACAACGAACTTAATTTATTAACTTGGGTAATGATTCATTGAAACATTACTCTGACTTCTTTGGGGAGTTGTAGCGCAGGGATCCGCCCCTACAGGTACGCGTGACGCCTGGGTCATTATCAACCACCACTCCCACTGTCTATCTATTTATACATGTGTGTGTGTGTATGATTTTGCCGCCTGAATGCTGTCAACCCAACCCAATATTTGTTCGCATCTGTGACATCATTTCATATCGTGAAGCGATGAGTAGCATGTTGCAAGGAACACACGTATTCTGTGATAAATGACAGGTACAATCAGCCACATTATGTGCTGCAAAACAAAGCGAAGAACGCGTCCAGTAAACAGAGCAACGGGAAGTGAACCAACGACAATATTCGATCTCGCAACCGAACTTCTCGGGTTCAAATCCCGGCGTGGACATGAGTGTCCCACCATCATCAATCATCCTCATCGTCGCGATTTCATAAAAGTGGCATAAAAGAGGCGCTAATAACAGAACGGACACATACAAATGCAATGTGCATGGGATAACTTCACCTCTTTTTGCCCGTCATATATAAATTCTATATGTCTCTATAAATAAATAGTAAAGATGGGTGTAGAAATCGGGCTTCATACATTATGGAGAACGACAAAAATAGATGACACAGTGCTCACAAAAAAATTAACACAAAAGATTAGACAAAAATTAAAAATAAGCAGTTGAAACATTTGTCTCTCACCGTCTAAGGCGTCATGCTTTGGGCTACGAGAGGCGCACAGGTTCGAGTCTCCTAGGTGGGAAACATAACAACTTTTCTCCTGAGATTTTGGCCTGCGTAAGGGACCGGTTGCCACCTACCACCGTGAGGATATTGGTGAGTTATGAATGAGTAGCGTAACCCGGTCATAGAAATCTACAACAACCCTGGGGGTTCGTCGGGCTGACCACACGTCACATCCCGAAAATGGTTGGATGATCTTCCACCTCGAAAGGTGGGAATGAGGCTGGTAGTAATCTGGTAGGCCCTGGCCATCACGGGCTGTTGCGCCACGTGATATTATTGCAACATTTATGGGAATCTTGTTAAAACTTGGGAAAATGAAATCTACAACACGGCAAAAAAGAATGTAATATATTTTCGGTTATCAGTCAGATCATGGACCTTCTCTTGGGGGACCGGACACCATTTTATTTGATTGGCCATACGCGAATTCACGATTCATTGTTGTTTCTAGATGGCCCTGCCCATGAGATATACAGCTACAGAGATCTTATTATCTTCTTAAACATAATATAGTTTGTGAACCATTAAAAATAAATGTATTCAGTGGTCGAAATATTAATGCTGAGATATAATTGTCAAAAATGTTACTAAAAGGCACTTCTATACAAATTTTACGTATATTTTACATTACAGTCTAATGAATTTTTACGAAATTCTACACATTAGTTATTCGTTACAATAGTTTATCTTTACATCGGTTTTTGTGAAATTGGTTCCAGAATTTATAGGCTCCCTGTATTTAAGTTGTGATATAACAGTTAGAAAAATATAATTACACCTGAAGAAGCTGTAATTAAAATACAATAATCATAAGTAAGATTTTACGTAACAATATTCCTTCCACAGCGAAAAAGCACTGGCGATAAAGTGAAACAGACAATGGCCCACACCACATCTTGGTTCGATATCCGGATGAGGCACATAGCAGAGTGGTTGGGATCCCACTTTAAACTGTAGGTCCAGTCCCTATTAGCCTTTCTGTACTTAAAGTCGATTTAAAACAAAAATTCAAGTATACAAACCTCGTTTTAGTCAACGTTGAACCTGACATGGACGTATCCAGCGGGGCGCTTGCCCCTCTCCCTGGAAAACAAGTGGTAAAAATTCTCATCTGGTTCATCTCAACGTTATCCCTCCATCTTCGTCTTGGCCTTCCTATGTTTGTTCCACTGAGAAGAAAAATCTGGGCTTCTGGAATCAAAACTGAGTTGATTACAACCATTGATATGTGTTGCTTTAACACCACAGAGGTTAAATGTTGTGATGTGCACATCCTAGGACCACCATCGGTTGTAATAAAGGGTTCCCGGGTTCGATACCCGGTGGAAGCACATTGCACAGTGGTTCGGATCTCACTTTAAACTGTAGGTCTAGTCCCGATTAGCCTATCTGTGCAGAAAGTGAACTTCAAACAACAATTCAAACCGTATAGGTTGCTTTAAGAGAATGAAATGTGAAAATTATCTTCAACATGTTGTAGCAAAAACTGTCTCCGAAAAGGATGTAGTGATTTTCTCCTTCCCTTATTGGTACACCCAACATCATATCATGAAAAAAGTCAATTCTACCATATTTGGAGCGTAACTTAGAATGCCATTCTCGTAACACACCACGAGAGGTGTGTGCATTTATCACAATTCTATCCACCTATCCGAATCTATAGTACACAAAAACACCGATGGGGTCTCGGTAATGCGAAACTAATAGAAGAAGCACCATTAAGAGATGCTGCAACGGAAGACTGTGATAAATGTGCACACGTATCGGCCTCATTGTTGCACGCCACATCACAAGTGGGCGTGCTGCAACAAGGTAAGGTGGGACTCACCTATGAACTGTTGTTTGAACTCGCGAAGGGGAATCTCACGGGTGGTCCTGAACTTCTGAGATCAGCCACCAGGAGAGAGATATATTTAAATAAGTTTTAATGGAGGCAAGGGGATTAGTGCAAGATGCTCGGGGTGTCATTTGCGTGCATCGCGTGGGTAGGGTTAATATATTCTCCCATCAACCCCCACGTACCAGATACTGGGCCCGATAGGGTTGCCTCATGACTACCTGCCCCTCGATTCTCTAATAAAAAACTTTATACCGTGTCGCTAAGGTCAAAAAAATACCCCTTGATGATGTTAGAGGTTATAGGCTGGCTTAGAGTCCACGTGTCTCCACTATATGGCACGAACACCTGCATGCGATTATGTCTTAATTTCGTAAGCTCTTGTGAACCTTATGGTGCAGTGGAAGCGTCGTCGTCTTGTAATCAAGGAGACCCGGGTTCGATACCCGGTGTAGGCACATCGTGGTTCGGATCCCACTTTAACCCTAGCTTGTCCATTCCGTACGAGAGACTTACTTACCTGAGGGTCCACAGGGCCACACTTTTTCATCACTAACATCCAAGAAACCATTTTCTTATTGAATAACTGCTCTTTGTTGATTGTATATATGCAGTTATTTATTAATTATAATAATCACAAAAATGACAATCTTTAATAAGAAATAACCAATGTGGATGAGTGCCACACACATATTTAACAATGAAACACAGAAAACATATTTTTTTATTAATGTTTCTTTGTTTATAAGGGCATTTGTAAATTAATTATAATAATTACAAAATATACCATAATTACCAACTAATTGTACACTGTCACTGGCATTAGTGTCTCGAATAACACGCATTCAAAGATGGCGCCTGCATGGGCGTCGGGAGGGGGAGGGAGGTCGAACGGGTCGGTGGACCCCCCTGGAAATTGACATCGTTCATTTAAAGATACAAGACAGCCGAGAGTTTGTTACTCTTATTGTTAAGAACAGAAATAAAGTTAATTTA
Organism: Lepisma saccharinum; assembly: GCF_977018435.1. NCBI lineage: Eukaryota > Metazoa > Arthropoda > Insecta > Zygentoma > Lepismatidae > Lepisma > Lepisma saccharinum. Next base: position 126,534,138 of record NC_139231.1, on the reverse strand, counting down.
GTTAGTATTCTCACAGAAAAATCAAAGTAAAAATGCACTGGATCGAAAACATTTAGTGAAAAATACAGAAACCAGGTTATATTTTACTATGTCTTCCAAGGAACAAATGGCTCCATAGTTTTCAAAATTCTAATAATTGCAGTTGTAGGTGAGAGGTCACAAAGCAAATTTTATGAAGAAAAAAACACTAACATTTAAAACCTTTTCTTGAACGAGACATGCAAAAGTTAATCAAAAATGCATTTTAGATACTAACTGCATAAAATGCAAAAGAAATAATAGAAAATAGTAGAGCTCAGCTGATACCACCATTTGCCGATACCGATGCCGATACCGATGCCGATACCGATACCGATGCCGATACCGATACCCATGCCGATACCGATACCGATGCCGATACCCATGCCGATACCGATACCCATGCCGATACCGATACCGATGCCGATACCGATACCGATGCCGATACCCATGCCGATACCGATACCGATGGCGATACCGATACCCATGCCGATACCGATACCGATGCCGATACCGATACCCATGCCGATACCGATACTTGTATAATTCCAGCACAAAATAACAAAGGCTAGTTATCGAGTCTTACTAACTCGTCATATTACCAGGCATGTATTTAGAAATATATAATTTGGGGAGCCAAAAAAAATTGTTTCTATTTAATACGTTAATATAATAATTTGTAATAATATGAAAATTAGTTAATTAGTACTTAATTTCTCCGATGCGTTTGGAGTATTGTTCTATGTAACCACAGGCTAACAAACGGAGGAAAGAACACGTTAATACTTATTGTTCTTTCTATCTTGACTAAAAAAATATTGTTATTACATAGTGGTTCTGACCCCACTTTAAAATGTAGGTCCAGTCCCGATTAGCTTATCTTTCTTAGTACTGTCATTCAAAGCCGTACGTTCTCAATCTAATCTCGGCGGAAATTATTGACTGATTGATTTGCTTGATTTTACTTCGCTTTATGAGCCACTTTTGGCTAAATTTGTGAAGATGGGGATGTGTGATGATGTGATGAAATTTATTAATGGACACTCACAAACATCCATGCCCAGGCCGGGATTCGAACCCTGGCGTCGTAGCGCGATGTGCTAACCACTCCGCCACGGGGGCTGGCTTTCGGCGGAAATAAATAGCCATCATTGGCCAATACCGGCAGAGTCAGACGAAAGACAGAAGTGAAGAGGATAAGTATAAATTCCTGATTCCCCTTAACGTAGATAAAACAAAGCTAATTTCACAGTGACCTTCATCCCTCTTTTCCAAGAACTCCGCAAATACCTGACCAGTGGGGTTAAAAACATCCACCTATCTTACCATCACGAGCTTCAAGCAAGAATTGGCAATGGATGTTTTTTTTCACACAGTGTTAACTAAGCAGTTACATGACTTCATAGACACGTTTGTGTTCATCTTTCACTTACCCATGCCTTTGATCTTGCCATCTGCTTCCCAGGAGGGTGGGGTTTTATCCAGTGTTTCTAGGAAAATCTATGAAATGTCCTGTGCTGGTCTCCCAATCTGTCACAAGGAAGGGTGAACGAACATTTAAAAAGGACAAATGTTGAGACGAGCTGTTGCCTTTGCCCGATCTTCTAGCCACTGAAAATCCTTGATATCGGATGGTATCGGTAATAGAAAATCAATCGATACTCACAGATGCCGATACCGATTCATTGGTATAGGTATCGGCTCAGCCCTAGAAAATAGTTGTGCTGGTATTCACTCGTCTTTCGAATAAAATGTATTTTTTTTAGTTTATAATATTCATTATTGTACTCGTATAAATAACATTTATAGCCGTGTTAATAATACTTGTTATTTTCTATTATTCAACTTTTATCATTTGCCAGACCCCCCTGCAAAAACTTCTGGCGACGCCCATGGGAGCCTGATAGGCCCACCTAGTGCAATGATCCTGCTTCTGTACATTATTCCATTCAAGTTTTAATGAACGAAAGTAATACAGAAATATTGGGAGCACTCTAGGGAACACTGTAATTTATTATAAAATTTTCATACAAATTTTCTCAGTTGAAAGATCGTAAAAATGGAGGTGGTGGGCCTCACAGACCCCTTTCCCCCCGAGGGTAAGCTAGGGTTAAACTGTAGGTCCAGTTCCGATTAGCCTTACTGTGCATAAAGTGAACTTAAAACTCAAACTCAATCAATAAATCAATCGCAAGATCTTATAGTAAGCTTATTTTTCAACGTAAACCCTTTGAAAAAAAACGTGGACCAAGAATTGACGGACCAAGAGCAGTGGCGGTCATTACGAGGGGCGATGGAGGGGAGTTGCCCCCCACTTTCCTACACTTTTGCACCTGCACTATGTTAAACCTTATTTACAAACGGAAATATACTGTCTTTGCCCCCCAGTTTTGGAACTCAATCGCCGCCACTGTCTATGGGAGATTTAGACAGATGCGACAAGCGACATGCAACAGGCGACAAACAGTACCTGTCGCTTGAAAGCCAATCCTCAGTAACAATGCATTTCGAAACGGAAATACACGACAAACTGTACGTGTCGCTCGGACTGGCTCGTTTTCTCAGTATCGTGCATCCTGTCGCTTCTGTCTGTTGTTCGCACATGCGCGGTGAATATGTCGCTTTTGACAATGCCCGTTGGCATCCAACTATAGTTTCCCTTACGTGTTGGAACAATATTAACTGCTATTACATAGCTAACTGCAGCTAATGTAACTTTCATAATCGAGGCTTTTGAAAATATATTTATGTTACACATAACAGTTATTTATAATTATTGTCTACTCTCATATATAGTAAAATATTCAAGTTTAAATTTGATTTTTTTTATGTGTCTCAATGCTGTACTGAGCACCTATATACATACCATGTATGAGTGAGTGTCTCCGCTTAATATTTCAAGCGGTTACCAGCACCATCTCTACTTCTCAATTTAGATACGAGGGCGGATTGAAAAGTTCGTGGCCTGAGTAGGAAGGAAGCTTTTAATTTTAAGTTTCATACATTAGTTGCATAGCTATATCCTTTGGTAGTCACTGTGTAAAATTTCATTTCATTTCATTGCTCTATTGTTTCAGGTGAGGACTTTTAGTGGGCAGAAGTGACGGAAATTTGTGACATGGAGAAAATAGAGCATCGCGCTGTCATTAAGTGCCTGCATAAAAAGGGCTTAACACCACAGCAAATTCATACGGACATGGTAGAGACGCTTGGAGACTCCGCGCCCTCGTATTCCATGGTGAAAAAGTGGGTGGCTGAATTTAAGCGTGGAAGAAACAGCATTGAAGATGACCTCCGCAGTGGCAGGCCTGCAACGTCGACCACAACAGAAAATGTCAATAAAATTTGTGGCCTGATTTTGAGTGACCACAGAATCAAAATCCGTGAGATAGCCGAGACTGTGGGTATTTCCTATGAGCGAGCACAAAACATTATCGTGAACGATTTAGGGTTTTCTAAGGTGTCTGCGAGATGGGTACCCAAGTTGCTTTCAGTTGAACACAAACGCACTCGACTCACCCTTTCCCGTGATTGTTTGGAACTGTTTGAAAGTGATCCGGAGGAGTTTATTGGCAGATTTGTGACTATGGACGAGACATGGGTGCACCATCATACACCGGAATCAAAACAACAATCAAAGCAATGGAAACGACAAGGATCTCCTACCCCAAAGAAAGCCAAACAGGTTTTGTCGGCAAACAAGGTTATGGCATCAATATTCTGGGATGCTAGGTGCGTTATCTTAATGGTTTTCTTGGAAAAAGGAAAGACTATCAATTCTGAATACTACTGCACCCTGCTGCGACGTTTACGCGAGGAAATTAAAATTAAGAGGCCGGGAATGCTGCGAAGAAAGGTGTTGTTCCACCAGGATAATGCGCGCGTTCACACTCCCTTGCATCCATGGCAGAAATTCATTCCTGTGGCTTCGAACTGTTGCCGCACCCTTCCTATTCGCCTTATCTGACCCCCTCGGACTTTCACCTGTTTGGAAAAATGAAAAAGTTTTTTTGGGGGTCAGCGATTTTCTTGGGATGAAGAGGTGAAAAGTGCTGTACTGGGGTATTTTGCAGACCTTGAGGAATCATTTTTTATAAGTGGTATAGCAGCGTTACCGGAGAGGTGGCGTAAATGTATCTCCCTCGAGGGGGATTACGTGGAAAAATAAAACATAACTTATCCAAATATCTTCTCATTTTCTAGGTCAGGCCACGAACTTTTCAATCCACCCTCGTACCTCAGAGAGAGATGACGTCATTGACCATACGCGCATAAAAATAAACGGTTTGCGTTCCGTTTCTGTAAATTAATAAGCAGACTGCTACATTTTAAAAGTTTAGTATTGTAAATTTTACGGTATCTTCTAACAGTATAAACATTTAAATAATGGAGCTACGGTTACGGCACCATGTGAGTGTAATCTGAGCGTCTAGTAATAAATAGGCAATTGTTGCTATTTTTAACGTGACTTATTTGCAATACTACTGGAACAACTACGATTTCAAGATAGGTATTTTCATTTCAAATCATACAGTCTAGTAATAAATATGTCATCTTATAAATACAAAATCAGTTGAAAAAAATATGTTAAAATATCAAGTGTGATACATGTCCAAAAGGCAAATATTTTACGCAAGGAAAAGAATGCAATTGTCAAACCTCTATACATGAAAGACCGAAAATAGTAGGGACTTAAGGTTTCGTTTATATTTGAAAGCTTATTCAAATTAATTCCAAAGCCTTATTAAGAGACATATTTATGAAACACTTTTAACTATAAAATTACAAAACAAAATTCAAACATTTGAAAAAAAAAATCATACCACCGAGGGACTCCAGAGCAAGTGCAGTGAATCCATTTCTGAACGAAACCTCCAAAAAAAAAAAAAGTTTTCAAAAGAAGATCTCGTCTGACGGTATTGGAATGGGGTGGAGTTCTGTGAATTGGTGCACCGGTCGATTATATTCTCCTGTTGCTCCGAATGCAGAAATTGCATGTGCTTCTGTCTCAATTGCTCGTTGAGAGCAGCTGCCATCTTAGGGAAACTAGTATTTAAATATGCCCCAAAGGGAATCCCCATGATCTTCGTGCCGAAGAGCGTTTAGAGGCCTTAGGCCAGCAATCAGCCAATTGGCAATGGATTCTCCTATTTTTCCTTTGCTTTTTCTTCGTCGTTTGCTCTCCCCCGGTTGAATGAAAGAAAATACAACTCCATTTTTATTCTGTCAGCCAGTTTCTCCCTCGACGCGTGTTCCGAAATAAGGCAGAAAGAAACCCTCCTGGATCTTATTATTCAGCTTGTGCCTGTACATTGTATTGCATATTTGTTATCTTGCGTCCCTTTTCTCTGATCGCGACGATGGGGATAAATGTTTATTAGATGAAACTGAAGAAGAGACACCTGCAAACCCATGATAAGAACGGGATTTAAACGTGGGAACTTCAGTGTTGATATCGGACGACCCGGCTGGTTCCTGTATATTGTTTTCCAATCAGATAATATATTGCAAGAGGGAACGTGCCCTGTTATAGAAGCAGATCGATTGCCAAGTCCTAAAAGAACCGAAGTATGTGATGCAGCACCAGTTTGCAATTCCTGATAGCACATCCCGCTACATGTAAGTCTGTCTACCTTGCAGTTGCGATGACGCTTACTTGTTAGTAGCACGGATGGCTATGGTGAATAGGTTAATCGAATTTTGAAGATCAATAGTAGTGATGTTAGGATTTAGATGTATTTCACATTGCTCTTTGTACGAATTTCATCTTCAATCAAAAGGTACTGATTTTAGTTTTTCGCTTTGTTTCTTTATTCCATTCACTTTCTCTTAAATTATTGTGTTTTTGTTAATGAATTATGTCCTTGTATTAAGGAAGAGCGCAAATATCCTCATCGCACCCGTTATAACTTTTAATAATCAACAACAATGGGCCTCCTCGATGGCGCAGTGGTATCGTCCTCGCCTTGTAATGAAGAGGTCCTGGGTTCGATACCCGGTGGAGGCACATAGTGGTTCGGATCCCACTTTAAACTGTAGACCCAGTCCCGATTAGCCTTACTGTGCATAAAGTGGACTTAAAACACCAACTTAACTTAATAAGCAACAATATACCTGAAAACTCTTGATACTTGTCTAATGTATTTCATCACGGCATCGTTCATTCTCAAAAGAAATAATTTATAACGCGATGGCTCAGTCGGTAACGCGTCTGACTACCATGCTCAAGGTCCCGGGTTCGATCCCCGGTCGGTTCAAATCCGGGAACTTTTCTAACATTGGAAGCGGCCCCGACGCCCACCCAGCGTCGAATAACATGGGTACATGTGGGAAACCCTGGGGGGTAAAGGCGGTCAGGGACGTGATGCTGATCGCATCACCCCCACTTATGACCGGATCAAGAAAGTGTGGCGTTACCCCCACACCCCCTATGCACCTTCATGGCGTGGTGCTAAGCACAGGGGAGCACTTTACCTTGTTTACTTATTTGTACCTAATTATTATGTAAAATTAAAGGATCTGGAAACACTTGCACACCTTGTTGATACTTGTGAACACAACTGTCATATAATGAAAGCAGTGGCGCTCCCAGGTGCTTGTCATTACTGTTTAGTGTCCACTTTGCTCAGTCGAAAACGAGGGGGAAAGCCACGCTCCCTAGCTAAAATCAAGAGTTGTATGGCGTCCGTTTGATCATATCACTATTTAATAAAATCCTAGGCACGCCACTGCTGAGAAAGAAACTAGGTGGCAACATGCTAGAGAGTTCATAATATTTTGTTACTTGAGAAGACTGTTGGGAAATACTAACGATAAAAACCATTTTATGATTAACTTTTGGAGTTTAAACAGTTACTCTTTATGGAAATTATCAGAATAGAAAACAGGTAAATTTTGCAAATTTATTTTGTCCTTTGAATGAAGTAACTGACCTTTCATATAAAAAATCAACTTCTCTCAAATGATTCGGTTCTTGTGAAGGCCACAGACTCATCACAAGATTAATTCCAAGCAAAAGACACAGGGATCACAGAATCCATACTGCATTAAGAACGCCAGTTAACCAGCCAATACCAATGGATGTCAGGGAAACGAAATTTCTCGAGAACAATCGTCTTCTGTCAAAGTCACAAAGTACTCAACGTTACTAATTACGCGAATGCACTTATTCAAATGTAGTATAGATGGAGGTACATAGTGGTTCGGATTCTTCTTGAAACTATAGATCCAGCTCCGATTAGCTGTCTGTGCATGAAGTAGGTTTAAAGCAAAAACTAAAATTCAAGACGGCCATGGAATCCCTAATTTCTGTTTTCCCCTACACAATTCCGTCTGTTAACATGGTCTGTTGGTTCCTAAGGAAACACGCAATATTTTTTTTAACAGGCTTTGGGCTCCAGTTCTTCAATGGTGTGTTATATTGAATTAGTTATCAGCTCTAAGGACCCTACACCTTGTTTTATTGCTATTCGATTTCTTTTTAAAATGGAACCAAAGAGTATTGGCGCTTCGTGGTGTTAAATTCAACAGTATCGCATCGCAAAGCTGCAGGTGGTCTTCAGAATCGTTTTGGTGGACTTTTACGAACCGGATTTACGAACTTGAAAAGCTGTTAAACAAACGAACATGCAATCCTTGTACATCAGATACAAGCTCTCGTTCCTTATTCTTTTGTTTTTGTGTGTTTTCGTGCATTGAGCAATGGCGTTCTGGAACTATAGAAATGGAATTAAACGCCGATGCAAGGTGGAAAGTAATTATTACAAAAAGGAAGCTGTAAATTAGAACCGAAGGAATTATTGCCGAGTTATTAAACTTAGAGCTCCACCTCGTCACGAGTTAGGGGGAGTGGTTGATGTGAGTGAGTTGTATTCGGTAACTTGCAGGTTCAAATTCTGCAGCCTGTCATTCTCATTTTGGTTTTTTCGTGTTTTTTCTCTCAATCAATTCAACCGAATGACGGTATCGTACCTTTAGCGACAGACAAGAGCCTTCACTGTAATTGCAATGCACAATTCTTGCCATTCTACGCTTCTCTGCCATGGTAAACTAACAACGACAGGAAGTGGTGTTACGAGATTCCTCCCTTCACAATCACGTAGATTGTTCTGTGATATAGCACTTTCCTTATTACCAGAATTTTTATGTAGCCAAAACATATACAATATGCACATAAATATGTAGAACATATCAATGAACTATGTGTAAAATATGTAAAAATAAGTAAGTATATTAAAAAATAATCGTAATCTTTCATAATTTCCTTTACTTCTAGGTTATTTCTGAGCTTCTAGTGAATTTATTGGAAGCTCTTCGAAAGCCAAGAACAAAGTACAAAGGGAGACTTGATTTCTGAGATATGATTTTCATTGGCCAAAACAAAATTACGTGAAAATTACGGGCCCGACACAATCTGACAAATATTACCAACTTGTTAGAGAAATCGTATATTGAACCTTCGTCCAATAAATATATCTGACGTACTAAATGAAAACTTGAGAAACGACGTTAATACTGCATTTTACATAAAAGCAAAATATGTAAAATATGTCAAAATATATGAACATAATGTAACATAAAATTCATGTAGCCTATACTTTTCATAATAGAGGTCTCCGTTCTCCTTCTGTTACTTTGTATGAGTTCATCATAAATTTTTTCTCTGTAATTACTCTAAGGATGTAGAAAAATTGCGAAATTAGTAGTTAACTTTTATATTTAAATCTGAATTTTAGCTATTGAAAGATATGGATCCTTTGGAACAATTCCTATATTTCTCCACTGAATAAGAAATGTCTTATTTCTACATGTAGCGGCCAAAAAGACAAAAATTAAAATGTTACATTAAGTAATCTGAATATTCATAGTCTAAATGTGTAGTTACTTAGTTTCATGAGACGATTGAATGGCAAGAATGGTAGCTTTAATAATTATCATTGTTACTTCTTTATAGGTTTTAGAGTTTCTAATGGTTTTAGTTGAGTAATGACTTTTTTTGGTTGGACAGCTACATTTATTTTGTAAGCGAAAGTGATATCAATATATTCTAAACTATTAAGATGCACATTTGTTTCTTTTCAAAAAATGTTATCTAAATAATACCTAAGAAACTAAAAGTTAAAACCAAAAAACAAATTTTGCCTGTAGTATTATATGGATGTGAAACTTGATCTCTTACATTAAAAGATAAATATAAATTTAGAGTATTTAAAAATAAAATCCTTAGGAAAATATTTGGACCTAAAAGGGATGAGGAGACAGTTTACATACACAATTTGTATTCCTGTACAGATATTATTAGAATCATTAAATCAAAAAGACATGTGGGTAGGCCATGTGGCACGAATGGGAGAGGAAAGAAGAGTTTACAGGATTCTTGTTGAGAAACCTGATGGTAAGAGACCAGTAGGAAGGCCAAGACGAAGATGGAGGGATAACGTTGAGATGAACCGAAAGGAAATCCTTAAGGATGGAATAGATTGGATTGATCTTGCCCAAGATAGGGACAGATGGAAAGCTTGTATTGCTGCAGTCATAAACCTTCGGGTGTAAGAAGGCTAGAGAGTTAGTTAGTTTATTAACATGCACAATAGCACTTTATGCAACATTGTAAGCCTTTATGTGGTTCACTTCTGGTTCTAACTGTGTATCTTTCTGCACCAATTAAAGCCAGATTTCATAAACTTGTAGAACTGTCAAGTGAAGTTAGAATGTCTGCAAGAAACTCTGCGATGCAGTCTTGTCTTGCAAGGTTCTAGAGGAGAAACTCTTGCTACATGTACACAATTGGTCCTGGGAATCTGTGTTTCTTCGGTCCCCACGGGATGCTGTGATCTTCGAAGAGCATCATCTCTTGTACCACGGGAGGAGAATCATCTTTTCTCTTGCCATAAACACCTTTCACAAGCACTTCCGGTGATGACGACCCCCTTACGAGAGGAAAAAACAAGTCAATTAGAAGAAAAGGTCAGAGCTCTCCCAAGATGCCGCTACTGTCTGAGATCAGTGTTGGCAGCTTATTTTGTACAAACAAATTTACTTTTCGGAACATTTATTACACGCGTATTTGTAAATGGATCTATATTTCACAGGATGATCCGAAATCAATGTGCCAGTTGAGCCTCATTAGTACAGTCGAGACGGAGTCTGACTACCACGCCTGAAACCCTGACCATTGGTAATTTCAGTTGAGAATTTCCAACAATAAAGTGGCTCTATTTCACCTAACCTGTAATGAATGGGTACCAGTAGACAACTCAGAGGGGCGGGGGTAAACGCAGTCTGGGCGTGTTGCTGATCACATCATCTCCACAACTGGCAGAGCTTGTGAGTGTGTCAAGCCTTTCGTTCACACCACCCCAAATGTCTATATCGTATATACTAGGAATTGAATTTTAAAAAGTAACGAGTTAGCAACATTGAAAGCGCAAAAAAAAACTGTGAACTCTCTGTTTTACAGGTTCCCAGGAATTCAATCGGATTAGAAAACAATGGTAATCCAGTTCGCCCGCGAGGGAAAGAAGAGCAGCGCAGGAAGAGAGAAATTGCCAAAAAGATATCTCAAAATATGTTTTTGTCATTAAAGAGTCAGAGTCATCTAGATATGGAACACAAATCCGCTGTAGGATATATTGTTTCCTTAGCATCTTTGAGCACAAGCGTTTCGACACAATTTTTCGAAGCTAAATCATAAGACGATTGGATTTCATTACGCAGGAAATAACGTGCATCTTTCGAGAGAAGTGAAATCACTTTGATGTGACCGACATGATTCACTGTCGAAAGTAAATATGTTGGATATTTTATGTATATTTCTTATATTCTTTCCGAATTCGTAATGCGCATAGTTCATATTGTAGATTTTTAAAATAATATTATGAAAAGTAGAAATCTTCAATCATTTTCGTATTTAAGAATATTGCCTAACTTAATTCCTCTAATAAATTTCAATTTGTACATTTTATGAGATGAGGATATTAAAATTCTCTAATCACAACCACACATTGTTGAACACTAGCTTCAAAGTTTCGTATTACCTTAAAAAGTTCTTAAGAAATTTCCTTTATAACAGTCCCATTTAATATTATGGTACAACATGGTACTTCACCATTTCATAGCAGTAACTAACTAACTAACTAACTAGGATTCCTAGATAACGTAATGATAACGTCGCAGCTTGTAATTAAGGGGTGTTGGATTCGATGCCCATTGGAAGCACATAGTGGTTCGGATCCAAATTTAAAATGGATGTCCAGTCCCGATTATCCTACCCTACCCTACCCTTGAACATAAAACAAACTTTGACTACCTTTTTGGTATTTCTGGCTTCCCCGATAGAGCAGGTAAGGTCGTCCGTTGCCTTGAAATGAATAGGTCCCGGGTTCGATACCTCTGGAAGGGACATAGAGGTTCATATTCCTCTTTAAACTGTAGGTCCAGTTTCGATTAACGAATCTGTGCATGAAATAAGTTTAAAGCCGAGGGGAAAAATTCAACTGAAACTCACTAATCAGTTAAGACGAGGATGAACTGAATAGAATCACACAATCACCACTGTCCAGTAACCAATTGATTCATTGATTTATTCATTGATTTATTTTACTTCACATTTCTGCTACTTTTGGCTAATCGCTAAGATGAGAATGAGAGATTATATAATGAGATTTATGAAGGAGCACCCATGCCCAGGATTCGAACCCGGGACCTCTGGCGTTGTAATGCGGATGCCAGCCCTAGTAACGAAACAAAGTTGTCAAATTTTGGATTTCTTCTCATTTTAGTTCTTGGCAAAACTGATGACAATTAACCGTTGACAGCTACCGAAAGAACTGTTCATTCTGGTACAGTAATCAAGAGAAAAGTATCAAGTAACAGTTACTTTCATGTTACTTCCGAACACTGCTATCCGGACTTCCTGATAACTCACCCTGGGTAACATACACGTTAAAGGAAATGACCTAATATGTTCTCGTGCCGGAACGAGTTTTTGTAATACACGTTTCATTGCTGTCCACATGGGAGTTAGGAAGGAGGCAAATTAAGTACGCTAACCCCATGCATGAAAAAGTAGGCTTACTGATTGACGTCGAGAGTGTAACAACATAATTCCATTTCGGTGCGTTGCGTGCTTGCCAGATATTACCTCGCTACGTTTCGAATTCAAATTACATTACCAAAAACCTTCATTAAACAATAAAAAAATGTAACTCTTTAATTAGGCATTACAACAAAAGTACATTAATGCTACACAATACCACAAGTTCTACGTCAAGTTCAGACATTTTATAAGTCTTCTCTTGCCTTGTATAGAATTACGTGTCTGCGTTGTACACGGAATGGAAGGTTCGAACTGACACTTTCAATTATTGAATTATCTAATCACTGTTTCCTTCAGCTGCGAGAAGGTTGTAATTAATTTTCTAATTAACAACATTTTTGTTGTATGGTGAGAATTAATGAGTTTCAGTCACGTGCTGGATATAACAACTCTATTAAGCCATTGACTCTTACACAGAAATACTTTCCTTCTGATATTTCACTGATACGGATGCCTATTGGGAAGTTACTTTTAAAAGGTGTATGGCCCTGAACGAAATTAAAATTATTTCCAGCAAGACAGACGAAACGTTTAGTTAAAACTAATTTAATATAATAAACAAGGATCAGGGAGTGGTACAGGAAGAATTTCTTGGAAAGTCTTTCCTGTGTATGTAAAGGTTTTAGTACTACAGTATTTGCTGTGGTATACTCTAATAAGCTTATATTGGAACCTTACTGACCGTAATTACAGCATTCCTTGCAAATAAGTTTAATTTCTTTGCTTTTTTGCTTGGAAAACTTGTATATTTTACTTAAATTGTTAATTATATATTTGCAGAATTTTGTAATATAAGCTTTCTTACAAATAGATGCACTGAATTCACTATATTTTCACGTGAAAACTGAACAAAGTACACAGTCGAACAAAATGAGGCCCTATATTATGTTGTTAACGATGGTTGTGCAATCTTGCGGATTGCGGTGAAATTAATGGTCCCACGGGTTGCCTGTAAGGACCATACACTCATGTGGCAATGATGTTTCCCATTGTATTATCTCTTGTAAAGTTTGTACTACGTATTAATTCCACCAAGTTGTCATCAGTGTAAATTAATCTTCATGCTGTAAGCTTTTCAAGAAGGACAAATTCCCCAAAGCTCCATAATCTCTGGGCAAGCCTTAGTATTTTTGTTGGAATGAGATATAAAGTTACTATCCAGAACGTTCCTAAATCTCGATTTAATTATTCTGATAACAGGAGTCGAACTCGAATTATAAAATTCATTCATTATAAAATCTTCATCTATTGCTATATTGTTAAACATCCTCGGAACTAAGTAAGCACTTGTAACATGTTATTTCGAACATGTCCACTTTATACTAATCGGGATTGGGACTTACAGTTTAAAGTGGGATCCGAACCACTATGTACTTCCACTGGGTATCGAACTCGGGAACACTTGATTACAAGGCAACGACGTTACCATTACGCCGTAAAAGCCCACATAAAAGTTTCTATAGCGGATCAAAAATGAAAAATGAACCCCTAAATGAGTAACACTGGAGCCTTGCTTACGTGATAAGAAAGAAAACGGTTTTAGTGACGTTGAAGGAATGATAGAGAATGAGGGAAATGAAGAAAATCAAGAGAGAGGGAGAGAGAAAAGAGAAATAAAGATGTGAGAGGCAGAGAAAGAGAGAGAAACCAGTGACAGAGGGAAAGAGAGACAGGTAATTAAAGAAGTGAAAGCGTAAGATAAACCATCAAAATAGTGAGCGAGAGAGAGAGAGAGGGACAAGTAGACAGAGAAATTAAGAAGCAACAGAGAGAAGGACAGAGAGAGTGAGAGAGAGGAAAATAAAGAGGTAAAAGCGAAAGAGAGAGAGATAGAAACAAAATACATGAGATATATACACACACACAGAAAGAAATATAATAAGAAGATGGATAAGTAGAAAGAAGAGAAGAAACGAGACAAGAACCGAAAGAGAAAACAAAGAAATTATTAAATTTAGAAGAAGTATGCAGGAGAATTGAAGTGTTAAAACTGAGAAAATAAGATCGAGCAAGAAAGTAGACACACGACAAGCAGAAAAGAGCCACAAACAAGAGTGTTAATAAGTAGGTATTTTTTCATTATTCTAGGGGAGGATCAAGTGACTGACTCCTAGACTCTCCCTGAACGCGCCATGCAATGAATGTAGATAAATAAATATATGATACAATATACTACTGAATACAGAAAAAGCAGCAGTTACAAAACCAACTTTGCGGTCAAACTTCGCACAGTTCTTAGGCACTTCCGAAAAATCAATTGGTATGAACATGATGAATATCTAAAAGGCTACTCATAATTGAACGTTACACTTGGAAAAAAGAAAATTAGAAAATAATAATTTGAAGCCGGATAACTGTTCAACAGCCTCTGAAGGCGTCCCGGAAGTATTTATTTTGTCACCTCATTGGCTACTTTGCATATACGAACGCCAACATGCATATATAAGAACCAATTGGAATGATATATACCTGGCACATTATATTGACAGGTCAAAGTAGCCGAGGGGAAAAATGAAATCTGTACTTTCAAAGGCATAATTGATAAAGATTGAGGTCCATCACATTTGTCCACTATCATTACATGTTCATACGCCGAAAGAAGAAAATGTACTCTTTGATATAAAGCGCATGTCGAAAGCAGCTCCATCTAGGGTGGTCTGGGAGTTTTTTTGTTGTGCGCAATTATGAAATTATTGCCTTATTATGTTCTTTTTACTCCCAGATTCCTAATTGAATATGAAAGAAGGGGGGAGGGGGGTCATTTGACAACCATGTCCTGGCAATTTGCACCAAGTTAAAGGTGTGATTTCGGTATTTGATCAACCAAGTCACGTTTGACTTAGCGGTGACATGGTTACTGTTTATTCACAAGGGTCGGTCATTTGGTGGAAAGCATTGCTTTTATTAAGAAACATTTTTAAAAAAAGGAAATTAGATTAGTGGATCATTGGATGAAGTACTAGGAAAGAAACGTTGTTTGCCTCAAGACGAATTTAATTAAGAGCAGTTACGAAGCAAGTTTCCAACATGGAATATGTTGTTTCAGGATTTAGTCAAATGAGCGAGACATTACAATTTTGACATTAATATTTTATACATTTTGCTCTTACATATGCAATACCAAGATCTGGAATATAGGCGTGGTTATGGGTTTGCTATGCTTACTATAAGAGGTGCGATGGGATGTGTATTTAATACATAAAAACACCACTATATATATATATATATATATATATATATATATATACACACACACACATATACACACACACACACACACACATATATATATATACAGGGTGTAATATAAATATATGTCAATACTTGGGGGACATATTCCTCACATGGAGACGATGAAATAATGTTATATGAACATGGGTCCGGAAATGCGTCATTGACGCGTTAGAGTGCATTTTGGAAAACGCTGCACACTGCATATGAGGCGAAAGCGGTGTAGTGTGGGATGTCAAAAAAGCTGTCAGATTCCACATACCCCACATCTGAACTGGCGGGAAACATTGGCGTTGATCCTGCGTGAAATTGGGGGGGAGGGGGTGAGAAACACATAGTAGCGAACAACGCTCGAGTAGGCAAGAAATTTAGAGCTTCTTCGCTCGAGTAGGCAAAACGTGCTGTATACGCTCGAAGCTCAGTAGTAGATGTATAACCAGAATTTGTTTGTGGTAGTGGGTAATCAAATATGGAATGAAGTGATAAACGCAGTGAAATTCATTAATGAATCAACTGAACAGATCAATAAAAATATTTATTTCATGCATCCTTTCATTCATTTTGAATTTGTTGAATACATTTCCTCTTTTCATGTATCCATTTTTCGGCAAGAATGAACCCTGCTAATACCATGGACATGAAATTAACGAGTTCATTAGGATCCTTTTACACTTTCAGTTCACGACGACTGTTCTGCGACAACTGTCACGTAGGCCAACTTACAAATAGCAAGGGAAATTACAAGCAAAACACCAGACTACCAAACAGATAACAAGATGAAATTGTATCATAATGACACATGATGTGGTATATAATTACACAAAAATTTCTCTGTTCAAGTTCTTGCTGTTACACGTTTTCCTGCTCCACCTTGAGGTGTTTTGCGAAAACTTCAGTCATTAACCCTCACATTCTTATTACAGGAGCCCAATCTTGGGTCAATGGCTACTTTTACTCTAGGGTGTAAAGAGAATGTCTATATAAGGGGCTAAAGGGAGTGGCAATTTACCAACCGTATGAAAAAGACCATTAAATACTCGCTCGGAATATGTCGAAGGGAGGCCATTACAAATAGAAGGTGGACGTGTGTTTAGATGCTAGCTGCGAGCGCCGACTGGTGTGCACGAGTGGAGTTACAGTATTCGACTCAGGTTTTCACCACTCAATTAATCAGTGCTGAATCTCTCGCAGCACCTGAGAGATGATGAAGATTGTCGAATCCACGTGCTCCATTGTGTGCACTAGCTCCTTCCGGTCGCCGAACTTTCGTACAAGACTTGGTGTGCTGATGAGACCACAAGAAACGCTCTCGCCACCAGAGGGGAGTATTGTCGTGTTTTTGCGGAGTTTCTGGGAGCCGAAGGGAATTTATCTCATTGAGAGTCTGGGGGAATATGATACGCCAGACAAGAAGCTAGACATGATACACTTTTTTCTATATCGCTTCATATCAAACGGCAACGATCTGCATGCTTGGATTGTCGAAATGGCAGTAAATGATAGGTTTCGGCTAACAGTCATAGCGACAGCGATGCTAATAACCCTGAAATTATAGGATGTACTGAAATATTGTCGTGTAGTGACCCCAACACTTTGAGCCACGGATATTCATAAGCGAACGTGTGACCATATAAAAGCCATCGACTTGGCTACATTTTTTGATCTTAATATAAGTATAAAAGGATTTGCCCTCACTCACCAAACCATCAACGTGCAGTCCAAATCCAAGGACACTGAAACCTCAAAGTTTAGGGGTGTCTCCCTAAGGGGTTGGAAAAGCTGATGTTAAACTTCTTTCATTTTCATACGTCTACGACAAAAAACCCTGAATACGAAATTACTTTGCAATCATAAGTTCAAAAGATGCCGCTGTTTGTTATACAGGGTGATTAAAAAGTCACTATACATTTCTGCATGAACAGGATTTATTGCACAAAATACAATAGGACACAAAATCAGTATAACACAATGTCAACGATCCACCACAGCCCGAAACACCTTCTCCAACATAGCTGGTGTTATCTCAGCAACTGCTGCCGTAATGCCTTGTTTCAACTGGGCAATGCTGTAATCTTCACCACGTACAGCTTAGACTTGATAAACCCTCAAATGAAAAAGTCTAAGGGAGTCAGATCGATGGGGAGGGAGCAACTCCCCTTTGCGAGGCACGACCAATCCATCTATCGGTGAAAACTTACTTCAGGTGATCACGAACGATAATGGCAAAATGAGGTGATGCCCCATCCTGTTAGTGTACAGTAAGGAGCTTTGTGTTGCCCAATCCACCGTGTTATGAGCTACAGTTGATGACTGAAGGGATTATGGATACTGAGTCTCCTGGTCATGCGGTGGGGCTATATGTGATTGGTTCCGGTACACTTTGCACAATTTGTGGTCTTATGGCTGGACTAACAGGATGTTCTTCATCCAGAACACTACTAATTCGCTTGTTTGTTGACCAGATTCTTGATAGCCAGCCTGGTGGGGCCTGGTTTTCTGAATTTCTGGGTGAAGTCCGTCCGCACCTGTTTTATACGTCATTACACGTTGACGAGCACAAACAACGGCTGTTCTTATTTGTACGGTTAGCATTTCTTCACATTGCATGCAAAATAAATGTATTTTGACACGATATCACTAAAATGTATAGAGACTTTATAATCACCCTGTACATCTATACCGGGTGGGGCACCTAAAACTACTACCGGAAATATTTCGTGAACAACAATAAATATTGAAAAACTGCTTTTGCAGATATAAAGGTATGAAAGGGGCTCATAAAATTAGTGGACACAATACGTTCAACTACTTAAGGAAGTACGATTTTCAACACACTTAGTTTTTTAAAAATGGAAACCCCATTTTATTTTAGCTCATTTGAAAGTACGGAAAAATTCATTAAGAATGGCTTTGTTAAATTGTAATACGTCAAGTAGTTCTCAAGTAATTGTAACGTGAAGTTGACGCTTGAAACAAACATTCTCACAAGTTGATTCGTGTGTCGTAACATGCATATCCCTCTTTTGACGCCATTCGTGTATCGCAACAAATAATGTTATTCTTCTGCATACTATGCGTTGTGCTTAGGAAAGTTGTTACGATCCAACAATTGCGGGTTACAATAAAATGTGTAGTTTGTTTGTTTGTCCGTTTATAAGCACAAGCTTTGACAAATTTTCTAAAATATTCTGATATATCTTTCTGAGTTAACAAATATTTGCACATTAAAAAGTATACATTTTAAACATTCCACCATCAGTTACATTCATAAAGATTAGTACAATAACATCTTTCTAATATTTTATTGGCGTCCATTCATTTACGTCATAATTTTTAGTACGGAACAATCAACTCTTCTCGATTGGTCATGACTAGAATGGATTTTATGTTTTCAACCTATTTTTTCCTTTGCAGGTAAATAGGAAATAAGTTATATCGGCGTTTCATAAGAAAACGAAACAACTGACTAGGTTTTAAAGTTCCTAAAATAACCTACTTTGCTTGTTAGCACCTCTTTTAGGTTTTTGTGCCTAAATTAAACCTTTTTTTTAGGTTTTACTGGATTTTTATCTCACAGAGGTATTTACTAGGTTTGGTGGCGAAATAATTTAATGACTGGCGTGTTTGAAACATGTTTTCTGACGATTAACCTCCCTCCAAGTACCTATATGATGTTTATCAAAGCTTTAAACAAAACAAAAATGTCTGACGTCACTGTTACCTGCAGAGAGTACAGTCGAAAGAGGACAGTTCCCCCCTACTTTTTCCCCTGCACTATAGACACTTAATGCTAAGCCTTCCCCCCCCCTCCTTCCCATTTTCACTTTTGGCACCCAATCGTCTCTAATGCCTGTACAGTTCCAAGTGCAAACTTCTGATCTGTGTGGCCTTGCTCACTTTCGCGTCAGTTAGGTCCTTTTTAGCATTGACTCCTTGCGAAGTAATATTTCAGCATTCAAATTAGCACTACTGACTATGTTTCTGTTGAAAGATAATTTTCAGCACATGACATGATCCTCACAGACAAAAGGTGGAGTTTGAGTGTGGATAACGCAAAAAGATTCATGGTGGTCACTAGGACCATGATAACATTGAAGTATAATTCCTTGTTTTCAAGGTGAACTTTCCAAAAATTGAAGGACAGGAGCAGATGTGTTCTCTATTCCAATCTTACGTATTACCGACTCTCACCCTCCCTTCCACACAAAAATGTTGACAATATAAAGAGTTTGTATGATTCCAATGTAACAAAAAATTTACCTCATCAACTTCAAGATATATTATTTTGTAATAATCTTTCGTTTGTCAGATAAATTGTTCTGTAGAAGACACTAACAAAATAAACGGATTGAGAAAATTTTGTTTTATTTTCTGTGTAGCTTTCTTTTTCATCCTCAAAAACATGAATGAAATAAAAGCTAAACTGAGAGGAACTTGCCTCAGGGCATTTATAAACATAAATTTAATGGGATATGGATGAATAAAAGTTGCAATTTTTCACGTCTACGGAGAAAAAATGGAATAGAGAAAACATCCGCTTCAACCTTATTTCATGTCTTGCCAAAATTCATGAATATTTCCATAGCCAATAATTCACGCATAATTTCCGGTGCCAATAATCCACGTGTAATTCCCGGAATTCAAGGAATTCCAAGTGAGTAGCCACCCTGATATAGTGCAGCAAATTATACATACGTAATTCATTTTTCATATCAACAAGTAACTTTTTCTAACAGCACAAGTTCTGTATTATAATAATTTGTAGATGATTTTGAAAATTATATAAAGAAATGAAAATTTGTTTAGAAAATTAATATTTGGTTATTACGGTTCTTGTGAAATTTTGTTTTTAACGATTGTTTTTCGGGAATTTTGTACCAAATTAAGTCTTTTTGCAACCTATTTTAGGATTTTTAGAACCTATTTTAGGATTTTTAGAGCCTATTTTAGGATTTTTAGAACCTATTTTAGGATTTTTAGAGCCTATTTTAGGATTTTTAGAACCTATTTTAGGATTTTAGAGCCTATTTTAGGATTTTTATAACCTATTTTAGGATTTTTAGAGCCTATTTTAGGATTTGTAGAGCCTATTTTAGGATTTGTAGAGCCTATTTTAGGAATTTTATAGCCTATTTTAGGATTTGTAGAGCCTATTTTAGGATTTGTAGAGCCTATTTTAGGATTTTTATAGCCTATTTTAGGATTTTTAGAGCCTATTTTAGGATTTTTATAGCCTATTTTAGGATTTTTAGAGCCTATTTTAGTATTTTTAGAGCCTATTTTAGGAACCTAAAAGCACACTTTGTAGAACCTAAAAATCCAAGGTCTAATCATGACAAATCTTTAAATTTTCAACTTTTAAACTTTGCACCTTATACATTTTTCTTTCTTTCTTTCTAATTGATTTATCAATTTTATCAAATGAAGCAATGGCGTAACAAAGTACACGGATTAACCATACGTTTGTGATAGAGCAGTGGTATTGACTGTACTATAAACCCGAGAAAGTATGAACTCTCCTCAAGCAGGTTTGGCTATACTTAAAACTAGCTCAACATGGCCATATGAGTTTTTTGCTCTAGTGTGAAACCCCGTATAATCCAAGATTTTTGTAAAAAAGCCCTCATGGATTCCATGAGAAAGTATGACCCCCCTCAGATTGATTTGTCTACACTTACAGAAGGCACTTCTGTGAGATTGTTGTCCATAATCCTGTCAAAAATATGACCCTCCTCATATTTTTTTTGACCACACCTGAAACTACGCCAAACGTATTAACACACACCTACACCCACCCACACCCACCCACACATATTTACTTCCGGTCCACTTCCGGTTTACTTCCGGTCCACTTCCGGTCCACTTCCGGTCCACTTCCGGTCTACTTCCGGTCCACTTCCGGTTTGACTACTTCCGGTCTACTTGTGGCCAAGTTGTGGCCTATTTCTGGTTTATTTATATTGCATCATGTTTTTGCAACAAATTATTATCCAGTATAGAGTTTTGATTTGAACCCCAAGAAATTTTATATAAATACCAAAGCCAAAAATATTAACACACATACACATATACACATACAAAATATACAAAGCACACTGCTGAACCCAACTGATATTTTTTATTAAGCATAGAATTTTGAATTGGACCCCAGGAAATATTTTACAATTTTGAGAATCTCAATTTAAATTCAGGAACAAGAGATTTGGATTTGATGTATCTGGAAATATTTTTGCATCTTGAATCAACCTGCAAACAACATTACATGTTAGGCTGAGCTGTTTCAACAGCAGTAAATATTTACCAAATGTTTCAACGTTAAAAACAATCAGAATAATATCTTCCAGGACCTGAACATGCAAACATATTTTGAAAGAAGAAACATTGCAAGATATATAAAATCAGACCACCTGTTGGATTGTTTTAGGGAAAAATTTGAAAATCTATCAGAGTATGATTTTTTTAAAGTGCAAAATGAAACAGAGGCAAGATGGGTACTTGACAGTGATGTTGGGTTTGGGTATGTGAGCATAGAATTGGGTTCTGAATATGATGATTTTGAATCCAATACATACTGGCATAGAATTGATGCATACCTGTTGCATTGTTATTGGGGAAAATATGTTGCTTTTTTTACAAAAAGTACTTCAAGTTTAGAAAAATTTAGGTTTTACAAATTTTTCCATGATCATAGAATTTATACAAACAGCAGGTGGCCTGTTGATGACATAAC
Source organism: Lepisma saccharinum (assembly GCF_977018435.1). Taxonomy (NCBI): domain Eukaryota; kingdom Metazoa; phylum Arthropoda; class Insecta; order Zygentoma; family Lepismatidae; genus Lepisma; species Lepisma saccharinum. Next base: position 126,512,062 of record NC_139231.1, on the reverse strand, counting down.
ATGGGATACAACAATTTCCATACTTGATGAGGCAGGAAAATTGGATGTAAATTCTGGTTTATATTTTAATGAGTTGATTATGTACCTGCTTAAAAACAATATCAATTCTGGCTTATTCAATACAAGATGGACTTAAATAATTACACAAAATATTTTTTTTGCTAACAATTTCAAGTTTCTTGAGTGGGAATATGTTGTTTTTAAGATCAGCATTGATTCTGTAGTACAGTATTGCTGTCGAACATGTCAAGTCCTTGGATTCTGTCACACCTATTCTAATACAATTAATATCACAAGTACTATTACAAGGCACGCACTGCATAAAATCATAATTCCAAGCGATGGCATGGATTCCACGATTCCATATCATACATACTGCAATTGGAGCTTCAGCAGTTCGGGACTGTGCAATATATTGTCTACAAATGTAGGAAAAAATAATATTGTACGGGTTGCAAACAAAACTCCCAAAGCTTATGTATTTCAGGTTTCTTAAATTTGAAACAGAATCCAAACTGTCTGGAAGTTCATAAAAGTGAAGCCATTCTACAAGCGGGTCTATCTCAGCTTTTGCATGATATATTTGAGCAAGAGGTGATGTGTTTATAATATTTGTTGGTATAGAGGTTTGTTCTGAATCTTATCAATTATGAACAGCTCTGCTGCATGTTGTGATGATGAATATCTAGTCCCTAAACCTAACAGAGCTGTGCAGTGATGTTGTTATTGGGAACAGGATTCAAATCCTACAAATATTTATGGATAGGAGTGATTGCCATGAAATTATATCTAGATCCCTGTGCAATAATGCTGTTATTGGGAACAGGATTCAAATCCTACACAGATACAGATTCTTGCTGAGCTTGATAGATGATTGTCATGGAAGATCTGCTGTTATTAGGTACAAAATTCAATTACACAGACACAGATATAAATAATAATGCATACAGAACTGTGGTTTCTATAAATCTATACTCAATATCCCTATACCTGACAGCTGTGCGGTGATGCTGTTTTTGGGAACAAGATTCAAATCCCACACAGAAATAGATTTTTGCTGGGCTTAGAACTATTATGGATAGGTGATTGCCATGAAATAATATCCCTATACCTGACAGAGCTGTGCAGTGATGCTGTTATTGGGAACAATTTTAACAGAGCTGTGTTTTCCATAAATCTATACTCAATATCCCTATACCTGACAGAGCTGTGCAGTGATGCTGTTATTGGAACAGGATTCAAATATACAGATCCTTGCTAAACTTAGAACTATGCCATGAACAAAACTGTGCGGTGATATAATTATTGGGAACAAGCTTCAAATCCCCGCACAAATACAGATTCTTGCTGAGCTTAGAGTGAAGATACCAGTGATATAATTATTGGGAACAGGATTCAAATTTTGGAACTATTATGGATAAGTGATTACCATGAAGATACTCAATATTTTTGTTATTAGGTTCAAGATTCAATTATACAGATACAAAAATATTCATTAACAGAGCTGTGCGGTGATGTTGTTATTGGGAACAGGATTCAGCTTTGTAGCTACAAAGCTGGAACGTATGTTGAAACGTTTATAAAAGAACAATAGTGGAAAATATCAGAATCAGATTATTAGGGTATGTATTATTCACATCTTATCTATAACATATCAGCAAGGGTAAATAATATTTTCAAAGCAACCTACACAACACAGCTCTGTTAGAGATAGGGATTATGACAATAACAATATCAACAAGGCTCTATATCTATGTATGAGATATGTACCTACACAACACAGCTCTGTTAGGGATTCATAACAATTCCATGCTGTAGAAATATCAGCAAGGCTCTATTAGATGTTATTTCCATAGTAATCACCTGTCCATAATAATTCCAAGCTCAGCAAGACTCTGTATCTGTGTGGGATTTGTAATTGTTAGAGATAGGGATATTAAGTATAGAATTAATACTAAATATTATTTTATTTTCTGTGTCTGTATCTAATATCTATCTTCATGCCTTTCTATAATAATTCCAAGCTCAGTATTAAAGCTTCTTCCCAATAACAGCATCACCGCACAGCTCTATCAGGTATAGGAATATTGAGTATAGATTTATAAAATTTGTGTCTAATATCTATCTACATGGCAATCACCTATCTATAATAATTCCAAGCTCAGTATTAAAGCTTCTTCCCAATAACAGCATCACCACACAGCTCTGTCAGGTATAGGGATATTGAGTATAGATTTATAAAATTTGTATCTAATATCTATCTTCATGACAATCACTTTTCCATAATAATTCTAAGCACAGCAAGAATTTGTATCTGTGTAGGATTTGAATGCTGTTCTCAATAACACACCTATCTATAATAATTCTAAGCTCAGCAAGGATTTGTATTTGTGTAAGATTTGAATCCTCTCAATAACAGCTTCACCGCACAGCTCTGTCAGGTATAGGGATATTGAGTATAGATTTATGGATAAATATTATTTACCTCTTCATGGCAATCACTTATCCATGATTTGAATCCTGTTCCCAATAACATTATGACCGCACAGCTCTGTCAAAAGAATATTGAGTATAGATTTACAAAAATTTATTTACTAGATATTATTTCATTCTCTGTGTTCTTTATGACAATTACCTATCTATAATAATTCCAAGCTCAGCAAGGCTCTGTATCTGTTTGTATTTGTGTCTAATATCTATCTTCATGACAATCACCTATCCATAATAACTCCGCTCTGTATCTGTGTAAGATTTGAATCCTGTTCCCAATAATTATATCACCGCACAGCTTTGTTAGGTATAGGGTAATCACCTATCCATGATTTGAATCCTGTTCCCAATAACAGCATCACTACACAGCTCTATTAAATATAGGGATATTGAGTATAGATTTATGGATAAATATTATTTCTATATCTATATCTAATATCTATCCTCATGGCAATCACCTATCCATGATTTGAATCCTGTTCCCAATAACAGCATCACTACACAGCTCTGTTAGGTATAGGGATATTGAGTATAGATTTATGTTATTTCATTCTCTGTGTTTGTGTCCAATAACAGCAGACATATTGAGTATCTATCCTCATGGCAATCACTTATCCATAATAATTCCGCTCTATATCTGTGTAAGATTTAAAACTTGTTCCTAATAATATTAACCACACAGCTCTGTCAGGTATAAGGATATTGAGTATAGATTGATGGAAAATATTATTTCTGTGTCTGTGTCTAATATCTATCCTCATGACAATCACCTATCCATAATTTGAATCCTGTTCCCAATAACAACATCACCGCACAGCTCTGTCAGGTATAAGAATATTGAGTATAGATTTATGGAAAATATTATTTCTGTGTCTGTGTCTAATATATATCCTCATGACAATCACCTATCCATGATTTGAAGCTTGTTCCCAATAATAGCATCACTGCATAGTTTTGTCAGGTATAGGGATATTATAAATTTAATGATAAATATTATTTCTGTGTCTGTGTCTAATATCTATCCTCATGGCAATCACCTATCTATGATTTGGATCCTGTTCCCAATAACAGCATCACAGCACAGTTCTATTAAATATTATAAATTTATTGATACTGTGTTTGTGTCTAATAGGATATTGAATATCTATCTTCATGGCAATCACTTATCTATAATAATTCCAAAGCTCTATATCTGTGTGAGATTTGAAGCTTGTTCCCAATAACAGCATCACTGCACGGTATAGGATATTGAGTATAAATTTATGGAAACTACAGCTCTGTTAACTAGAT